>NC_079149.1:87959276-88559276 GCF_945859685.1 Eupeodes corollae | reverse complement strand
TTTTTTGTATGTTAGTATCGAAACGTTAGTTAAACCACTCAATGATCCCAGTTGTTGTTTTGAAGCTCGTATAGTTCTTTGTCTTCCTAAAAATCAACTTCTCTTGACTTTTTTTTTAATTTAACTTTCTTCTAAATTAATTTCAATTTCATTTACCTATTGTAATTTTCTTTTGTTTGATTATCACTTGTATTTTTGTAATTAGTTATTTCCTTTTTCTTGTTTATTAATAATTTGCTTTATAATATATAAATTCTATTTTAACTTTCTTTTAAATATTTCTGTTTTCTTGTTTTATCTTATCTTTTCAGTTCTTTTCCTCTTTTTTTCGTGCTTATTATATTCTTGATCCGATTTAGATTATTCTTAACAATCAATGGTTAATTATTATTTGCGCACCATGGTTAAAGTATTGAGTTGTCATCAAACTGGCCTTCGAGTGTGCCATATTAATGCACAAAGTTTAATGTGTAAAATCGACGAATTTCGTTGTACATTCGAAGATTCAAAGGTTGACGTGGTTTGTGTATCTGAAACTTGGCTTAATGTTTCGCTAAAGGACCAGTTATGCTCATTAGCGGGTTATAAGTTGTATCGTTCAGATAGGGTGCGTTGCCGAGGAGGGGGCGTTGCTATGTATGTGAGGGAAGGGTTAAAATGCAAATTTAAGGTCTCTTCTGTAGAGGATAGTGAAATTGAATATATTTTTGTTGAGTTAACTAATGAAAGTGGAAAGCTTCTTATAGGTACCATATACAGACCAAACAGAAACATTAGTATCTCTCCACTTATTTCTACCTTAGTACAAATTTCGGTTTCATATCCTAATATTATTCTATGTGGAGATTTCAATTGCAACCTTTTTGATGAAAATAACTTTTTCAACGAATTTCTCTCTCTTAATCTTTACTCCGTAAACACATGTACTGCCACCCATTTTCCAAATGCTGACCCAACTCTGTTGGATTTATTTCTTGTGACCGATCAAAGCAAGGTGATTCTTTACGATCAGTTGGCTGCGGCAGCTTTTTCAAAGGATGATTTAATTTTTTTAACTTTCGACTTGCAAGTAGAGATTCATATTCGTTCCATCGAATGATTTCAAACAAATCACATATACTTCACTTGAAATGGATCTAAGAAGCATAAACTGGAATAATATCATGGAAATCCGATCCCCAAGCGAGCAGGTAGATTTTCTGAATAGCAGGGTGAATAGATTATTTGAGAGCCATGTACCCTTAAAAACCAAAAGCTGCGCTCCTCACAACAAACCATGGTTCACAAATGACATACGTTCTTTGATAAAACAGCGTGACCTAGCCTATAGACGGTGGAAACTCTTTCGTCTTGACAGCTTTCACCAAAAATTTACCTCTTTGCGCAACAAAACTGTTCAAAAAATTCGAAAGGCAAAATCCGCTTTGTATGCAACTCACATCAACGCGTCTTTAGGAAGTGAGCAAATTTGGAAAAATTTGAAGAATATCGGTGTTGGAAAAGTATCTTGTGGTTTGGCTGAAGACATAGACATCAACGCTGTCAATAAATCTTTCGCTTCTAACCCAATTATTAACGAGCAATCGTTAGATCACATACAATATTGTGAAGAGATTTTTTCATCGCATACCTCAAACTCAAATTCATTTACGTTTTCTGCAATAACTGCGGAGGATGTTGTAGAAGCACTCCTCTCTATTAAGTCTAATGCTATAGGCCTTGATAATATGCACCCTTCGTTTTTGAAAATTATATTACCAACGTTCTTGCCCGTTATTACCCATATTTTTAATTCCATCTTGGTACAAAATGAATTCACAATACAATGAAAAAGGGCACAAGTATTACCCATTCCAAAAACTTCAAAAGGAGACGAATTTAGGCCAATCTCAATTTTTATCGAAAGTTTTTGAGCAAATTATACAAAAACAAATGAATGAGTTTCTTAATCTGTTCAGTCTATTAACCCCCAAGCAATCAGGCTTTCGAAAGAAAAACAGCTGCATTACAGCTTTGTTAAGTTTCTCGGAAGATATAAGGAAAGCTATAGACGAGGATAATGTCACATTTTTAATACTCCTCGATTTCTCAAAAGCGTTTGACATGGTAAATCATATGGTACTTTGCGAAAAACTCTTACGTCATTTTAACTTTTCTTCCTCCGCAGTCAGGCTCTTATTTTCATACCTTACTGATGGAGTGCAAGCAGTAGAGGTTAACAGAACTCTTTCCAACTTCTTACCTGTTGTTAGGGGTGTTCCGCAAGGTTCGATTCTTGGCCCGTTGTTGTTTTCAGTCTATGTTAACGAACTTCCTTCGATTGTAAGACAATGTTCAATACGCCTGTATGCTGACGACACCCAACTCTATTTGAGCTGCCCATTGGGACGTATTGAACACTCTGCAGCTTGTATAAATGAGGACTTAAGCTTGATTCAGCGTTGGTCGGTTGAAAACTGCTTACTTCTTAACCCAAAGAAATCAAAGTGTCTCGTGATTTCAAAAAGCAAAATTGATGTGTCTTACTTTCCAGCAATCCTTTTGAATAACTGTCCTATTGCTTATGTCGACTCAACTAAAAATTTAGGTGTAGTTTTTAACCGCAGCCTTACCTGGACACATCATATAAACAACACAATTGGAAAATCGTATGGTGTCCTACGCATGCTATGGTCAACATAGCACTTTATTCCTGTAACAATTAGAATTCTGCTAGTTAAAACGCTGATTTTACCTCTGCTTACTTACGGCTCTGAAATATTTTGTAAGTTAGACTTCGGAGTAATAGAAAATTAGCGGTTGCATTTAATAGCGCAATAAGATATATTCACGGGCTGCAACGTTAAGATAGAGTTTCGCAGTATACAT
Source organism: Eupeodes corollae (assembly GCF_945859685.1). NCBI lineage: Eukaryota > Metazoa > Arthropoda > Insecta > Diptera > Syrphidae > Eupeodes > Eupeodes corollae. The sequence continues at coordinate 88,556,408 of NC_079149.1, read as the reverse complement.
CCCAACTTCTTGGGATGTCGTTTGAGAATTTTATAAAATTCCGCACAATAACCTTGTTCTCTGACATACTTCTAACCCGACAACCTGAGGATCTTTACAATGAATTAAACTTTTTTAACTCTAACAGATGTCGTGATCTAGTAATTCCGCGTTTTCATTGTCTAACATCTGAACGTCAGTTCTTTGTCAACTCAGTAAGAATTTGAATTCATTGCCGCGAGAAATAAAAAGGCTAAAGTTTGTATCTTGAATTTCCAGATCCTTTAGTTCATTCTGAAATGTTGTTTAAAATACTCATCATCGTTTACTAACATTTTACGTTCCCAAACGTGCTGATACGTACCTGCATAAAATATTAAAGCTCTTCTTTTCTTTCGAAGTTCCAGGATTTGCAAAAGAAAACTATACTTTTTTGTTAATGATTTTATTATTGTCCCAATAAACTTTTTAATTGAAACTCGTCCAACTAACAAGTTTGTTGGTACAATAAATTCCTGTTTATTAAATTATTTTTCCCCTTAAAATTCAATAAACTGTTAGTTGATTCCTATAAACAGTTAGTTAAAATAAAGTTTTGGAACAATAAACGATTTATTGGGACAATAAACGATTAATTGAGATAATAAGCGGTTAGTTGAAATAAAAGTCAAAACTAAAAATTGAGTTCTTTGGCACAATAAACTCGTTAATTGGCGCAATTAAAACGTTTATTGGCGCAATAAACTCGTTTATTAGGGCAATAAATTCGTTTGTTGGCTCAATTACCTCAGTTTACTGGCCCAATTAACCGTTTATTGGCACAATAAACGATTAACTGAGACAATAAACGGTTAGTTGAAATAAAAGGCAAAACTAAACATTGAGTTTATCGGCGCAATACACTCGTTTGTTGGTGCAATTAAAACGTTTATTGGCTCAATTAACTCCGTTTATTGGTTCAATAAACGAGTTTATTGGCTCAATAAACTTATTTATTGACACAATTAACTCCGTTTATTGGCTCAATAAACTTATTTATTGGCACAATTAACTCCTTTTATTGGTCCGATAAGTGAGTTTATTCGCGCAATGAACTCGTATTTTTTCTATTTGCAACCTTTTCTGAAATTTGTAAGAGTTTTAAGTTCAAAAATTAAAAATTATAGTTAGATAAACAACATGAGATATTTTATTTTAAATACATTTTTTAAAAATATTTATTTAAAATAGTTGATAGCATGAGGACTCGGTGATGAAGGTAGCGATGCTGGTCTGGAAATTGGGTAGGGAGAAGATCTTACGGATGAACTTTGACAATCGTCATCTAAACCAAAATCCGATCGAGTATATAGAAAAAGCGTCTTTCCTATAGATTCTCGCCACATTCTCAAATTATTCTCAAACTTGATGAGAGTAGTATACTTAAACGGCTTTAAAATTTGGGGTAGGTGGTGACATTCAATTTTCTTCAGCACATTTATGTCTACTTCTTCATCTTGGGCAAAAAAAAAAAAACAAAATTTTTATTTAGTTTGCAAAAATGTGAAAGGAGAATAGGCGGTTTCGTCCAATCGTAGTGATCTATATCACTAGAAATGGAAAGATCTCAGTGAATGTAGAAATTAAATAAACTTACTAGAAAACGATACCTTTCCAGTGATATAGGTCATCATGTTTAACACCGATAGGATGAAACCCATACAAAACTGTCTATTCTCCTTTGTATGAGGTGTCAACATATTCACTAACCTTTGAAATGTTGAATGAGTTCCTCCTGATCCCAGCTTGTTAGAAGCGCCGAAAGTTCATCAACTTCTAGTGATGCGTTGATGTTGGAGTTGGCGATAGCGTTGGCGTTGAGTTTAAGATCCATTAAAAGTTTTTGGAGGGCGTCATCTGACAACGGCTCAATGCTGATGATGTTTCCTTCTTCCGTGTTGACTGGGATCATCTCCTCGCTGTTGTCAATACATGGTGATGGTGAATCATCCATGGTTTCACTTTCATTGGTCTCTGTTGTATAAACGGCGGCGATGGCTTCGCTTTCCCTTTTTTCGTCTTCCATTTTAAGCGTTTTTTTTCAACTAAGTGCGCACGAGAATTGAATTGTAATCTGTATGTGTATCTGTAGTGTAGGAAAAACAAATATTTTTAATTATATTAACTAATGTCTTTTTAACTTATTATATTACGTGTAAGCAGCCATTTAATGATCGTAACAACAAAAATATTCTTTGACTCTTAAAATTGTTTTACCTTTTGCAGTTTTAATTAAATTAATTGGTGGACCAACAATATCCTTCAGTGAAATCAAAGAAAATTAACCTAACTCATTTTCATCAACTTCATAACATAGAATACGGAGATTGTAGTGAACTTTATTAAACAATACATTTTGTTTTTCAAAAACAACTATATCTAATATTACAGAAAAAACCATATCATTCTTGAAACATGCTATGTAGAAGTTCTGCTTATATGTGTAACCTTTTAGTTTGGCTTTCGAATAAAATTCTATGCTGGATGAAGGCAGTGATGGACTGATGGGCATTAATTAATTAAAATTTTAATTATCTTAGTAATTGATTGAAAAATTAACTGCAATTAATTTAATTAATTAATTAAAATGTTAATTGCGAGACACAATTAAAATATTGCAATTAATATTTTTAATTGTTGTAAGAAGCAATTATAACTAACAATTAATTATCATATTTCACTGTACACTCTCAAATAATGACCCTTTTGTTGCCACTTACCACGCTCTCGTTCAAACTTAAGGCCACGTACGTTTCTTCTGTCCTTGTCTTTCTGGTATCATCATCGCAAATCTAGCGATATCAAATTAAAAACGCCTGTGCTTTGAACTTTTTAATTAACTTCCCATAGGAAGTTATTGTAATGGGTCCGATTTGTCAAATTGAAAATTTTGACATTTCTCGACGTTTCAAGGATTTTTAGAAAGATGTCTGTGCGTGCGTGTGTACGTACGTTCGTACGTCCGTACGTCCGTACGTTCGCGACGTTTTTTTCGTTGTCCATAGCTCAAGAATCAGAAGAGATATCGACTCCAAATAAATTTTGTTATACAGATAATAAGGCAGAAAGATGCAGAAAGGGCTCTCAAGAAAATTGCGGGGGTGGATTTTTTACCATAGCAGTTTGAAAAAAAGGCGAAAATTTTGGTTAACCCTAAATACCTTACGAACCAAAAACGCTAGAGACTTGAATTAAATTTTATATAATAAATTGTAACGTGATCTCAAAGAAATATATTTTTTGAAAAAAATCTATCTAACGGTTTTTTTTATAAATCAAAAAAACTGGAAAAAAAAAATTTGTCACCTCCAAAATTTAACGACTAAAATATAATTTCATCTCGAAAACAATTTTGAGCAACGGGGAACAATGTTTTTGAAATCTGATAAGATTTTGAGAAAAATCGAATTGACAGTTTTTTTTATAAAAAATAAAAATCTAAAAAAACATTACACAAAGTTCGTAAAAATTGAATATCGATTCAAATATCTTTTCAAAAACTTAAAATTTAGGCTTAAAACTTATTTTATCTTATAACAAATATTGTTTTCAACATTCAATAAAATTTTGAAAAAAATCGAATTGACAGTTTTTTACAAAAAATAAAAACTTAAAAAAAAATAATAAAAGTTGGTAAAAATTCATTTTCGACTCAAATATCTTTTCAAAACTTTGAGATATTGGCTTAAATTCACTTTTATCTTTCAAAAACTATTGTTTTCAACGTGCAGTAAGATTTTGAAAAAAATCGAATTGATAGTTTTTTTACAAAAAATTAAAAACCGAAAAAAAATAACAAAAGTTGGTAAAAATTAAATATCGACTCAAATATCTTTTCAAAACTTTGAGATATTGGCTTTAATTTACTTTTATCTTTCAAAAAATATTGTTGTCAACATTCAGTAAAACTTTGAATAAAATCGAATTGACAGTTTTTGTACAAAAAATTAAAAACCGAAAAAAAATTAATAAAAGTTGGTAAAAATTGATTTTCGACTAAAATATCTTTTCAAAACTTTGAAATATTGGCTTCAAACTAATTTTATCATATAAGAATTATTGTTTTCAACATTCGGTAAAATTTTGAGAAAAATCGAATTGACAGTTTTTTTACAAAAAATAAAAACCTAAAAAAATGAATAAAAGTTGGTAAAAATTGATTTTCGGCTCAAATATCTTTTCAAAAATATTATTTTCAATATTCAATGATTTTTATATAAAAATCCAACAGTCCGTTTTTTCATAAAAAATAAAATCTACAAAAAATAGTACGAAAATTTGGTAAAATTGATACTAGTACATATAGACAAACTTTTAAGCAAGACAAATCGACAGACGGGATTTAAGAAAAACCGGTTCGGCATTATTTGCAGTATATCATATTTTGTATAAAATGCGGCTAGTTCTGGGATTCGCCACCCTATGTTTCGTCGCTTGCGTCGTGGTGTCTCCACCACCCAATCACTATTAGGTATATATGTGCAAACATTAGTCAACTGCAGCGTAAAATGCAATCAGCCGTGTCTATATCGCTCCTAATTAAACAAAGCTCGCTTCGTTGTTTAAAAATAAGCCATACAAATTTGTATAGAAATAATCATTATACAAAGTGTGTAAAAGATAATGGATAATGATATTCAGGACGACGGTAACGTTTTAATGAGTGTGAGTATATCAAACAATAATCAAACGCAAGACCCCGTATCGTCCTTATCGCCAAGGGCGTCAAGGTCAACCGGCATTGGCGATGATAATGCCACTGCTGCTGAGTCATCGCGTCAGTTGCAGCTCCTTTTACTTGATGGTACATATTTTAAGCACTTGCCTGAAGAATCATCAGGCAACAAAATCATAGCTCAGTGTATGAAATGTCCAGAAGATATGATGATAAAAGTTAAAGGATATACAAAATGTACGTCTAATTTTGTAAGCCATTTGAAAAGAAAGCATGGACAACAATGCATCGAGGAGTACAAAACATATGTAAAGAAGAAGAGGTTAACTGAAAAAGAAAAAAGCGAGAATATTGGTAAAACTAGGGTGAGGAATCAAATTCAGTTCGACGAAAACATTTTAAAATATTTTATCCATTCTATGATTCCGTTACGTGCAATAGAAGACCCTTACTTTTTAATTTTTTTTACTGATTTAGAAATATCTACAATGGACATCACCCTTATGAATCGACGTACTCTAGGGCGACGCATAGAAAATTACTACGAAAAACAAGTGACGAAGGTCAAAGCCGAACTAAGTGAAGTTGATTACGTATGCACAGCATTGGACATTTGGTCAAGTAAGAAAAGAAGTTTTATTGACGTCACAGCGCACTGGATCAAAGACGACTTGCGCAGAGCTTCAGCGGCGTTAGCCTGTCAGAGATTCAAAGGTATCCACAGTTACGATCGTTTATCAGAAATCATTCAAGAAATCGGTGACCGACAACTGCAGCAATTTTGTAAAAGCATTTCAAACATTTGGTGTTAAATTATCCAACATTGACGTTGTGCATACAGATAAACAATTTCAAGGTTCTCAGTCTCTTGAAGAAAGCTCTGAGTCAGATGATGATGAGACTGAGCAAATGAATTCCCATGGTTTGAATTTGCTTCCGGTACATTTGAGATGCTGTGCACACACATTGAGCCTTTGTGCAACAACAGACGTACATAGAGTTTTAAACGAACCAAATACTACATTTTGGGCTATGCATTCTGTTGTCATGAAGAAATGTAATGTTCTATGGAAGGCTGCAGCACGTCCAAAAAGTGCGGAAATCATTCAAGATGTATTGCAACACACACTAACCCGGCCCGGTGAAACTACGAGTAGATGGAATAGCTTGTTTGACTCTCTGAAGCAAATACAGAGCATTAAAGAAAAAAACTTACTTCTTCATAGATCTTTGAACATTAAAAATGTAATCAAAGAAAATGAATTTGAATACATTAAAGAATACCTTATCTGTGCTGCACCTGTGGCAGAAGCCCTCGACATAATGCAGAGCGAGACAAACACAAACTATGGTATAGTGATGCCGTGTCTTTTGGCCTCACGCAAACAACTACATAAAATCGAAAGAAAGCATAACTTTAATTATTGCAAGCCTCTGATCGAGTGCTTTAGACAAGGCGTTCAAAACCGATTTTCAAAAGTTTTCGAAGTTCCCACACCTGAAGCAGAAAATGCAGCTATAGCTGCCCTATCATATCCTCGGTTCAAAAATAAGTGGCTGACGTGGCTATCAGACCGAACTAAGATTCTTAACATTTTCAAGACTGCTATTTCTAAAGAAATAAATGAAAACGAAACTGCAATCGTCGCAACAAGAAAGGCCAACAAAGGAAACATATTTTTCAATTCTGATACTGACTCGTCGCCGTCGGACTCTGATACATCCATGACGAACACAAACTCTTCTGCTGTACCTTTGACTAAGGCTGAATTGTTAATGCTGCATTTTTTTTTCCTAAATCGATATCCAGAGATAAAAGCAGTTTTTATTAGATTTAATACACCATTGGCATCGTCAGCGCCAGTAGAGCGTCTTTTTTCCTTTGCAACAATGACTAATTTGCCAAAAAGTCACAAGTTGTCCGATAGTATGTTTGAAAAACGGGTGGTGTTAAAATGCAATCTGAATTATTATAAGCAATAGATAATACTTGCGATTTAATATAATTATATTTTATTATTTGATGCTTTTGACTTAATTCATTTATAAATAAAAATATTATCAACAACTCATTACTGGCTTTTTTTTCTATTTACGAGAAAGATAAACATCACCATCAAATCAGCCGAAAGATGTCCAGTGTTGTATTTTTGGTATACTAAATCCTAATAACTCCCTAAAAGATTGACTAAGCGCAGACTGTAGCTACTCCTCCTTCTTATATTATAATCAAATTTATTTGCAAGAACAATTAACAATTGATTAATTGTTGTTGGCTTTTTTTCTAATGTCAACAAACATTTTTCCGCGATGTAACGGCATGTGAATAGAGCTTGAAACTTTTATGCTTTGCTTCAAACTTAAAACACCACATATTTCTAAGTGGCCCTGATTTTTTGATAATATAGGGTAGTGCGTTAGATTATGATGCTTTGGTTTAAGTGTGTCTTTAAAAAGAATTTTCTCTATCTCTTGTAACATGGAAATGATGGTATCATTAACTTCAAATAAGAGCAAATAGTCTATTATTTCTATAAAATTAAGAATGAAGTTCCAAACCTCGTCATCGTCGGGTACAAGGTCCTCAATCATTATCGGAAAGAATGAAATAAAAGTCATCATTTCTCGGGCTGTCATTTTAAGATGTTTGCTTTGTATGTGATTCAACTTAATTTCACCCGACATATTATCAATTTCTATTGGTCCGTATTCAAAACTTTGCTTCCTTAAATTTAAAGTTTGTAAAGAAAAATATTTTGCTGTAAATATAAAATAATCTAAGGCATGACAGATATCATAGTAACATGTTCCTTCAAATGCATCGTGCATTAGGTCAGCACAATAATTTTCAGAAACATGAGAAGATGGAATTTGATTAAGTTGAGATTCTATTTGTATTCCTGTTTCGGAAGAGTTATTTAAAAGAATATCGTTTCTGTAATTTAAACGGTTTCTAAGCAAATCAACTTTTTGCAATGATAATGATTGAGCTTCTGATTTTTGAACTTTGCAAAACCCACAGTAAGAGTTGCTAGAAAAAGATTTGCTAAAGCCTAAAAATGAACTCAAACCTAAATAATCGCCTAAAATAAGACCTAAAATAAAATGAACTTGAATTGAAACATTGGTTTATAATCTAATTTTAATTCCGTCAACTTCGAGGCTTTGTAACTCTCGTACCAAAGTTTGAAAACATACATTGCTTCCAAAACACTTAATGTCTGAAGATCTTAAAATGCCTGCTAAAAACACATTGTCTAATCTGGATTCTTTCCAAGGGAGACTAGGAAATGAATAGTATACAGCACACATTGAGTGAACACCAGCATGTGAACTCAAAGGATTGTTGATTTCAAAATCATCGGTTTATAAAAAATATGGAACAAGAATTTTGTCAGGATACATTTTAACTTTTTCCTTCCAAAGTTCACCTTGAATAAAATCTGACTTACTTTCGTTGGAATTATTTAATTTTTCCATATAGCGGAGTGTTTTATCTAAGGTATCACCTTTTTCGAAAAATTGAGTAAATTGAAATTTTAAAGGCATTAAAATAGCTTTAATTTCCTTTGCGTCATATGCTAGACTTCCATTTTCAAAAACGCTTTGAACCTCATTGTTTAAAGTTAAAGATTGTAGGCCTTGTATAAGGTTTTGTTTTTTTAACCATTCAAATAACATATAGTCTGTATTGCAATGCGAGAAAGGATTGCGACAACCCAATATTAAACTCGACATCTCGTTTTGAAATTCAATGTTACATTGTTTTGAAATTTTTTCGCAAAACAATGTAAACAAATCAAGTATTGGACTTAAAATATACTTTTTTACAAGTTCTTGAATTTCAGATATATTTTTTCTTGAAAAGCTGTTATTGTCATGCAATGTCAGGACAAAACGAATTGCGAAATCGTAGACATCCTTTAGACGGTCTTCTAAATTTATTTTTTCATTAGGTGCCAACATTTCTATGTCATCCTCATCATTAAGCAAGGATTTTTTAAGATCGTTGTCATTAAAGGAACTTTTTTCATCATTTAGAACTACTCTAGTATTAGAAATATTATCGGATTGAAAATTTTCACCGAAAACATTATGGTCAGCACATTCAACCCCGGAGTCCGGAATATGTTTTCGACTTAAATGTTTTTTTATAGCTGCTTAAATTCTGAAATGACAGCGAAGACAAACTTTCCCTTAAAAGAGCTTAAATAATGTTCTTGTTTTAAGTGTTGTATAAGTGCGTTTGTAGCATGAAATTTAGCGTTGCAAAACAAAAAAACAAACAGTACACAGAAAATTAAATACAAGGGCCGACTTTTCTTACCTCTGATCTGATAAAAATGTCTGGTTAAACAAACAACCATTAGTAGGTTAAATATTTTATATTAAAAAGTAGAAATTGTTTCACAGATATGTTTACTCAGCACAGCACAGCACAAGGACAAGGAATAGACTGAATCGTTTATTCGGACAATTTTTCTTGTGCGCTTGGGTAAACTATGCCAACAAATAGTTTTTTGCGACAATAAACAGTTTGTTGGGACAATAAATGGTTTATTGAAAGTTAACTGTTTTTGTAATTTAGGTTTGGAAAATCAATTAATAGTTTATTGCGACAATAAACTGTTTGTTGGGACAATAAATGGTTTATGAAAAGTTAAATGTTTTTTTTTTTAAATTTAGATTTGGAAAATCAATTAATAGGTTTTTGGGACAATAAACTGTTTGTTGGGACAATAAATGGTTTTTTAAAAGTCAACTCTTATTTTGAAATTCAGATTTCAATAAATCAATTAATTGCGACAACAAACTGTTTGTTGGGACAGTAAATTGTTTATTGAAAGTTAACCGTTTTTTGAAATTTAGGTTTGGAAACTCAATTAATAGTTTATTGCGACAGTAAACAGTTTATTGATTTTCGGATTTCGAAGTCAATAAACTCAGATTGTTTGTCCCAATAAAAAGTTAGTTGAATGCGGAAATCTGAAATCAATTAAAGTTTATTGGGACAATGAAAAGTTTGTTGAGACAATGAAAAGTGAGTCAATAAACGGTTTTTATAATTTTTATGAACAGTATTTTTTTTCAGTGTATGTGATTAGCCAGCTGCAAAAATGACTTCCAATTTAGGCAACTTTATTGGAAAGTTGTCTGGAAAGTTAGTCAAGAAAAATCTCCCTTACTATCAAGTCAAGACAATTTATTTCAAAATGACAACTGATCATGTTTTTTCATTCTAGTGAAAGCTGAGCTTTACTACTCTATAATATATTTATTTTCTGCACAATTCCATTTAATGTTTTCTGTAAAAGTGACCCTTGTCAATTTGGAAAAGAAACAACTAATATTTCTTTACAATACAAAATACGAATTGTAATGGACTTACATATTAGCTTGCCTGAGCAGTGTTTTGTAGACAATAATTTTGTTGGTACTTTTTGTACTATGAACTTAAAGTAAAGGTTTGCGAAGTAAAGATCTAAATTTGAAATTCTTGATAAAGTAACTAGTTGCCTTGGTCAAAATTTACGTTCAAAGAATGAAGTTGACTGCAAATGAAGTCCCTTATGTTGGATGAACCTGCAAATTGCCTTCCAATGAAGACAACTTTATTGGAAAGTTGAGTGAAAAGTTAGTCAGGAAAAATTTCCCTATCTATCAAGTCAAGTCTATTTATGTCAAAATGACAGATGATAATATTTTTCGTTCAACTGAAAGCTGAACTTTAGTACTCTATGATTTATTTATTTTCTGCACAACTTCATTTAATGTTCTGTGAAAAACTATTCATTGTCAAATTGAAAAAGAAGTAACTAACATTTCTTTTCAACATAAAATACAAATTGTAATGGAATTATTAATTGTCTGAAGGGCGTTTTGGAGACAATAATTTCTTTGGTAGTTTTCGTACGATGAACCGAAGTAAAGTTCTGAGTTCATTTAAGTCCTTGACAGTGCATTAAGACGAGTCTATTTTTAAAATTACGTACATATAGCGGTAGATAAATAATTTTTTTCAGGCAGTAATAATTCGGAAGAGACCACAGCCAAAATACTTAAAAGACGTTTCGTTGGAACTGAGGACAATTTTTGTAAACAAAATTCTCAAAATGTCAAATAAGTTTACGTGTTGTCCATTTAGCGGATTCGAAAGTATAGGGCTGGAATTCGACATCTGTCAAACTAAGTCATCATTTACGAAAATGGATCGCTTAACTACGCATGCAAATTGCTGAAAACCAAAATTTGTCGATTTATGCCTGAGAGTGTGTCAAAAAGTGGTAGAAAATTACCTCAAAAGAATCGAAGCTTGCAACAATGAGTTAAAATAAATACTTCAAAGTGTGGTAGGGTTATGAAATCTTAGGGATGTTGCAGTATTATGAAATGTAAGGGAGTAGTAGGCGTGTATGGTATGTACATACATATGTGATCATAAACTAATTCAACGGAAGTGGTATCCCCCCAATTTTCATGTATGTAATTGCTATTAACTACAAGAAACACTTGAATTGAATTCAAACAGTTTAAATAGAAACTTATTTGTGGTATTCAATAAGCTAGTGGCTACGTAGTCAAGGGATTCTGATTGGCTAAATGCAACTACAAAAGAAGTTAAAATTTTCCCCTCCGACGTAGTGTAAAAATTTCGACTAGAAATTAGTTCACACTGGTTTTGACGTTTCACAATCAGCTGCTGGGTGAGGACACAAGAATTCAAAATTAATGGAATTTTTCGGTATTTAATTTGTGAATGCCCCCATTGCTAATGACTCTTGACATTGCTTATGTAACTTGCTTTGTGAATGCCCCCATTGCTAATGACTCTTGAGAGCATTTAGTGAGATGTACCTGCAAATTTGTAAATTTGATGTAAGTCAATAATTTAAAAACTTTTTACACCTATCTATTTGGTGGTCCCTTCTACTCTGAACTTGTCGAGTTGTAGAAGCTGAGTAAGGTCAATGATTCTCGAGAATTTTCTCCAGATGAGTCCTGAAACTAAAGGACGTTCTTATCCCTCTACCTTCCCAAAATCATCATCCATTCCCACATAAACAAGGCATACCGGCCTACGCTTATGTCACCAACTCCCATCCCACCTCCCAAGTTTGTAATGGCGAAAAAGCTAGCAACGGTCCTATCTCCTATACTCCTTCTCACTCTAGGTAACCTAGCTGAATTGCTGTTACCGAATCCCAATCTTTTAATTACAAGTCAGAATGATGAATTAACGTCAACTGACTCCTCACCCTTTCTCTTCCTCCCCACCACCTCTCATCATTATTGGGCTGGATCTAAGGTGTTAAACGACCCGTGCCGATGATCAGCTTGGCTGGGGGCCCAATTCAAAAATAGCCCAGTCTCTAACGGAGTATCCGGATACCTGGCGACCTCCGGATTAACTAGCCTTATCTGTACATGCGAATCTCTGTGCAGATGGACCTTTTTTCTTCGCATCTCGTGGGACCAAAATGAACAAAACCAACAACAAAAACAAAAACACATGTGAGACCGGTATCACTTCAGGACCGGGCGGCAGCTTGGTGTCAAAGCCTGCTGTCGTATCTCTTGCGGCCAACACAGAGAAGGGAGTAGTGGCTAACCATGGACCCTCCTCTGCTGTTGGTAGCAACGAGAATAAAAAGGTAGCGATACCTAATTTCAGTAGTGGCAGGGTTGTGAAAAATGGCCCTACCACTACTACTGAGAACACTTCCAGAAATGGAAAAATCTCTAAAGGTCTTTATAGACAAAGGCGGCATGCGGCGAGAATCTTGAAGGCCTCTGGTGCATCATCGGGGGCTGAAAAGACACCGTAGCAAACCGCTAGCGTCGAATGGGCCAAAAGCATAATTGCTACAACTAGATCCAATAAGGACTCTACGTCCAAAAGAGAAAGATCTCTTGAGGGGGCCGCACCGACACCAAAACGGCCTCGGGTGCATAACACGAGCACCCCCCTCAATCCCATCAGGAAACAATCTAATTTCAGTGACGTCGCGAAGGGCAAAGTCGTGGTTGCGGTCATTGACAGGAGCGATGATGATGGCACAATATCGGCTGATCGTTGGCAGTTGGTCAAGGTTAGGGTGGCTTTTTGAGCATTTTGAGAGAGCTTCCAGGACCACTTCCTTCCATAAGCGATGGGGGTTGGCATCAAGGCCATGTCAAACTCATGGTTTGTGGCGACCAGAGATCTTGTGACCTTTACAAGCTTGCTGTCAGCCGGTTAGGTGAAGTTTGGCCAGGTGCGAAGCTCGAGGTTGTCGCTGTGGAAGACATTCCCAGCAGACCTAGAGCCCGTATCTGGATACCGATTGAACCTGCTGGTATCGAGGACATTCTCGAGATGGTCAGAGTGTGTAACCCGTCCCTTCCGACGCATAACTGGAAAATAGCCAAGCTAGAGGAGGTGAAGGGTCTTTATAGGAGCGCCATTGTGGTACTCAATAAAGAATCCTTGGCTCCTCTAGCCCTAAACGAGGGCTCCATAAACTATGGTTTCGAAACCATTAAAATTCGAATGTATAAAAAAGATGAGGTTAACGCGGAAAGCGGGCCTCCAAAAACTACCGAAGGTGAACTAGCGGTTGGTGAACGGTACAGTACAACCCATCCTACCACGTTTGGCAAGTACTAGCATACCAATCGCTACTTGTAAACTGCTACTAATGCAAGATGCTGTGAGGAGGGCAGGCACCAGGTGGACCAACATCACCACGTGTCAAGCCACAAAAAACATCTGGCCAACACCGGATTTAAAACGTTCAAGGTGCTTGCTCTCTCTAAGCAGATCGCATATAAGCTCGATAATAGGTGTCATAACCGGACACTGTCTAATAGGAAAGCACGCCATGAGACTAGGCGTATTCTCAAATGACTTTTGCAGAAGCTGTATGGACGAGGAAGAGGAAGAAACGGTTCTTTATCTTCTCTGCACATGCCCTGCTCTAGCTCGAAAACGCAAGAATTTCCTAGGAGAATTCTTCTTTAACGATCTAAACGATCTAAATCATATCGGGATAATCAGCCTCTCACGTTTCGTAAGAGACTCTAACTGGTTCCATTGAGCTTAGGAGGAAGCCTCAAGATTCATGTGGTATCACAATGGGCCATTAAACTGGCCTAAGTGTGTCCGTTCCATCTTGGACAGCCACTATCACCTAACCTAACCTTACCTATTTGGTGGTCCCGTCCGTCTATTGGTTTTTTGGCAGCTGTTATAATTAGTTTCTACACAGAAGTTTAAGAATGGCGACCGTCCTTTCGAAAGGCAGAGATTTTCAATTAAAACGAGCACTACGTGTATAAAGTAGCCAAGGTGGGTGGCAAAAGTGAGTTAATAAAAACCGACGAATGAGTTGCAAATAGATTCGGAGTGAGATTTTGACATCTTTTTAATATGACATAAATAACAAAAGTGAGATTTGAATCCCTCCACATCCTACTTAACAGATTCTGAAATCGGTGCGGACTTTTATATATTTTAATTTTGTACCTTAAATTTAATTTAAAATAACATAGTCTGCTATTACACGATGCCTCACGACTCACGACTCACATGAGTGTTAAAAAGAAAGCAACTATGAGAAAATGAGATGCAAAATGAAATGTCCGGTGAGTCTCGGGCAAATTTTAAGTAGACTCATTTTGACGTTTCTTTTTTCTCATATTCGTTTTATGCTGTTCTTTTTCATTCGATTTTCTTGTTGCTGGGATAAACAACATCCAATTTGTTTGAAAATCAGAAAAGTATGTAACTTCAGCAGCTTCAACAAATTTTCGGAATCCATTTCCAAAATCCTATTTATTTTGTTTTATCAATTTTACTCAACTTCAAAAACTATAGAAAAATTAAAGCCAACGAGAAGGAGCATTCAAAACAAAACAAACAATAATTGTCAAATTTGAGGCACGGGGCACGAGTCAACATGTAATAGCGCTTGCTTCAACGAATACAAATTTAAAAGAAAAGTCAAAAGTGAGTCGTGAGTCATGAGTCAACGTGTAATAGGGGACATATTACATCTTAGTTAGATTTGTAACCGCTGCGTATGAAATATAATGTCCCCAAAATGAGAATCAGGTTCACGCTTACAGAGACAGGCTATTTCTAGAGCGTTTTCCCTTCAATTTTGCAGAACATCTAGACTCATAGCCTAAATTTTAGAAATGCTGTACTCCTTCAGCTGTAGCTGTAGGATAGTAGTCGGTTTATTTACGCACACTTTACTATTCCCCACAGAAAAATGTCTGTCGAAGCTCCATTGTGATAGCATGCATTGAATTCCTATGGCTGAACTCGTAAACGTCAGGCGAAGCCGAAGGTGAAGCGTGTTTGTGTTTCAGCCATTAAGTGCTATATAGAGTGTTTTTGCTATGCAATTATGCAACGTCTTCAAGCTCGAGAAAGATCAACTACCTACTGCTCCTTGTTATGGCCGCTAGTACCATAATCATGTGCGCACAGGATGGATTCAGTATATTAAAATGAATGATAGGGTCTTTCTGTTAGAATAATCTAGTGATTACTTTCAAAATTATTACTTTAATTAGTTCGGTCCGGTGTACTCCATTTTGTAGACAGGTTGTATTGTAAGTAGCTACCTTGGAAAAGAAACAAGAGAGAACATCCATGATTTTTTTTATTAATTCAGATGAAACTTTTTACTTACCTTTTATACAGAGAAAGGTTTTATAGGCTTTATAAAGGCTTTTCACACAAAACCCAAAAACCGGTTTCCAGCCAAAAACCTACATCTTAAACTCAAGTTTTCCCATACAGTATTTATAAGCTAAAATTTTTCGTAAACAACTGGTTTTATTAATAAAACATGTCGAAAACTAGTAGCTATTCAAAGATGAACTAAACAAACAAACCTTTCAAAATATTCAGCGCTCAATTAAATGCAAACATAACAGCTGATTTCTACTGTCAAAACAAATATTTCACTTTGATATTTTAAAATATTGTTCAAAACAATTGAAACTGCATAATACAACCCAAACCATAATGTTTGTAAAAGTTGTTTTTTAACATTGGAAATGTGTTCAGCTTTCTTTTTGTATATTAAAATCAATTACAATTGACAAGAATGCATTTTATTTTCCAAAAAAATAATGATTGAAGGACTAAACTTTTATTTAAAAATCGATGACTGTCAACGTCTCAAAAATTGAAATGTCAAACGATAATTTGTACGTATTCAGTGTAAACGATTTTCAGATTTTCGAAAACTTTATGCCGAAAACTCGGTTTTTTGTTTAGTGTGAAAAGCCTATAGTAGTACCCGTGGCATGATGGTTAGTGCGTTGGACTGTCATGCAAGGGGTCTTGGGTTCAATCCCTGCCTGTGCCACCTTAATTTAAAAAAAAAAAATTAATTTTCGCGGGTACTGCCTCTTGCGAGGAACTGACAATTCCTTCAAGAGTAATTCTTGTCATGAAAAAGTGCTTTCTCAAACTAGCCGTTCGGATTCGGCATAAAATTGTAGGTCCCCTCCATTCCTGACAACATTACTCGCACACAGGAATGGTTGAGAGTTGTAAGTCACTAGGCCCTGGTTCACAACGGACTGTTGCGCCACCCCATTTGATTTGATTTGAAAAGCCTATTAGAAAGAAAAGTTGTATTAACCAACCCTGCCTTATTTAATTGTCTTAAGCCAAACATTTTTAAATAATATTTTAAAGCTCCTCATCATCATCCCTGAACAAAAATTTTTGTTCATGTTTTGACATGCACCGGTAAGGCAGACAAGGCCGGACATAGAATTCATTATATTTGACAGAGCAGGATACATATATGTATGTTTTTATACCAACAACAAAATAAAACATTAAACAATATTTTTCTTGTTGGAGCAAACATCATCCAAACTTTTCGCTGCCTATGTGGCTCGCAATTTAGCCGCAAAATTTATGGAAATTACTTCAAAAAATAACCATTTCTGTTTAAAAAAAGTATTACTATTAATGTAATTAATGTAATTATGTACGTGATTGTCAATAAACTGTTTTAGAAGTGAAAAATAATTATGAAATTAAATACAATTTGAAAAAGAGGTTTTACTTAGGTATACAAAATAATATATCGTTACTCTTCCTACAAGTAAGATTTCGCGAAAAAATTGTGAACAAACAACATTCGGTTTTTCTTACAGTCGCTTACAAAATTTGGAATCTGTGTATTTATTTAGTTTACATTTAAGAATATTTTTGTTCTTTGCTATAAAAACAACAAATCAAAATCAAACCTAAAATTAAAATAGAAACAATGGAAACACAGAAAGAAGGTCATGGTGCGAGTGTGGCACTGGCATCATCAACAACAGCTCCACAAGAGGGAACCCGCCAGAACAGCTTGCAGAGGATCCAGCAACGCAAGCAGAAGGCTTTCAATTTGCCCTTATCGCAGCAACTGGCCAAGCTATCAATGTATTCTGCTTGTCAGGTTGAAAACTGTCGCTGCACAGGATGGAAAACACTCCAAGAGAATCGCCAACGGAACGTCGAGAGCTCCTATTGCCCAGAGTTCTCCGAAGAGTGCCGGAATTCAGTTTGTAAACATCCTCTACAGAATCACATTTCTCACCTGGATGGGATATCTAGTGATCAGATGAATGAACTCCTAGGAGCCATCATTGACATGGAAAATCTGTTCATGAGCATGCAACGGGTTGAAGACGAAGACACCAAGAAGGTCTATTTATACCTCTTTCGTTTGCTTAGGCAGTGTGTGATTTCAAGACAAAAAGCCGTAATCCGAGGTCCTCTGGGAGATCCACCCTTTGAGGCTCCTTGCATTACTAAAGCAATATCCAGCTTCGTTTTCTACAAGTACAGTCATTTGAGTCAATCAGAATTGAGCACCATGACGGAGGTTGCCAAAACATTCCTGAACTTCCTCAATCATTATAACTTCGAGCCGCCGTCGGTGCGGAGGGCAGACTTAACCCACGAAGATGCCTCTACATACAAGATAAACTACACCCGATGGCTGGTGTTTTGCCACGTGCCTGCCTTTTGTAATTCCCTGAGGCATTTCGATACATCTTTGGTCTTTGGAAGGACTCTTTTAAAAACGGTGTTCCTTTGCATGGCGCAGCAGTTGAAGAAAAAGTGCATTACGGAGCGGGATCGTTTCCCCGCCGACAAACGAGCCATTATCACACAAATGCCCAAGTTTCTAGAATCTCTTAAAGGTGAAATATTGAAAGATGACTCTCCCATTTGGGATCAGTCGTATCGTCCTCCGAATACGTTTCTTTCGCAACAAAAGAAACGCCAACAAGAAGCTGTTGCAGGGGCTTTGAAGCGACCAGCAGAACCGGCTTACAAAAGACCCAAAAAAGAAGCTGATCGAGGTTCGGATAATGAGGATCTTTCGGATGAGACGGTGCTACGAGCTATGAAAAATATTTCCGAATCAAAAGCCCTCACAAAGACCGAAGTTCTGTTTCCTGTTAATGTTTCGAGAGATGAAATTGTCAAAGCGGAAGAGAGTCAAGGTCAAATTCAGTTTCACATTGTTGGGAATTCATTGTCGCAGCCAGTGGAGAAACAAACTATGTTGTGGCTTTTGGGTAGGTATCTTTTCTTTTTAGTTTTTCTATTTACTTTACCCTTACAATGTTTCTCAACCTTCTCATTTGTTTTATATATCATTCAGCTTATTTTAAGGTCAATAGCCAAGTCTTTAAAAATATAGGGTCGCGAGAATAAGATGGAGAATCTGCTCAAAACTCATTTTCTTTTTGCTTTGAATAAAATAATAATTTTTAAGTATGTCCATGGTCTTAAAGCTAGATAATCACTTAACAAAATATATTACTTTGTAGCTTATATATAACTCTAAGTAGTTATTTGGGATAAATTATTCGCTTGTTTTGAAAGAAGCAGCATCCAAAGGCTTAACATGTTAATAGACAGTTTTTTCCAAGCAAGAAAAGATGAACAAGAGGACATCAGTCTAGAGCTCAATGATGAACTAGACAAGCATAAGAAAAATACCCTCTCAGAACGGATTCTAAATGCCAGAATCATGTCAACCCTTGGTAAGGAATTTGACAATTTTAGAGACGTGTGGGATACGATTCCTGCCGAAAAACAAACCTTGAACTTATTGATCGAGAAGTTATGCACCATCTAAACCAGAAAAACGAAACAAAATATCAAGAGTGATGGCGCTGCTTTTGTTGCAAGAGGAAATTTTAAGAAAAAGCAGAAGCAACCAGAAAAGGCAAATAGTAGACTGGAATGTGCTAAGATGAAATTTCCATGCAATAAGTGCAAAGATATCGGGCATTTGGCTGCCGCATGTCCACAGAACAAATCCACACAAAGCAACATGAAGCGACCGGCTTTGATGGCGTTCTCTTTAAATGCAACAAAAGGACATTTTTTGAGACAAGATCAATGGTATTGTGACAGTAGTGCTCAACACAAGTTACACCAAACAAATCGCACTTTGAAACGTACATGCAATTTGATGTACCTAAAGTAATTTGTTTAGGTAAGCAAGGTGTCACGATGCAGGCGTTTGGTAAAGGCAACATCAACATTAAGGTAAACATTGAAGGGATGTGGAAAGAAGCAACTTTGATGGAAGTATGGTACTTTCCTGAATCAAGTGCAGAGTTGTTTCCTGTGAAGGCTGCTGCTCGATATGGTTGTACGACAACAATGAATGACCAATCTGTTACAATTCAAAACACTTGTAGTGGTGAAGTACTACTAGAGGGGTACCTTAAAGATGAGCTGTATGTTAAGTTGAGAACCCACCAGAGCTTGTACAGGTATACATGTCAAAGGCTTAAAGTATACCACCAAAGATTTGCTCACCAGAATAAACGCCATATTAAGAGAGTTCTTGCCAAGATGAACATTAGATTTCCCGAAAGTGTTCTGTGATGGATGTGCAGCTGGTAAAATGCATCGACTTCCTTTCAAGTCCAGAAGTGGAAGTGATCGATCAGTTACTGTTGGTGAACTCATTACAGAGTTTACTAGAACCTGGACTATCTAGTCCTTCCTTTAACGCTAACGAACTTGACAACAAAGTCAATGACCTTACCTCAGCTATGAACAGATCGCTATAAATTGCTTGTCCACTTATACACATAAGAGGAAAGAGGAAACCACAATGGTGGGCCTCAGAGCTTGACTCGCATAGAAAGGAATGCAGGAAACTTTTCAACCGAGCCAAAGCTGCAAGACTAGCCTCTCATTGGGACTCCTACAAAGAATCCCTAAGAATCTACATGGCATGATAGAAGAAACTTCTGAAGCCTCGAGGTTACGGAAAATTCTTTCAACTAATCCAGCTATTCCAAGCTGCTTGAAAAATACAGACGGCTCCTGGACAAATTCAAGTAATGAATCGCTGAACTTACTATTGGACACTCACTTTCCTGGTAGTTCTCTTACCGAAACTTGCAACAGTTTGACACGTTCAAGTTCAAATACAACATATCCACAAGGTTTTATCACAAAGGATAAGCTACAATGGGCTCTCAACAGCTTCAAACCATTTAAAGCTGCAGGACCAGATGGAATAATACCAGCAGAATTACAAAAAGCTTCTAATATAATTGCACCAATCCTTGAAGCAATTTTTACCAGCTGTCTTTACCTGGTCCATGTTCCCTCGGCATGGAGAGAAGTTAAAGTTGTTTTTATACCTAAAGCAGGTAAATGCTCCCAAGTCAATCCTAAAGATTTACGACCTATAAGTCTATCATCATTTCTTCTTAAGACCCTGGAAAGATTGAAGACTTCTGTCTTCGTCTCAACATGCCTACTGTAAGGGTAAATCGGTGGAAACAGCGTTACACACTTTAGTACGCACCATCGAATATTCCCTCCATCATAAAGAGTTCACTATGGTTGCTTTCCTTGACATTGAAGGTGCCTTTAACAACGTGGACACATCTGCAATCACATCTGCACTGACATCTCTAAATGTAGAGAGTTCGCTTCGGGAGTTAATTCATTTAATGCTTACTAGCAGAATAATTAACTCAAAACTGGGCAACTCTTCTAGCAGACTATTCGTTAGTAGAGGGACACCGCAAGGTGGTGTTCTAGCCCCTCTCCTCTGGAACCTAGTGGTGAATGAAATCCTAACTAATCTGGATGCGGAGGGTTTCAGAGTGATAGCCTATGCGGACGACGTTGCTATAGCAGTTTTAGGAAAGCATCTTAATATCCTAAAAGAACTCTTATAAAATGCCTTGGACAGACTAATACTTTGGGCTGATCGGTGTGGACTGGGTGTTAACCCACACAAAACCGATCTGGTCTTATTTTCTCGATTAGATACAAAATTCCATTTGTCAACCCTCCTTACATTAAAGGAATCCAATTAAAATTCTTGTCTTAGACAAAAAACTAAATTGGAAACGCAACGTACAGGAAAGAGTCAAAAAAGCTACTGTAGCTCTCTTTTCTTGCAAAAAAGCTATTGGTAATAAATGGGGTTTACAACCCAGAATCACGCATTGGCTATACACTTCGGTAATCAGACCGGATTTAACGTACGGTGTGGCAGTATGGTGGACTGCTTTAGAGAAAGGTATAAACAGGGATATGCTAAATAAAGTCCAACGTTCAGCCTGCCTATGTATAAGCGGATCGCTTCGCAAGACCCCGTCTGCAGCACTGGACACCTTGCTCTACCTTACACCTTGACATATTTAGCAAACAAATAGCTGCAAGCTCTGCTATTCGCCTCAATGCTTCGTCGCAGTGGACTAACAACAGCATTGGCCACTCCGTAATTCTAAGGTACTTAAAATCAATTCCAAAGCACACAGATTACACCATCCCCCAACTACAATTCGACAGGAATTTCCAGATTTCTATACCTACCAGATCTTTTTGGGAGGATAGGACATTCTTGGAGGTCGATCATCTCTAATGGAGATGGCGCAACAGTTTAATATTCACCTTTGCTGGGTGCCGGGCCATAGAGACATTCCAGGTAACTGTAAGGCAGATGAACTCGCCAGGAACGGTACAGTACAGCCCATCCTACCAGGTTTGGCAAGTACTGGCATACCAATCGCTACTTGTAAACTGCTACTAATGCAAGACGCTGTGAGGAGGGCAGGCACCAGGTGGACCAACATCACCACGTGTCAAGCCACAAAAAACATCTGGCCAACACTGGATTTAAAACGTTCAAGGTGCTTGCTCTCTCTAAGCAGATCGCATATAAGCTCGATAATAGGTGTCATAACCGGACACTGTCTAATAGGAAAGCACGCCACGAGACTAGGCGTATTCTCAAATGACTTTTGCAGAAGCTGTATGGACGAGGAAGAGGAAGAAACGGTTCTTCATCTTCTCTACACATGCCCTGCTCTAGCTCGAAAACGCAAGAATTACCTAGGAGAATTCTTCTTTAACGATCTAAACGATCTAAATCATATCGGTATAATCAGCCTCTCACGTTTCGTAAGGGACTCTAACTGGTTCCATTGAGCTTAGGAGGAAGCCTCAAGATTCATGTGGTATCACAATGGGCCATTAAACTGGCCTAAGTGTGTCCGTTTCCATCTTGGTCAGCCACTATAACCTAACCTAACCTTCTGTTGGTGAGTTAATCAATGCAGATGTTCTAGGCCCGATTGAAACAACATCAGTAGGAGGATCCCGATATTATGTTTGTTTCAAAGATGATTTCAGCAAGTTTCGTAGGCTCTTAATTTTGAAGCACAAGAGCGAGGTATGTAAATCACTTGAAACATTCTTGAATGAAGCCAAAACTAACGGACACATAGTCAAAAAGTTGAGATGTGATGGCGGTAGAGAGTTTGACCATAAAGGTACGAATATTGCTGTCAAAAGTCGGCATAAAGCAATATATTGGACCCCCTTATACACAACAACAAAATGAAGCAGCAGAAGGTGAAAACCGAACAATTGTGGAAGCAGCTAGAAGTATGAGAGTCGCCAGTAAGTTGCCAAAATGTCTGTGGGCTGAGGCATGTAATACAGCAGCATATGTCCTAAACCGTACAGGACCGACAACCATCGAAAACAAGGTTCCATATGAATTATGATATGGAAAAGAACTGGGAACTCTTAAGCCATTTACGCATCTTTGGCACTGGATGTTATGTCCACATACCTAAGGAACTGCGTAAAAAATTTGATGAAAAGGCTATGTATGGAAGATTTGTTGGGTATGCCAACGAAAAAGATGGATATCGCGTTTGGATTACAAACCTGAAGAAAATTGTTTGCAGTCATGACGTAATTTTCAATTGCATTGCGAAACCTGAAGATACATTCTTGAAGAAATCAAATCTAATGAAGACATTCCTTGTGCTGAAGAAAGTACTAGAAACAGTGTTGAATTTGTTTTGCAGAATGTAAATGGGGAAGCAAATACTGAAGAAAATGCAGAAACATGTGTTGAGTTTGGCTCTCAGAATGAAAACAGTGAAAAATGTACCGAAGAAACTTTAAGTTCTGAAGAATAAATCAATCAAGTTCAAGTTTTCAGAATGAAGAAAATGCTTAATTTTTCGATGCTGGAGATTTAATGGAAAACGAATTTAACATCAATAGATGAGAACGAAAAAAGCCAAGTTGGATGACAGGTGGAGAGTATATCATGTTTGCAGGAGAAGGTGTCAAGAAGCGAGTTCATACTTCGAAGCCTTGAAGTCACCAGATAAAGCACAGTGGCTTTCAGCAATGGAAGATGAGTTATCATCTCTAAAAGAAAATCAAACATGGGAACTTGTTGAACGAACTAAAGACGTTAAAGTATTCCAAAATCTATGGGTATTTCGAGTGAAGAATGCAGGAAACGATGGGAATAGGCGAGACAAAGCACAGCTTGTTGCAAAAGGGTATGTTCAACAAAAAGCTATCGATTACGATGAAACATTGAGTCCTGTAGCTCGTTACGACACAGTTAGTATGCTGTTAGCCCTAGCTGCAACCAAAAGACTGAAAATTCAACAATTTGACTTCAAAATAGCAATTTTATATAGTACTCTTAAGGAGGAAGTTTACTTAGAGCAGCTTGAGGGATTTGAAGATGGAACTGGGCGAGTATGCCGGTTAAAAGGTAGATTGAATGGTCTTAAACAAGCTCCACAATAGTAAAAAACGTTCTACCCGCATTCCAAATTCAATTCATTATTTAGGAAAAAACAGAAATACAACAAAAAAAACACAGTGCAATGGTAATCCTACTCTCCTTTCCCTCCACATGACACAATCATATTAGCTTAATCGTTGCTGACAGTGTGTACGGTTCTATTATACCTATACAGATTAAGCTTATGTGTTTCGGATATATTGATGTGTAATATTTGTTGTTAACCAGGGACGGATCATTATACAGATTTTTTACTAAGGCATAACACTAGTGGAAATCTGTTATTGAAAAGTTCAAATTGGAAGCTTGTCAGATTATTTATCATAGTTAATTGTCCGAATAGTTTTTTATTAGTCTTTGAATATTATAATGCTGGATGAATTCAGAGTTGATTTTAGCAACATTCGTGGGCTTAGAAAGAGTTTCTGTGCCGCATATGTTTACACTGCAACAAACAGGCGAGCTGTTTTGGCATTAAGTGAAACTCAGATAGGTGAAGATTCCCATCATTTGGAATTTGATCTAAATGGGTATAGCTTAGTGCCATTATTCTTTTTCCAACACGGATTAGCCGTATATATAAGAAATGATGTTGCGTACCAACTTAAACCACAATATGGTTTGTGCTCTAACACAAACTTTAACTTCATGTGGTTAAAATTTACGGTTCATAAGCACATCATCAAATTCAACTTTTAACGAATTTAATGCTCTGTCCGACTCCATTCAAAGAATTTTTGCCCATTATCCTCACACTGAAATCGTCATTGCGGGCGATTTCGATGTACACAATTCTTCTTGGCTTCGTTATTCTGGCCAGTCAACACCGGAAGGGAAGTGTGTTGAGGTCTTTGCTGACGTTGCAGGTCAATCCGCCAACACCCTAGACTTGTTTCTTACTTTTGATCCTAATAAATACACAATCAGTTTATTACCACCTCTAGGCACATCAGACCATTGTATCGTACCTGCAAATTACTCATGTGTAAAAAAGCCAATTAAGAAAAAACTCCTATGAGAACCGTTTGGCAATATGAGAAAGCCAACTGGGACGGTCTTAATGAATTCTTCAGGAACTTTAACTGGTCACTATGCTTCCTCGATAGTGACGTAGATTCCAGCGCAGATATGGTTACAAATTAAATTGTTTGTAAAATAAAAGATTTTATCCCGAATAGGGTAAAATTAATCAAACCTAAAGAGAACTCATGGTTTTAATTAGGATCAGAGATGTAAGTTTCCGGATTTATAAAGCCAACCCCACTGAGGAAAACCGGAATAAGTTCAAACAAGCGAGAAAGACTTGCAACGGCCACATTCGACGAACCAAACTTTTGCATGATCAGAAATTAAGGCAACAAATACTACAATGTCCCAAAGGTAGTACAAATTTCTGGTCATTTATAAAAAACGTTCGAAACACCACGTCATCCTCGGTTCCAACGCTTGTCCACAATGACGCTTCCTATGTGAACTCGATCGATAAAGCCAATTTGCTTGCAGCACAGTTTGCTGTTAATTCGACGCTACCGGAGAGTGTCATGAGTCCTCCTGTTCTTGAGAGCGTAAACGATTCTATGGGACGAATCTTTTTTTGCACTTGCGAAGTTGCAAGAGTACTGAGAGATCTTTACATACACAAATCCGCTGGCCCGGATAGTATTCCCCCTATGGTTCTGAAGAGGTGTTCTTCAACGCTGGCAAAACCACTGGGTAAGCTTTTCCATCTTTAGAATAGAAAACAGCATTTGTACAGCCTGTCCCTAAAAAAGGTGAATCATCCTCCCCCTCTAACTATCGTCCAATAGCACTCACGTCCCTTCTTTCCAAGGTCATGGATATGACAAAAAAATCTTGCTAGGTGCTTAGGATTTCTCCGGCGGTGCATGAAATTTTTCACCTCTTCTGATCTGGCTGTAATTTATAAAGCCTTCAACTTGAATATAGCTCGCATAAACAAGTTTAAGTATTTTTGACAGGATCCAAAAAAGAGCTTTGAAAATGATAGGCGATAGAACTATAACCGAAACAATTACGTCACTTTAACACTGCCGCAATGTTTCATGCCTTTCATTGTTCTACTGATATTTTTATAAACAGTGTTTTATCGAATTAGCCAGTTGCATTCCCCCCCCCCTCTAAAACAATTCAGCCGTAATACTCGTATTTCTAGGAATGCACATCAGTTTAACCTTGAGCTCAATTTCGGACGTACTGTCAAGTAAAGAGATTCCCTTTTTAACCGTACATCGAGAATATGGAATGCTTTACCCAGCTCTGTTTTTCCCTATCATTTTGGTATTCACAACTTTAAGACCAATGTGCTTTCAAGTCTGCTTCGATAAATGAGATCTAACTAACAAGCTAGTTTTTCTTCTTAAAGAAGTTATATCTCCTCTGCAACATGGTTTCTTTAGTGGAAGATCTACTACAGTAAACTTAACTATCTTCAGCAATTATGTCTTAGGCATTCTTGAAAAGGGTCCTCAATGTGACGTGGTGTATACCGACTTCTCTAAAGCTTTTGATAAAGTCAATCATTCGCTTTTAATTTCCAAACTCAAAAATTTAGGTTTTCATTCTAATTAGTAAGATGGTTTGAATCGTATTTAGTAGGTATAGTTCAATATGTTCGGATCAATAATATACTTTCGGATCCAGTGGAAGTTACTTCCGGAGTTCCACAAGGAAGTCATTTGGGGCCAATCCTATTCTTAATCTTTATTAATGATATCCGACGATCAGAAACTGTTTTTAAGTATTCGAACTATATCTGACTGCATACATATGCAGAATGATTTGTCCAAGCTGTACGCTTGGTGTGTTATAAATGATTCTAAATGTCAGAGTATGAAATTTTGTAGAGGTTTTTCATCTATCTTTTATCCTTAGAGGTTGTAGAAGGCTTTTCAATCGAGCAAAAAAGACTAGACATCCCCAAGATTGGGATTCCTATAAAGAATCTCTCAAAAAGTATAAACTAGAATTGAGAATAGCCAAAAGATCCTCATGGAGATCCTTCTGTAACTCAATAGAAGAATCCGCGGAGGCATCAAGGATAAGGAAGATTCTCTCCACAAATCCAACCATGCCTAGTTGTCTTAAAAACTCAGATGGTACATGGACTAACTCTTGCGAAGAAACGCTAAACCTGCTATTAGACACCCACTTCCCAGATAGCTCCCAATCCGTTAATACAACATACAGTCCTGGGTCGGGTATTAACTTAATTTTTCCTCAAGGTCTGGTTACAAAAGAAAAATTGACATGGGCTCTGAATAGTTTCAACCCTTACAAATCTCCAGGTCCAGATCAAATCATACCAGCTGAGCTACAATATACCATTGATATAACTTCGCCCATTATTGAGATGATCTTTAAAAGTTTTATAAATCTGGTCTATATACCTTGGCGCTGGAGAGATGTAAAGGTAGTTTTCATTCCCAAGGCGGGCAAATGCTCGCATGTCAACCCTAAGGACCTAAGACCTATTAGCCTATCATCTTTCATTCTCAAAACTCTGAAACGATTGATCGATATCCATATACGTAACAACATTGAGAAGAGACTATCAATGTCTCAGCATGCTTACTGCAAAGGGAAATCGGTAGAAACAGCCTTGCACACTCTGGTAAGAACTATCGAATACTCCCTAGATAAAAAGGAATAAGCTATGGTGGCCTTCTTGGATATTGAGGGCGCTTTCAACAACGTTGACACATCCGCTATCACTTCTGCTATGACGACCTTAAACGTCGAATACTCAATCTGTGAGATGATTAATCTAATGCTAAAAAGCAGGATCATCAACTCCAGTTTGGGAGATTTTTGCACAAAAAGGTCTGTCAGTAGAGGCACTCCGCAAGGTGGTGTTCTGTCCCCCCTCCTGTGGAACATACGTAGTGGTTAACCAACTACTAATATCCCTTGAGAGGGAAGGCTACAGAGTGGTTGCGTATGTCGATGATGTTGCTATCGCTGTCACAGGGGAACATCCTAATACACTGAGAGACCTCCTCCGAAATGCGCTCAATATGCTCACTAGATGGGCTGATAACTGCGGACTTAGTATTAATCCTCAAAAAACAGACCTCGTCCTTTTCACACGGAAATACAAGATCCCAGTAATTGTACCTCCTTCAATAAAAGGTATACCACCAATTTTTACCAAAGAAGCCAAATACCTTGGTCTGATATTGGACAAAAAATTAAGTTGGAAATCCAATATACAGGAAAGAGTTAAAAAAGCTACAGTAGCTCTTTTCCTTTGCAAGAAAGCTATAGGAAGCAAATGGGGTTTTCAACCTCGCATAACCTTCTGGCTATACACATCGGTCATCCGACCAATACTTATGTACGGGGTTGCAGTATGGTGGACTGCACTGGAGAAAGTCACATACTGCGACATACTCAGCAGAGTTCAGCGCACTGCATGTCTCTGCATAAGCGGCGCATTGAGAACCACACCCTCAACAGCGTTAGACACTCTCCTCCATCTGACACCCCTCGACATCTTCAGTAAACAAGTGGCAGCGAGTACAGCGATAAGACACGACGCCTCATCTCAATGGACCAACAACAATGTGGGACACTCCATCATTTTAAACCTCTTTGGTTCTATACCAATTTAAAAAAAACTTCCAGGTATCCATTCCATCCAGAGATGAATGGGAAGACAAAAAACTCCTGGATAACAAAAGTATTCATTTTTATACAGATGGATCAAAGACAAATGAGGGAGTTGGTAGTGGTGTGTACTCATAAAAGCTTAATCTAAGCATCTCATTCCGTCTTCCTAATCATTGTAGCGTTTTTCAAGCGGAAATTTTTGGCGATCAAAGAGGTTCGTGATATCAACTTCTGATATCCGCATCTTCTCTGACAGTCAAGCTGCTATCAAATCCCTTGACTGTGTCTCGATCAAATCTTTGACGGCCCTAGATTGTCGATCGTCTCTTATGGAGATGGCGCAGCAATTTAACATGCGCCTCTGTTGGGTGCCGGGCCACAGAGACATCACAGGTAATTGTAGAGCCGATGAACTCGCTAAAAATGGAACCGTCATACCTATTTCACCTGAAAGGGAGAAGATAGGTATACCGATAGCTACATGTAAACATATGCTAAAAGAAACAGCTTTTGCGATAGCAAATTCTAGGTGGCACAGCTTACCAACATGCGCAGCCACAAAACTCATATGGCCTTCACTGGACCTAAAGCGCTCTAAAGACTTGTTATCTCAAAGCAGACTTCATATTAGCTCCCTAATAGGTGTCCTTACCGGACACTGTCTTATAGGCAGACACGCAATACGACTTGGCGTAGCCTCAAATGACTTCTGTAGGAGCTGTATGGACGAAGAAGAAGAGGAAACAATCTCTCATCTCTTATGCACTTGCCCTGCTCTTTCACTCAGACGCAAACTTCATCTGGGGGACTACTCTTTTGATAATCCCAGCAAACTAGCTAAAAAGGATATTAAATATCTTCTTCGCTTTATAAAAAGCTCAAAATGGTTCTACTAGCTAGAAGTAATTCTCTAGATTCATGTGGTATCACAATGGGCCTTTCTCTTGGCCTAAGTGTGTGGATTCTAAATCCGCAGCCACGTTAACCTAACCTAACCTAACCTTTATCCTTACAATATTGAATGAATCTCTTTATCTAGAGTGGACGAAAAAAAGGATCTGGTTGTAATTTTTGATCGAACATTTACGTTTGTTAGCCATATTGACTACGTAGTTGCCAAAGCCAGCTCAATGCTTGGGTTTATTTCCAGAAATTCTAAGGACTTCTCTGACCCTTTTACTTTTAGGTCACTCTATTTTAGTTATGTTAGGTCAATATTATAATATTGTTGTACTATATGGAACCCAATTTATGCAGATCAGTCCACAAGAATTGAAAGAATCCAGAAAAGATTTACTAGGGTAGCTATAAAGATCTTACGTTGGAATGTCGATTTGCCTTCTTATCTCTAGGCATCCAAACTTTGGAATCACGAAGGAAATATTTTGATGTAATGTTTGTAAGGGATGTTATCAATTACAAAAATAATTTCCCCGTTTTGCTATTATTAATTAATTTGCATGCAACTTGCCATGAATTGCGGCACTTTATATTCTTTTATGTCCCTGTTTATAGGGTTAATTATGGAAATAATGAACCCATAACTCGTTGTTTAAGACAGGCGAACTCGGTATGTAGTGTACTTAATTTTAATACGTATTTATTGGGCCTATTTTATAGGGTCACGAGATTAAGATGGAGAATCTGCTCGAAACTCATGGAATGGCAGCTTTATATAGCTCAGAACCTACGCAGAGAATCTTCTCCACACTTTCTTATATTATTCTATCCTATTCCCAAATCCTAGAAAAGTAGGAAGGACCTACAATTTTTAACAATACATTTTTAAAGCCAAACTATTTAAAAACTATTTCATTTTTTTTGTTTATAGGTTTGCATAGTGTATTTGCTCATCAACTCACTGAAATGCCTCGTGAGTACATAAGCCAATTGGTCTTCGACACAAAACACAAAACCTTAGCTCTAATCAAAGACAACCAGCCAATAGGCGGGATCTGCTTCAGACCATTCCCTACACAAGGATTTACCGAAATAGTATTTTGTGCTGTCACCATGAGTGAACAGGAAAAAGGCTATGGATCGCATCTTATGAATCATCTTAAAGATTACAGCATTCAACGTGGCCTGAGACATTTTCTAACATATGCCGATGAGCATGCAATTGGATATTTCAAGAAGCAGGGGTTTTCCAAGGACATTAAGTTGGCCCGTCCAGTTTATGCGGGATACATCAAAGAGTACGATCGTGCAACTCTGATGCACTGTGAACTTCATCCCAGCATTGTTTATACTCAATTCATTTCGGTAATTCAGAAACAACGGGAAATCCTGAAAGAACTGATTGCACAGCGTCATAAGGAGGTTCAAAAGATCAGAACCGGATTGACGTGCTTCAAAGAAGGAGTCCGTGCCATTCCTGTGGAATCGATTCCAGGCCTGCGAGAGATTGGCTGGAAACCGCAAATGCGCGCTCAACGCACTTCTCGTCCCCTCGAGGAATCAACCGATCCTGACAAGCTGGCAACATCATTTGCGACTGTTTTGCAAGCAGTCAGACAGCATGCATCTGCATGGCCCTTCTTAAAACCTGTCGCTGTGGCTGATGTCCCCGACTACTATGACCACATAAAGTATCCCATGGATATGAAGACTATGGGCGAACGCCTGAAAAAAGGCTACTACGTTACGCGGCGTCTCTTTATGGCAGACATGGCAAGAATTTTCTCCAATTGTAGATTCTACAATCAACCTGACACCGAATATTATCGATGTGCTAATTCTGTTGAACGATATTTCCAAACCAAGATGCGAGAGCTTGGATTATGGGATAAATAATTTGAAGAGGGTCGTTTTTGAATTATTTTTAAGAAGATAATAAAAACTAGCAATTAAGGTGATTTTAATGTTTCGAATTTAAATTTAAATTATTAAATAAATAACTTAAATTAAGTTTAACACGGTTTAACTTTGCTTATATTTTTGATACAGACAAAAAGTTTAAAAGAATTTTAAAATATTCAAGGAAAGCAAGGTTTGAAAGAATGCAAAATTCATTTAGAAAAAGGATGCATCCCTAAAGAGTGACAATTATTTCACTAAGGTAAGTAGTTCAATCAAATCTTCAACTTAATAAGAAGGATTTTTAGAAATCAACACTTTTTTGAGCCATTTTGAATTCAAAGTTAAGATATTCAGTGATTGAAAATAAGAACAAATATCTACAGTGACTCCCACGAATAATCGGATACTTGAAAAATAAATTTTCAAAATGCATTTTTTTCAATAAAATGGAGAGTGTAAAACTTTATGACCATTTTATATAAAATTTAAAAACAAATTATTATAAAAAAACAATAGCAACTCTATAATTTAGAACCTCACGTTTAATACTTACTTATTTACTTAAGGTGGTGCTACAGTCCGGGGCGGTCCTAGGCCTCAACCAACATGCGTCTCCAGCCAGCTCGGTCCCTAGCTAGCTGTCTCCAGTTTCGCACGCCAAGTTGGTTAAGGTCCTCTTCCTTCTGGATGTCGCGGTCTTCCTCTCATGCACCGTATTTCGGGATTGGATTCGAAGACCTTCCGGGCTGGAGCGTTGATGTCCATTCGCTCTACATGGCCCAGCCATCTAAGCCGTTGAACTTTAATTCTGCTATCTAGGTCAGTGTCGCTGTACAGTCCGTACAGTTCGTCGTTATATCTTCTCCATTCTACATCTATGGGTACGGGACCAAAAATCACCCGAAGAATTTTTCTCTAGAAGCATCCTAAGACGCTCTCATCTTTCTTTGACAGGGTCTAGGCCTCAGCGCCATAAATGAGAACAGGGATGATGAGTGTCGTATAGATGGTGATTTTAGATGCTCGAGAGAGGACTTTACTTCTCAATTGCCTTCTAAATCCAAAAAAGCAGCGATGGTGTCGTTGTCTTTATTAATATGGCGGTGCCTAGGTAGACAAAGTCCTTAACTACCTCGAAGTTATATCTGTCCATTTTGACGTTTTGTCCAAGACGTCGTTGTTCAATGTCCTTTTTTGACGACAGCATATACTTGGTCTTGCCCTCATTGACCACTAAACCCATCATATTCGCTTCCTTCGCAATGCTCAAAAACGCTCCACTGACATCACGCTTTGATCTTCCAATTATGTCAATATCATCTGCGTATCCGAGTAATTGGATGGACCTTTGAAAGATCGTGCCTCTAGTGTTGACGGTTGAGTTTTGCACAATTCTTTCCAGAACGGTGTTGAAGAAGTCGCATGACAGTGCATCGCCTTGTCTAAAACCTTTTTTGACATCAAATGCATCGGTAAGATCTTTTCCGTGCATTCTCCATCGTCATTTTGCACAAACGGATAAGTTTGACATGGATGCCAAAACTAGACATTGCTCGGTAGAGC
The DNA here is from genome assembly GCF_945859685.1 of Eupeodes corollae. NCBI lineage: Eukaryota > Metazoa > Arthropoda > Insecta > Diptera > Syrphidae > Eupeodes > Eupeodes corollae. The sequence goes on along the minus strand of NC_079149.1, from coordinate 88,523,594 downwards.
TCTTCCCTATAGATGCTGTCATACGCGGCTTTAAAATCGATAAAGAGATGGTGGGTATCGATTTGAAGCTCCTGGGTTTTTTTCCAAGATCTGCCGTAGTGTGAATATTTGGTCGATAGTGGACTTTCCTGGTCTGAAGCCACACTGATACGGACCAATCAGGTTGTTGACGAATGGCTTCAGACGTTCACATAATACGGCAGAGAGAATCTTATACGCAATGTTAAGGAGACTGATGCCTCTGTAGTTGGCGCAGTTAAGAGGTACTCCTTTCTTATGTATCGGGCACACTATGCTGAGATTCCACTCATCGGGCATGCTTTCTTCCGACCATATTTTGCAGATGAGTTGGTGCATGCTCATCGCCTGCTGCTTTGAATAGTTCAGCAGCGATGCCGTCAGCTCCAGAAGCTTTGTTTGACTGAAGTTTAGATGTAGCTATCTTCACTTCGTCAAGGTCGGGTAGGCGGAATTGTTGATCTGCGTCGCCGAGGTCTCCCTTACAGCGGAATTCGGTTCTTCATCGCCGTTATATAATTTGGAGAAGTGATCTTTCCATATATTATGCCGCTTTTCGAAATATGTTTTAAATATGTATTTTTATTTGATCTAAACCTCTAGTTTTTCTTACTTTAAGACTGTTTTAAATAAATTTTAAATTTGTATCCTCAACAAGAAAGGGTCGGTTCATCAAAAGCATCTCAACTTTTCAATTGTTTAACCTACGAAAATATTTGTTTCCGTATCTCCTAAATTTGTTGGGACTAAGTGGTTCAAAGAAACGCATCTTTTTCCAGATCTGCACAAATAGTTTGCCCAGAAGTTTTCAAAATCGGAATCTTTTTGTTTTTAATTATTTTTATTATGTTCCTAAGATGTTTTCCGTTTAGTGCAGAGTTTCGAAATGGCATTAAAAAACAAGTGATTGAAATGAGAAACCAAGTTTTGGTAAAAAAGCTTGACCACAATTCTTCCAGTTTCTTCTATGAACGTTTCCCAATTTAATGAGTTTCAAAAGATGGACAGGAATTTTTCTAATTGTATGAACTTTTTTAGTAAAACATCCAAAAATACTGTGAACATCATTATTGCAATTAATTTTTTCCATTTTATTTTATATTTTTTCATGTTGTAATAATATTTATAAATATAATAAAGTAAGTGTTTATGATTAGATTTCATTTACATTTCTATAATAAAAAACTCGAATGGTTTGTTTCCTCAATTGCTGGTCTAAATAGTCCCATAAGTTTTCGATTGGGTTATAGTTTCCATAACTCTAGGACAATTATCAAGCAGCCACATCTGAGTATTATTAGATTTATGCTTTGGATCATTGTCCTGGTAAAAAGTGAATTGGTTTTGTAGTTCCAATTTGTGTGCACTTTCTCTTTAAATTAATTTAAGAATCTCAATGAAGTTCTTGTGTTCCATTATTCCATCCATAATATGTAGCTTTCCTGCCCCAGCTGCAGAAAAACAACCTCAAACTATCACCGATTCACCACAACGCTTGACCGTGCTTTATTATTTTTGGATGGAGCTCGGTATTTGGTTTCCGCCATACCATCTGCAAAAATGACTTTTTTCTACAATTCAAAATCCTGGGATTGATAAACTGGTGCGCTTCTGCAAAGTTGAAGTTTTTCATCTCTAATGAACGGGTTTTTCTTGGCAACTCGACCGTTTAAACCATGATTTGCGAATGTAGTTCTTCAGAGTTTCTGTTGAACATTTCTTTTTGAGTTCCTGATGCAACCTTTCAGGCAGTTTTGGTGCAGTACTTGGGGTTTTTTTGTCATTTCACACATGATAACGCATTATTTTTAACGGTTACTTGCTATTTTTTGCGAATAAAAAATACTGTGCGAATATGAATTTAATCTGACTTTGTAGGACTTCATTATAGATCTTAAATTATAATGAAGCTAATGGTTAAAAATATTTAGTGAACCAAATTAATTGCAATAAAATGCAATTAAAAAGAGTGTTAAAAACATTTTGAAACTTCTGCACAAATATGAATTTGATTAACTGTAGCTCAGCGGGTAAAAGGGCTAAGATAATAATTAAGTCAAAAGAAATAGAGGATATGAATGGATCTTATTTATTTAAGCTAATCCACTAGCTATCGAATCTTGAAAAAAGATTGGGAAACAGAGTTTAGGGGGTCGTCTACTTTCGCGCTAAAATTTCGGGCCTATTATTCAAGGATGGATTGCAAAAAAATAAACATGACATTTGAACACATTTTTTTTATTTGGTTAGTCAATTCTTGAACTTTAATGAAAAATAAAAAAAATGCTCTATGTAGCTCGGATTATATGGAATCCCGATTTTTTCGGGCAAATATGCGTCAAGAGAAGGTGTAATGGTCATCTTCTGATCAGCCCAACCATTAAACCGGGGCGAAACGCATATATGATATATATATTTTTTTTCAAATTCGAAAAAAAGCAACAGCACGGCATACTATCAATAAAAACGACCCTTTCACCCTTAGTACAACTTTTAAAAAAAATCTCGGTCCCAAGTAGGTGACGACAAAAGCAACAACAAGTCATATGCATTAGTCACAGATTGGAGGATATAAAAGCTCTTGCTAAATGGCCAGAAGACACAGTTTATTTTTATATATTAAGTGAAAAAGTGATACAAATAAAGAACAAAAATGCCACCAAAAAAAAAGCAGCATCTGGATCTATTTTAATTTAAACTAAAATGATCCTGACAAGTCCGAATGCAAAATATGTCCTAAAACATACTCACGAAAAGGAAAGACGACTACTTCGTTGAAAACCACTTGAAGTCAAAGCAACCAGAACAGTTTGTTTTATTTGAGAGCGCCAACAATGAAAACCTTTTTTTAAAAAAAAGGAGATGCAGGTAGGTATGATGTTTTTTTATAAACATAAAATTCTGAAATAGTTCCTTTATATTTTTTTTTGTTCTTAAAACCATCTTTTTACTTTTTAGAAAAAATTGTAAAACCTTTACAAGAAGCAAAGAAACAATTTTCGTTAGAGGAATCTTTGCAAAAGAGAAAATAATTAGATATTAGCAGCAGCAACTCATATAAAATTGACGAACTGATTGGAGAAATGATACCATTTAACTTTGTAGACAGACTTGGATTTCGCCGTCTTATACAAAAACTAGCACCCAAATATAATTTTAGAGGACGATACTTTTTTACTGATTTCATTTGCAATGAACTGTACTGAAAAGTTGCTGCTAAAGTAAAAGAATTGATTGAAAAATATGACTTCATGTCTTTTACTTCTGATATTTGGTCAGATCCCAGCTCAAGTGTTTCCTTGCTAAGCTTAACTTGCCACAAAGTATCAGAAACCTTTGAACGAACATCAATCGTATTAAAATGCAGACAAATTTAACACAATGCTTACCGAATGGAATATTTTGAAGGAAAAAGTTGCATTGTATTATACGAGATGAAGGCTCCAATATGAAAATAGGTATGCGACTAGCATCATTGACTGATTTAGATTGCACTGTTCACAAGATGCAAATTGTAATTCGACATGATTTACAATCGCAAGAAAATATAAAAGACATTAAGCAAAAATTAAAGAAAATTTCAACCCATTTCAACCATTCAACTATTGTTCAAAAACAGCTTGAAAAAAATCAGGACAGACTTAATCAACCACATCTTAAAGTACTCCAGATTGTGTGACACTCTGGAATAGCACATTCTACATGTTTGAGCGTTTTCCCAAGATAAAAGATGCGTTAAGCGTTAAGTCTTTATACCAATGACAACAATATTGAACCAATTTTGCCAGAAGAGTGGAAAATAATTGAAAGTTGCCTTGAACTACTCAAACCTTTTGAAGAAGCTACTCGTGAAATGAGCACTTATATCATCTGTGACTCCTATAATTCAAATGCTTAAGAAAAAACTTGATGAATACTTATCAAACCCATCGGACACTGATGCCATTCGGCTGGCAGCCTTAAATCTGAAAACTCATTTTTCAACAAAATTTTCATTAAGCATTCATTTTTCAAACCCATCACCGAGGAAAGAATAAAAGATGTAATTCAAAAGATGATAAATGATCCATTAAGCACCAGTTCTCCTACGTTGTCACCAAATGCAAACAACACAAAAAAGAAGAAAATGGATGAGACTTTACATTCGGAATCAGGAACGAACGGTTTAAGTTAGAAGGATTGCAAAACGTTAGATTCATCAACTGAAGACGAAGGTGAAGGAGAATCTGACGCTAGTCCCAAAGCACTACTCCAAAGGGAGTTAGCATGTTACCGAAATAAAAAAAAAAACTAGAATTGGTTAATAATCCACTTAATTGGTGGAAAGTCCATCAAACACACTTTAAAAGGCTCTCCAAAGTTGCACTGAGGTTTTTATTACCTCCACCAGCCAGTGTTCCCAGCGATCAACTATTTAGTGGAGCTGGATTAATATACGATCCACTAAGAAACAGATTGCAGTCTGAGAAGGCTCAAACTTAGCTTTTTATTAAATACAACTGTCAGTGTAACAGAGTAGAACGGCTGGCACGATATCTCAGCTTTAAAACATTGAAACAACAAACAAAATTGTTTAACTTTATTTATAGAACTTTGATTAGGACTAGACATAACCTTTTTTGAATATTTGAAAATTTCACAAAATTTCACCTATTTAAAAAAAATTGCATTGTTTTACTGTCTTAAATGTTACAATGTAACAGGCGGGTCCGGGTTGGAGGCTCGAACTCTCGTAAACAAGCATGCTTTCGATCTAATTCTTCACAGAACATGTTTTTAGTTATGTCTAAATTAGATGGCCCCCTTAATAATAATTTATATCAAAACAAAAAGAGTAAAAAGTAAAAGTTAAAATTTACTGCTGCTCAGTGGCAGTAATTTTGTGTAACAAGATCTTTTATAATCGAATTGTAAAATTAATACATTTTTTTCATGGATAGTAAATAATGGACAATAATTGATACTAAAAGTTATTCCGCTGCTTCTTCTTTTATATTCCTAATACTTTATCCTAGAAAACCCCTAAAAAATGCGGTTAAACTGAAAACAATGTCCTATTTGATTTCCTAGTCCAAATCAAATAACGGTTTCAGATGAAGCCATTTCACTCTTGTAAGCGTGGAACAGTTTTCATATGAAATATAAAGCATTCAAAGTGCTATCTTCTGAGACTCATTTGCTGTGAACTTTTAATTAATATGCGACAGATATTCAAATAGTTTAAAGATGATATTTTCAACGTCAAGTCTAAATATGTAGTTAAGGCAATGCTGCAGGCAGACTTTGAACAAAGGCTATAGTAATTAGTTTTAATAATTAAAGAATGGTATTAACAGTAAATGGTTCTGAATATTATGAAATCAGCTATAATTAGCGCTAAATAACTTAAGCCTAAATTAACTTCGTTGTTAACACACTGTTCCTTGCAGACATATTCCCCCCCATTACACTGACAGTAGTAGGCATTCTGTTAAAATTAACAAGCTCAATGACAAAAATAACACTACTTTTAAAGACCCCTTTGTACCTTTTTTAAGATTGAATAGATAATATTTTGATGGGTCAAAAAACAGAGTTTTGGTTTTGTTAATAATTTAATCTCACGTTTATTTTGTACTTTAAAATTTGTTATTTTTATAATATTAAATAGAGGTTCAAAAGTGAGATCATATTTTGTATTCGTCTCTAATCCACCGAGGATTTACGTCGCGATAGAACTCACAAAATTCTTCAAAAACATTAATATCGCTCGGAGCGTGTATTAATTCGATGTCTGGTTCAGGGATAGTGTGTTCCAGCCGTGGTATTGGATCTAAGAAATCGCCCAAATCTGGTGTGAGAACTTTGTGATTTATGTACTTCTTGCGGAGCGAGGATTTCTTCTTCGGCAGCAAGACACTGTCATTTACATTAATTGGAATGAGATTGCGAAATACATTCTTGTCATGTGGAAAGTTTAGTTTTTGTGAGATCTGTTTAATGATTTTTCCAAAAAAGAAATAAATAAATCAGTAAATATAAATAAAATGTATTGATTCTTGAATTAACAACCTTTGGCATAACAATAGCTTTGGATCGTGGTGAGAGATCTTCAGTGGAGCAGAGAGTTCTCATTGGTGGCCTATCCAATTGCAGTGATTGCATTTGTCGACCCAAGGCTAGAATTGTATTCAAAATGGGTTCATCGTAGTTACCATTGTTCTCCTTGTTTGCCTCTGCATAAATTATATTTGTCAATTCATCACCCAAGTCGTGGGAACTTATTGGATGTCTAATCACTGTACAAGAATTAGAACTTTTCCTCACTGGAACTGTGCAAGTTCGGCTAGTTTCAATGTTTGAAATGGTTTTTCGGTTTTCTTTGGAATGTTTTTTAATGTTGGACATTGTTTTTGGAGTGATAAATTTCTTAAGGGATAAAGTAAAAGTGTATAAGTTAAAATAAATAGTTTAAAACACTGGAAATGGGAAAGGATTGAAGTTATAAAATTAAAGTTTTAAGTGTAATGTAGGCGACAGATGTTTTTCTTGTTGTTGGGGTTGTGTTTTGTTTGCTTGAAAATTGAAATGTCAAAAGGGCAGCTGCAGCAAGTTGCAATTTTATTGACAACAGTTTGAGATGAGCCAATCAAAATTTTTATGAAAGTTTTAGATGGGCATTTGATAACTGCATCGTATAAAATTAGAAGTAGGAAAAAGGGGTCCTCACACTTTCAAATACGTGCATATTTTTGGACAAACGCAATTTTATTGGTACATGAAATAAATTTTCAAATATACTCAAGAGAAATAAAAAATGTTCTGATATTGGTTTGATTTTTAGTCCAAATATTCTTCAGGTACATTTATGCCAAACGGCAGTTTAAAATTAAGATTGATTTATTTCTCTGTTCTGGAGTTTTTTATGAGTAAGTTTTCGTTTTGTTGTATAAGTTTAAATGCCAAATTTCTAACGTAACATGTTTTATAATTATATTATAGTATAAGTGGAAATGCATGGAAATCTGCCCAAAAATCCAGATCTGCAGATCTGATTTTAAATCAAAAATAAATCGTTTATGGAATGCAAAAAAGGGAAATTAGTATTTTGACGGATCTAGATCAAACTTAAATTTATTTATTTTACCCATGGAAAAATCCATTAGCCATTTAACTAAGTTATTATATTCTCTTAACTATACGATACATGACATTTTTTATTTTTGAAGCTTGGCTTTTTTTAAAGAATACGCTTTAAGTAGATGATTTTTATTTTTAAAGGCATCAAACTGGAAAAATATGTGGCGGTTTCTAGAAATGTCTCCCAAGACGTTGAAGACATTGTTTTAATCCTTAAACATTGTTTGTTAGGCTCTAGTATCGCGATATTTACGACTACACTGTGCGTGTACATAAAAGTTAATCTTAACATTGCATAGTAATGAAAATCAGAAATTATGCATTTTACTCTGTGGTTTCAGTGAAAGAGATTTAATTAACACTGTGCTTAAAAATTGAAATGTATGTGCATCTGGATAATGCAGAAAAGTAGAGGGTTGAAGATATATACATTTGTCAAAACCTGAAAGTGAAAGATAATACACCAGTGGTAACTCTTTTAACTTCCTATAAAATACCATAACTTTTCTTTTAACTTTCTATAAAATACTATAACTTTTTGACAGCACAGTCAGTGCCGCAAGCATTGACATATTAAATATGCACTGCTAGTCGTTACTTATTCTCATACAAAAAACCGCTTTTAAGTAATTCTACCTCTTTAGCTATGCTTGCCCTCCTGTAGATTTGGCGAACACAATAATAATTAATTTTCAAATGCCACCTGTTGTTGCTTTGCTTTAAAGGATTTTGATTTTGCTAAAAAAAATTAAGACCGTTTGTGATTATAAAGTTTGACAAAATAGACAAAGTACAAAAATCAAGTTCCAAAGGTTCTTCATATTTCCACTAAACTTATAGAAAAGCTAGTAGCGTTAATTGATGACACCAACGCGAAGTTGGCTACGAGTAGTCCATATTTAGTAGGTAAATGTCAGCAAGCATTAACGAAAATGTAATACAAAATATTTTTGGACAACCAAAATATATTACTTCAAAAGAAAAAAATTTGTAATACTTAGGTACAAAGTGATTTTCATAGTCTAAATGAGAGTTTAAACGTATTTTTATTAAGTTCCCATAAAAAAATATTGTAATGGGTCCGATTTGTAAAATTGAAAATTTTGACATTTATCGCCGTTTCAAGAGTCGAAATAAAAGATTTTTAGAAAGATGTCTGTGTGTGCGTACGTTTGCGACGTTTTTTCCGTTGTCCATAGCTCAAGAACAGGTAAAGATATCGACTTCAAATAAATTTTGTTACACATATAATAAGGCAGAAAGATGTAAAAAGGGCTCTCAAGAAAATTGCGTGGGGGGTATTTTTACCATAAATAAATTGGGTGGCGCAACAGTCCGTTATGAACCAGGGCCTAGTGACTTACAACTCTCAACCATTCCGGTGTGCGAGTACTGTTGTCAGGAATGGAAGGGACCTAAAATTTCAGGCCGAATCCGAACGGCTAATTTGAGAAAGCCTTTTTCATGACAAGAATTACTCTTGACGGATTTGTCGATTCCTTGCAAGAGGCAGTAACCGCAAATTTTTTTTTTAAATTAAGGTGGCTAAGGTAGGGATTGAACCATGACAGTCCAACGCACTAACCATCATGCCACGGGTACTACCATAGCAGTTTTGGTGAAAAAGGTCTTTAACCCTAAATATCTTATGAACTAAAACCCTAGAGACTTGAATAAAATTTTATATAATATATTGTAGCTTGATACCAAAGAAATATATTTTTTGAAAAAAATCCAATTAACGGTTTTTTTATAAATCAAAAAAACTTAAAAAAACTGTCACCTCGAAAATTTTACGAATACAAAATGATTTTATCTCCAAAACAATTTTGTGCAACGAAGAGTAAGCCTTTAAACATCTGGTAAAAATTTGAGTAAAATCGAATTGACAGTTTTTTTATGAAAAATAAAAATCAAAAAAAAACATTACACAAAGTTAGGAAAAATTGAATTTTGACTCAAATATATTTTCAAAAAATTGAGATTATGGCTTCTAGCTAATTTCAACATACAAGAAATATTATTTTCAAGATTCGGACAAATTTTGAGAAAAATCGAATTGAATAAAAACCTAAACAAAAAAATTAAAAAAATTTATAAAAAGTGATTTTCGACTCAAATATCTTTTCAAAACTTTAAGATATTGACTTCAAACTACTTTAATCTTTTAAAAAATAACGTTGTCAACACTTAGTAAAATTTTGAGGAAAATCTAATTAACAGTTTTTTTACAAAAAAAAACCTAACAAAAAGAACAATACTAAAACTTGGTAAAAATTTACTTAAGACTCAAAAAGCTTTTTAAAATTGAAAATATTGTTTTCAAACTTTTTATTTCACAGAAAATATTGTTCTCGATATTCAGTAGTTTTTTTTTATAAAAATCCAACAGTCCGTTTTTTCATAAAAAAATAGGCAAATTTGGTAAAAATTGATGTCGGTTCCTGATATCTCGCAAATTAAATTCAGTAATCCAATTTGTTAAAATTTAAGAAATACTACTTAAATTGGTAAAAATTTGTTTTCAACTAAAAATCTATTTAAAATAACAAGATTTTCAAACTGAACTATTTCTTTATATGAATAATATTGTTGGTAATTTTAAAATTTGTAAGAATAATTTAATTGACAACTTTTGTATCCCAATACGAAAACCTACAAACTTTTAAGCAAGATAATAATCTGCATTTTTAAAAACTTCGGCATTTTTTTTTCTCTATTTAACTAGTCTGATTTTATTATTTTCCAACCTCTTAACTAAAGACTTCGAAGTGTGGATATGTGTAAATCAATCTTTAGCATATTGTTTTGATCTTTAGAATTCCTAATATAATTGACTGGAGTGACTTCTTTTAAATGTAATCATGCCGATTACAGAATCTTATGAATGAGCTGCGGATGAATTCGGAGTGAGCTGTTTTTTTATATTTTTTACTATGATACAAATGTCAAAATTGACATTAAGTTTGACTATTTTGAGGATTATTGTAGTATAATGGACAGTTGGGCTCGATTTATTAAGATAGGTAAAATGAGAGCCGTTAAGTAGTCTTTTGATCGTCCTCGGTAAGCATTAAACTTAAAACCCTTTTAAAATTTGTTTTCACGTAAAAATATTCTTTAAGTAATTTATTTCTCAGCTTTATAAATAAATCATTCGTAAAATTAATTAAATAAATAAAATTGATGACATATTTTGGCTGCAATTTAATTATTTCCTACAAACATAAGGACCACCCTAATGTACATTACATACATACGATGTTGACATGTTTCTATAAGACCGGAAAAGAAAACAGCTGTTTGACCACCAATACCACCACTATCTCCAATAACAACTTCAACCCTAACTACCCATTCAATAGCTTATTCTCTTTTTTATTGTGTTATATGTATACTTATTATAACATATTAGTGAGCATTTGCGATTGTGAGCATTTTACAAACAAACCAAAAAGACACACTCAACCAGGCTTGCCAAATGGTATACTTATCGGAAATTCGGCTAACTTTTCGAAAACAGAATATTTAAACTGATAAACTGTGATAACGTATATATTTTTTGGTTGCTTTAAAAATGAAACTTCTTATTTAAGCTACAACACTTTTTACAAAAATTTAGCTATAAATTGGGTAACTTTTAAGGCTCCAGACCAGTGCATTGGTCTTAGGCCTGTTTATATATCTAAGAGCAGGACAGTATAGGAGACTGAAATATAAACACAATTCACTCTTCATTCTCACCCAGCTATCAAGAAAGCTTTCCATTTCTTTCTATCCTTCTCGAATTGTGCGATACAGAATTCTTGAGAAATAAAATCAACCACTTTTTGACACATATTGGGCGATATCTCAGCCATAACTTAACCAATGTTGTTTTTTAACTGCTCAAGAGTTAAAGGTTTTCTGCATAAACGCGATCTTTCAAGTCCATCGATGTCAAATCGCATAATCTTGTTGGCCCGTTCATACTGCCACGACGAGAAATTACTCGGCCAGGAAATATGCCTTGAACTAAAGCCATATTCGCTCTAATTGTATGGCATGTGGCACCGTCTTGTTGAAACCACATATTCTCCAAATTGTTTTCTTAAATAGCAGGAAAAAAGGCCATTACCATACAACCATATATGCCTCCGAATAGACGGTGATAGTCGTTCCATAGTCGTTTTTAAAGAAGCAAGGTCCAATCACACCTCCAGGCGAAAGAGCACCCCAAACAGTGACTTTTTGTGAATGTAATGGCCTCTCTTCAATTACTTGAGGATTCTTGAAACTTCAAATACGACATTTTTGTTTTTTAACATACTCACCGAGTGAGAAATGTGCTTTGCAGCTGAAGAAAATTTTGTTCGAAAAATTGCCGTCAACCTCCTGTTGTTCAACCACCCATTCAACATATCTACGACGTTGTGAATGGTCAGCTGCTTTCAATTGTTGTATGAGCTAGACTTTACATCTATGAAGGTGTAAATCCAAATGCTAGCTCGGTCCCTAGCTAGATGTCTCCAGTTTCGGGCTCCGCCTGATTCGCGGTCTTGCTCTACTGCGCTGTCCTGTGGGTGTGGATTCGAACGCTTTCCGGGCCCGAGCATTGGTTTTCAGGCGCTCTACGTGACCCAGCTATCTTAGTCGTTGGACTTTTACCCTTCTGGCTAAGTCTACGTCGCGATACAGCCCGTACAGTTCGTCGTTCCAGCTTCTCTTCCACTCCCCTTCGATGCATACGGGACCGTGGATCATACCAAGAACTTTTCTCTTGAAGCGACCCAAGGTGCTTTCATCCGCTTTTGTCATAGTCCATGCTTCTGCACCGTATAGCAGGACGGGGATGATAAGGCGGTTAGCAATAGTTATTCTGCGTTTGAACTCAGCGCTGGTGTTGTTTTCCGCGTTTACAGCGGAGCCTAGGTAGACGAAGTCCTTGACTACCTCAAAGTTACGTCTGTCGATGGTGACGTTTTGACCAAGACGTCGGAGTTGTATGTCCTTTCTTGACGACATACAGCATGTACTTTGTTTTGCCCTCATTAACCGTTAAACCCATTTTTGCCGCCTCGTCCTCAATACTCACAAAAGCCCCATTGACATCACGATGAGTTCTTCCGATTATGTCAATGTCATCAGCATATGCCAGTAATTAGACAGACTTTTGAAAGATAGTGCCTCTAGTGTTGACGTGTGAGCTCTATCACTATTCTTTCAAGCACGATGTTAAATATCACATGACAGTTAAGCGGTAAATGTCAGACTTTCATCTAAAAAAAAATTGATTGAAGAACTTAGTTTGACAGATTTCGATTTCCAGCCCTATACTTTTGAAAACGCAAAAATGGCTAGTTGATACTTTTAATAGTAGAACAGAACTTTGTATTTCTTTTCTCTTCTTTTGTGTTCTATTCTCAGATTTCTGACAGTAAAATAGAGAAATTTTGTTTATATTTCTGAAGCTACTGAAGTTCTGACGAGTTTAAATTGTTTTATCGAACTAGATTACGACTTGGCAACCCTATAAAATTATGCGATCTGCCATATACAAACACGATCAACCTTACAAACTAAAGTAGTATGAGTGGCAATTCTTCTTTGTTGTTTTTTTGGTATTCTTTTTAGACTCTTGTACCGATCGAGAAAACAAATGTATTTGTATTTGTATTCTAACGTGGCGTTTGAGTTAAGCGTCGAGTCGACCATCGATCGGTGGAGAATTTCTCTGTGTTTCAGTTCCAACTCAAAAAGATTGCCTTTGCCTCCCATAATTCTGAGTGGATTTTAAGAAAACAAAAATTATTGGACTTTGCCCTGTCATTGCTACAGCTACAAAAACAATTCAAAATATCTCAAAGTTTGTGTTTTTGACTCTCACAAAATATTTTTGAGCACAAATCACCTGAAAAAAAAAAAACAAACCGTTGCCTGTTTTGTGATTTCTGATTTTTGATTTCAAATTTGTTTTGGGTTCGTTTCTAAAAAATAAAATAAAACACAAACAATTTACATCATTGAAATTCAATTAGGATCACCTTCGACCTAGTTTCTCGAGTGTTGTCTTTGTTTTTCATTTTCATTTCATTTTATTTTCACTACAATTTTCTTCCGTCACTGTCAAACCGATCGATGAGCATGAAAATATAAAACCAAAATAAACGAAGGAAAAGTATGAGTGAAAACAGTAGTTTTTGTTTTTGTTTTTGTTTTATTTTTTGAAATTAAAGTAAATGAAAGGTACGGTACGAGTATATATCGAAGAGCATGGGAACAGCTTGTTTTCAGTTTTCGTTTGATTTTTGGTTGATTCGATCGTGATCGTGAACGATCGGTAATTCTGTAATTGATTTTGTGCGAGTGACATATTTTTATTTTTGTGCTTTATTGTGCGAAAAGTTAATTGAGATTGAAGAAAAACCATTAAGCTGGCTGAAAAAGAATTTTATTGTTTAAAAAACACCTGTGATTGCAACCGAAAGAATTTGGTCCTTCACTTGAATGGAGGTAGATGCCGATCTTGTCGATTATTGCATGGAATGAGGAAAGATCTACAAACTTCAATACGTCACACTAGTTCCGATCATTTTTCTGAACAGATTTGTGCTAAATTTATTTTCAATAAAGTGATTATTTGATTTAATATTTTGTGTGTGATTCTTCTTTTTTTTATTTTGTTGTTTTGTATCTTCTTTTTATACCTACAAATACGTATACGTTATCTGTTTATCTCAAAAATAAAAAAAGCTGTATAATATTATTAACCGCATTGTAAACAAATTGTGTAGGTACCTCTGTACTTATTTTATTCATACAAAAACGTGTCAATCTGTATTGTTTCATTCGCGTTGAAGTGCGGTCAAAAACAAATATTCTGTGATTTCCTTACACAAGTTTTCTTGCCTTCGCGAAAAATAAAAATACAAATTCAAACCCAAGTGCATAAGAGTACCATCGTTTTGTTGGCATAAAATCTAAATATACAAAAAGAGCTAAAAATAAACAAAGGCGGATTTCGTGTTGAAGTTACGAGTAGTGCAATTTTGAAGGATTTTAATATCTTCACATTGTGAATAACCCTTTATTTTGAAATGGCTCCAATCGCTGTTTACGGTAAGGTCAACAACATGGCTGAGAACAGTGATGATAATAAGAAGAACGAAATGGAGGAAGTGGATGTTGGAAATATTAACGGTAAGTTTTTATTTAAATAAAAGTAGAATCTAATGATTATATGTGTGGGAGGAGGAGGCAAATAACATCGCTGTCAAATGATATTAAGACAGATTGATATAGCTATATATAGGGTTTATCTATTAACCCTGAGGCTGCACAAGAGTAAAATCCAATCCAGCTTCTCTTCCGTAATCTCATCCGCCATCCATTCTTTTTTTACTGGGCTCATTATGTCTTGTCATGAGCAACTTCAAATGTCACATTTGACATTAGAAACGGTTTATCTGTTGTTTACTTTTTTTTTATTTACCTTTAGTGTCGGTAGTTATTGGTTTTGGGTGAATCAATTTCTCGAAGTAAGGGAACTTCATGATTTGGAGGCGCACCTACTCAAGGACTTACTATGAGAGGACGGTGCAGACTATAAGAATTTTCGTAGGATGTCGATTTTAAAAAGACTGGGGAAAATGAACGCTCACCACTACATACAACAAAAACGTCAAATTTGATGACAGGATTTCGATCCGCTCTAAAAATCCAAACTGCGATAACCGGATCATGGACTGGATGTTGAATTGTTGGTCTCTATTGGATTATCTGATGACAGGACTATCGGCCATGTTCAATAGAGACCCCAAGTAAGGGTCATTTTGAATATTCCGCTTTTTAGTCAGCTGTCACTTTTGTATCTGTTATCTTTTGGCATTTGAAAAATGAAACTGTTTCGACTTTAACGACAAGGGCACGCAAAATTTTTAACAATTCAGTTAAATTTGAAAGCCATTTTTAGCATTTTACTAAGTTTAAAAGATGATCTACCCAACTGTAAACGATTTTAACAAATTGGTAAAGTTAAAATCACAGAATGGCTACTTTAACTTTTGGCAATTTTCTTAATATATATGATATCTGTACAATTATGTCTATAACAGCAGGAATGGTTCGGTCTACATTTGAAAATTCCAATAATTAGGTCCGTTTAATCGTATTTGCTTTGTTTATTTTCACGAACTGTCACTTTGTAGACATGTCTGGATGCTCGTTCTTTAATAAAAGACAATTATTATGGCACAACTATAATAGACTTAACCGAAAGTAAGCTAATGTAAAAACCGACCGAAAAGTTATCAGAAGTTATCGTCAGAACAAAAAGTAACCAAAATGATTTCAAGTAACTTAAGCAAATTTGACATTTGCTTAAGATCGAGCCATTTAAATGGCTCTTGCGTAATTGCTCGAAAGTTAGCGAAATTTAACGAAAGTAAGCAGAACGTCTATTATGGTTAGTGACATATAAGGCAAATTAGACATTTGCTTAAGATCGAGCCATTTAAATGGCTTTTGCGTAATTGCCAAAGTTAGCGAAATTTAACGAAACTAAGCAGAACGTCTATTATGTTTAGTGACATATAAGGCTGCGTATTGGTTCGTTCACTTAGGCTGGCTTAAGCTCGGTCAAGTCTATTATAGTTGGGCCTTTAGTTTACTAATTAGCAAAGCGAAATAAAGTTTAACATTTTGGAGTCCCTTAGGAAATTTCTAAAAAAAATTGATAACTAGTAAATTGTAAATATCTTAGCAATATGTTGTTTATTTGTCAATAATATTCTTTTTTTCTCATACAAACTCATATAAACCAAGAGTTTCTAGGATTAGTTCAACACGCTCTCTTGATTGTTATTCTTTATGACGTATGAACCACCAATTTTAGGTTCTATTGACATAACGTCATGTAAAAGCTGTCGGCTTTATTCATCTTTTGTTTACAATAACTTGTGAGCAATAACTTTTCCAAATTTAAGTTAATAGTTTTGACTTGAGTTGTTCTGTTAAATTTACATATATGTACCAACTTCCGTTTTACTGTGAAAAGTAATAGTCAAATAACAACCTGGCGTTCTTTTTGTCGGGTTTTGACATTTCGAATAAAAACAATGAACTCTTAGGTATATGTAGCTAAGCCACAATCATGCTTTTGGCCGTGCCGACTTTGACATATTAAATAGTAACAATTGACTCTTAATCTTAAGAGACAATTTAGCCTTTAGGTCGTAAATATCGTAAACTCAAATTCAACGCCCGATAAATACATTTTCTACTTAGTCGGGCTTTCACAGCTCATAACTGTATTGTCATTGCGATTTTGTTTGTTTTACTTCAAAATCTGTGTATAGTAGCAGTGTCTTCCTTTCAGTTGTTTAATTAATAAAAAAAAGTAAAAGAAATAAATGAATAAATAAAATTAAATTACTTCTCGCTTTATGACACTCGTTAAATATCATTAAGTCATGTAAGCAGTCTGTTTAAAGCTCGAACAACCTGACGCGTGGTTGTGGTTTAGTCATTGTTGCAAATTTTTCCACCTTAATACCGATCCGACAGACTGAATATAATTACGATTATTCCTAAACAATATTGGATTTTCGAATCCAATATTGTCCAAGATCGAACGCGAATTAAATTCCTTTTTTGTTTTTAATTATTTAAAATTAAACAAAATCGAAATTGCACACCGCCCATCGCGATGTGCCACAAAAATTAATTTGACAATTTATGAGAAACGTCAATCGATATGTCAAGTTGAATTTTTCCAAGTCGTATTGATTAAAGTGGGCGCCAGGAAACTTTTTACTGGAAGTTTACCAAGACCAGAAACTGTAAAATTAGTCTTCAAACAGAGTTATGAAATTAAAGAGTGGTTTATTTTCCAGATGAGGAATTAAAATTATCTTTTATTGCCTGGAAAACCTTGGGCTAAAAACCAGGATCTTTTATAACAACGAAATTACAAAAAGAGATTTTGAGATTGACAGAAGGTCAAATCTCGGTAAAAAAAATGTATGAAGAATATCAAGTATGAAAATTATTAATTGTTAAACAAATTGGAAAAAAACACAACCAAGAAAAATCACTCCAAGAAAATTTTCGACAAAAGACAAAAAAATCAAACCGTTAAACACTTCCCGTAATACCGGGAAAACAGACTTTTGATGCAAAGGTCAGAAGGGCGAATTCGAGATAAATGAAGAACACCAGAAGAAAAGCAATATTCTATGAAACATTCTTTTTGACTTTCTCCAACTGCTACCGTAGTCCTTCCTCAAAAACTTTTCTCACAGCAGAACAAAATTTTCAATTCACTAAAACTTAAAAAACTATCGTACAAAAATTACGTATTTTTCAAAAAAAGAATTCCTTACTACATTTTCCGTAATCTTCTAATAGCTTGGGCGCAATCCAAAAAGTAGCCATCATCATGGCGAGCTTGACCCTTCCAGCTACTTGCCCTAAGGCATACCTCTCGGATCTTTTGCGCGGTGATCGATCTGTCTCGGTCCCGCAACTTCCTCCATCTATAAGATTGGGGTGTGCGACCGAGAAGCCAGGTATCTTTCACGCGATTTCTTTAAAGAGGTGATGCGATCACCCCGTAGCTCTGTGAGTGCGTTCAGCTCTTCACTTTCGAACCCATTCCAGTCAAGACTTTCTGAAAAATCGTGTGGAATTCCTCGCATTACCGAGTACCTACACGCGCTAAATTTTGGTTGAGGAAAAACTACTTATGTCGTGTTGAAGAAAGTCGGTAGCCAAGCCTATAATTAAAGTGAAAGTTATTAAAATATTCTTGGGGTAATTTTCTATCGTTAATACTTTATGATGGGCTCTCGGCCATACTAAGTTACAGCTGGTGTGCTTTTCCTGCACACATTGTTGGGCATGGGTATCGTCTTCTTGCCTTGAGCATCTTATTCAATCAATACGTGGGCCAACGGTCGCACAGTTCGTTGGTGTCGAATAATTTCGCTTTCTCAAAATGCTAGGAGAGCAGATCACTGGCTGATGGTCCAGGTTTCTACTAAACTCATCTAGAATGTTGGGGCCGCAGTAAAAATTTGTTAAGGGTGGTTAGCAACAAGGGAGTTGAAACTTGTTGTGGTAAAATTTGCCGCAACATCATAATAAGGCAATTTGAAATGGACCCATTGCTACCCGTCTATATCGTAATATCGTAAACGTCAGAACAACGCAAAGCAAAAGTAGGTATACTTTCTATTCGGCCGAGAGTTTGACAGTTCATTGTAAGTCATTTTGTTTTAATATTTGAAAATTGAAGTGAAGTAAGAAGTTAGTAAATTAATTTATTCTTTTTATAAATAAATCAAAACAAAGAGAGGTTCTGTTTTTCTTCATATTGAAATCTTGAACCAGGTTTTATGTATTAATTATATAATTTATGGAAAAGTCAGGAAAGTTAGCAAGATCATCCAAATTAATAAATAAATTAATGAATGCCCAAAATTTAGAAAAAAAAAACACAATACAGAGTTCAGAACGTACCTACTTATCAAAGATCGGATTTAACGACTAAGAGCCCAACTCTATTAGACTTAACCGAAAGTAAGGTAATGTCAAAACCGAATGAAAAGTTATTAGAAGTTATCGTCAAAACAAAAAGTAACCATAATGGATTAAAGTAACCTAAGCACATTTGACATTTGCTTAAGCTCGAGCCATTTAAATGGCTCTTGCGTAATTGCGCGAAAGTTAGCGAAATTTAACGGAACTAAGCAGAACGACTATTATGGTTAGTGACATACATATAAGGCTGTGTATTGGTTCGTTCCTTTAAGCTGGCTTAAGCTCGGTTAAGTCTATTATAGTTGAGGCTTAAGGTTTGAAGATAAATTTAGCTTTAAAAATGATAGAGTCGCGCTTTTTGATCAATAAAATCGTAAATACGATCAAACTTCCATTAACACCGACCGGGCCAACCGAACTAGAGGTTGTGAGTTGGCACTGGATACAGCTGGGATTTAGTGCTATTTAATTCATAGACCTACATACATGAAAAGAGGCCCATATTTAAACTGCTCCACCTCCAAGAAACCAGACTGTCATCGTAAGGTAGACGATTTCCGTAAGTTGCTGTAAACTGAACGAAAGAAATGTTATGCAATAATAAACAATTTATTCTAGAGGTTAATGAACACCTTTTTATTGCTTTTATGGCACCAATGATAATTAAAATTTGTGCTTATTTTATACATTGTGTTTTCAAAGATAAAAAATCTGCATGGCTTGATGTGAGATGAGGATTTAAAAACGATGGAATTTATAGATATGGTAGGAACATTATACGAAATCCTAAATATCTCATTTTTGACTACAAATTCTTGTACAAATATAAGTACTTAGTTTCAATATATTAAAGGTATCAACGATTGTTAAAAACTACAAAGTTCGCCTTTTTTTA
The DNA here is from genome assembly GCF_945859685.1 of Eupeodes corollae. Lineage (NCBI taxonomy): Eukaryota > Metazoa > Arthropoda > Insecta > Diptera > Syrphidae > Eupeodes > Eupeodes corollae. The sequence continues at coordinate 88,504,042 of NC_079149.1, read as the reverse complement.
CCTACATACCTTTTTAGGAACCATTTTGATTGTCTCTAAATCTTTGTAGAACCTAGACAGAGGATGCTTAAGGGACTGCTGTTACAACAAATCAAAACATTTTTTAGCTTAGGTTACCTGCCTTTGATATTCGTTTTATTGTTTTTGTTTATCTACGCATAGAACTTCCCCCTACTTACCTGTCAATTCAAACTGTTTTGTCTCCTTGTGTATAAGCGGACGACGACGCACATGTATTCAGTCACGTAGCACATTTTATTATTAAAATCGACAAAGGGTGTTCATGTTCAGTGTTTATGTTTCGGAAACAAATAAGACTACCAAAAAAATCATTGTTCATCTTAAGAAAAATTTATTATATTTGGGAAGCTATAATCTCTGCAACGTCTGTTGTTTGGATTTGAACTAGCCAAAACCAATTTATAGCTTCTTAAAACCATCTACGTGTAAATCTTAAAAGTCAAACTTAACAAATTTTAGCTATGTGCCAATGAAATTAAATTCAAAATTTACATCACAATGGTACGATAAGAAAGTTTGTATATAACCTTTTAATTGATATGATTTTATTGATGAATTCAAATCACTTTAAAAATCTTCTAAAGAAATAATAAAATTGCCTTGATTTGTTGACACAAAAGTTCAAAACATGGCTGATGCTTTTGTTGACGTTGGTTGATAAAGTAATAAAACCTATTAGCGCAATAGGTATAGGTTCATAAGTCTTTATTTTTATTTTTGCATTTCATTGAGTAAGACAATTTTGTGTTATCGTTCACTGGGGTATAGATATGTCTATGTACAAAAAGAATTTCAAATTTTCGACCGTTAACCTCTTGCAGGGTTCCCACATGTGAATTAAATATAAGTGATGTCACTTCAACTTAATGTTTCGTCATCTAATGCTTGTAATTTTTTTAAGTGACATTTTCCCGCTTTATAACGAGTGTTTTTTAAGATTTATAATTTTCAATCTGGCAATACTTTTTTTGGAGTTGATCTTTTTGACAGCTGTCACTTGACTAAGTTTGGTTTCGAAATGTTTTCAAAAAGATTTATTTCACCAAAAACAAAAAAAATCAAAGACAGAACACAATCTCCAACATCTAAGTCAATTGAAATTTTCACATTTAAGTTAATTGACAACGTTGCTTACTTAATTAGGTCCTCAGACCTGTTAAGTCCCCTTGGGAACACCTTAAGAGGCATATGGCCTCTACTACGCCTACGCGCCATCGTGTACGGTTTCCGGAGATGTGTTTCAGCTCCCTCCAATTCTTGCCTAGTGACACTGTTTCCGCCTCGACTGTCCTGCGCCATGTGCTTATCGGTCGTCCAGCTCTTCTTCCTTCTTGTTGGAACCGATTTCCACCTTTTCGTAGCATATGTCCAATCCATTGCCACTTACGTCTTCGTATTATAGATTCTAAAGGTTCCTGACCTGTCCTTCTATGAAGGACCTCATTTTCTATACGGTTTGGCCAGAAAACCCTTAGGATGTTACGAAGACATCTATTCACGAAGGTTTTCAGCTTCGCTGCACTCGTAAAGAAGTACAGATTCGACATTTGTGTGAAACAGTCGTAGCTTTGTTCTTAAGCTGATAGAGTTATTCCTCCAAATTTTTGACAGTATACCGAACGCCGCTTTTGCTTTGCCGATGCAGCAGTTGACGTCTTGTTCGGTTCCGTCTTCGATGAAAATGATACTTCTAAGGTATTGAAAGCTCTCCACTTTTTCCACCAATTAAGAGAAAATATTTATTTGAGAGGATTGTCGGGTTCGGAGTCTGACCATTTTTGTTTTGCCGGAATTAATTTTCAGCCCACAACTTCAGCTTCTCTCTCCACACTTGTTGTCATTTAATGGAGATTTATGATCCTATGAGAGAGTACAAACATCTTCCGTGTAATCCAGTGGCTTTAAATAGGATGTCAAAGTCCTGGTAGGGCTGAGCGTAGTACATCGCTTATTACCAACAAACACAATATTGGCGGCAGAATACAGCCCTGTCTGACTCCGCTTCGGATTTCAAAATCATCTGACAAACTACCATCGTGCAAAGCGTGACAGTTGGATCCATCATATGCTGCTTTAATAATGGCAATTAGTTTTCTGGGTTGCCTCTCCGGAAAGCTAACCAGATATACTCCCTGTTAACGCTATCAAAGGCCTTCTCAAAGTTGATGAACAGCTGGTGTAGTGGTGATCGATATTCAACGCACTGTTCAGTAATGATCCTCGGGGTGTTGATATGATCAATACAGTAGGATCCAGTGCGGAACCCTGCTTGTTCGGCATCGAGTGTGGCCTCAAGGTGTTCTCTGATGCATTCCAGTATGACTGTTGCTACTATTTTGGCAACGGCAGTTAGAACTCGTAGCGTGATGGTGAGTGCGTTGGACTTTCATGCAAGGGGTCTTGGGTTCAATCCCTGTCTGTGCCACCTAGCTTTTTTCACGGGTACTGCCTCTTGGGAGGAATTGACAAATCCTCCAAGAGTAATTCTCGTCATGAAAAAGTGCTTTCTCAAATTAGCCGCTCGGATTCGGCATATAAACTGTAGGTCCCTTCCATCTCTGATAACATAATTCGCACACAGGAATAGTTGCGAGTCACTAGGCTCTGGTTCTTTATGGACTATTTCGCCACCTAATTTATTTATTTTAGTTAGAACGCGAATTCCTCTGCAATTTTCGCACTTTGTAGGATCTTTTTTTTGGAAGCTTGACGATAATTCCCCTCTTCCACTCATGGGGGAAGCTTTCGGTGGTCCGGGCTTCTTTTATGATGGGATGAAGCAGTTCGATTGATGACGTTTGAGCTGCATCTAAAAGCTCTGCGATAATTCCATCAAGTCATACCGCTTTATTGTTCTTACGTGCTTTAACTGCGGCAACGATCTCATCTTTACTGGGAGGTGCGGTGCGGATTATGGGAATAGTTTCTTCAGGCGCTTCAGAAGGTATCGGCTGCACGTTGTTTGCAAACACTCGGTTTAAAACCGAGGAAAAGTGTTCTTTCCACCTTCTGACTTGCTCAACCACCGAACTTATCACAGTACCGTCTACTTCTTTCACCAGGTGTTGCTTTGAGCTGTGTGTACCGGTCAGCTCTTTGGTTATTTTGTAAACGGTCCTGCTGCCGCACCTGTTTGCAGCATCTTCTGCGTCTTGCGCCAATGCGTTGATGTAGTTACGCTTTTCCCGGCGCACACTGCGGTGAACCTATCTCTTTTTCATGCGGTATGATACTTCAGCTCGTTTCTTTCTTCCTCTTGCCCAAGATTTTTCTGTAAGCCAAGTGTTGTTGCTTCCCTTTTTCCGACCGACTATTCTGTCAGCACCTGAAATGAAAACATTTTTAACAGCATTATAATGATGTTCGATGTCGTCATGTACTGTGCTGCTGATTGTTCTCGTTGATAAATAAAAAAAAAATATCAAAATAATGAAATATTAGTTTGGTAATCAAGACGCATCAATTTATTGAAAGAACCTTTTGGTGAACGCATTATCTCGCGTCGTGGCCCTATGGCTTGACCTCCCAGATCGTGCGATTTAACACCGATGGAATATTTTTTTTGGGGTTATGTGAAGTCGCTTGTCTACACAGATAAGCATGAGACTATTGATGCCTTGGAAGAGATATTGCTGACATACGACCTAAAGTGGTCCCATACTGGAAAAATTAGTCGAAAGTTGAACCTTTTGGCTGGAACTCAAGGTAGTCGAGGGAGTCTCTTTTTCAAAATAGTTTTTAAAACATAATGGCCATTTCCCATATCTTTATAATAAAGCTAACTCCTTCGTGAATTCGTAATTATATTAGTTTATTTCTTCTTTGAAACCCCACCCTTAAGTATTATTGACCGTTTTGACAGTTTATTCTGTGTGAAAATATAACCATGATAGTCAGCTCTAATTATTTATAAAATTCGTGTATTAGTATTTTATACATATTTGTATATGTATGTACCTGTAAAATTGTTTAACAATAATTCAAATTTCAAATTAATTCAAAAAAAGCTAAAAACTGGATACTCTCGGATGTTGTGGTCCGGCAATTTTTACTGAATCAGTAGGGTAAACTAACCAGTCGTTGGCACTTTTAAAATACTATATTCATTCAGATCATAGTATTCTCTCGAAATAAATATTAAATTGAAAAAGAGACTGGGATGCGATAACTGTTAACTTCCAATTCCGTCTGTCAATTTGTCTTGCGTTTTGTTTGTTTTATTGTTGGGTTAAAAAAGTTGTCAGTTGCATTTTTCTTAAACATTTTAAAATTACCACCAATATTTTCATATAAAGAAATAGTTCGTTTGAAAATCTAGTTTTGTTAAATAGATTTTTAGTTAAAAACAAATTTTTACCAATTTAAGCAGTATATCTTAAATGTTAACAAAATGGATCAATGAATATAATTTGCGAGATATCAATATCAAGAACCGACGTTTTTTTTATGAAAAAACGGAATGTTGGATTTTTATAAAAAAAACTACTGAATATCGAAAACAATATTTTCTGTGAAATAAAAAAAGTTTTAAGAAATTAGTTTTAATTTTTGAAAACCTATTTGAGTCGAAAGTAAATTTTTACCAAGTGTAAGTATTGTTTTTTTGTTAGGTTTTTATTTTTTGTAAAAAAAACTGTCAATTAGATTTTTCTCAAAATTTTACTGAATGTTAACAACAATATTTTTTAAAAGATAAAGTAATTCAAAGTTTTGAAAAGATATTTGGGTCGAAAATAAATTTTACCAACTTTTGTTAAATTTTCCTTAAAGTTTTTATTTTTTTGTTAGAAAACTGTCAATTCGATTTTTCTCAAAATTTTGCTGCTTGTTGACAAAAATATTTTTCAAAAGGTTAAAGTAGTTTAAAGCCAATATCTCAAAGTTTTGAAAAGATATTTGAGTCGAAAATCAATTTTTACTAAAACTTATTCATTTTTTTGTTTAAAATAAATAAATTGGGTGGTGCAACAGTCCGTTGTGAACCAGGGCCTAGTGACTTACAACTCTCAACCATTACAATAACTTACTATGGGAAGTTAAATATCAAAACGGCGCACTACAGCGCTAATTGGATCTCAGGCTAGGTTCCCTTGAGATCGCCATTTCATGGGAAGTTAAAAAAAAAAACAAGTATTAATTTTGAAATCATTGCCGCAAAATTTTAAACAACCTGTTGTTATCCCTGACAACAGTACTCGCACACAGGAATTGTTGAGAGTTTTAAGACCACGGACTGTTGCGCCACCTAATTTATTTTTGTTCTTTAGGGTTTAACAATTTACTAATTAGAAATTTGTTAAATATTTCGCAATTTACTAATTTTTACCTTTCTTTTGTTTTGCTTACTAATAAAATGCTAATTGCCTTTTATTAAAAAAACATGGTCTAAAAAGTGAAAGTTCGTGAAAATAAATAAAGCAAATATGCTTAAACGGACCTATTGATTGAAATGTCGAACTGTTGCCTGGAACACTCCATAATTGTACAGGTGTCATATGAATTGAGCACATCGTCATTTGACAAATTTTTAAGAAGTAGTAAGATGTTAAAATTGTTTAAAATTAGGTAAATCATCTTTTAAGCCGGGTATATGCTAAAAACGGTTTTAACATTTTACTTAATCGCTTACAATTTTGAGCCATTCAATCAATATTAAATATTAATAAAAAATTAATGGCTTTTTCTAATGATTATCACTCTAAAGCTCTGATTTTTGTCATTTCTAAATGCTTACGTTAGAACTTAGGAGGAGGCTTATAGTAAGAATAAGTGATAGAAACAAAGAAGAATGCTACAATAAAGGCCTATCTTCACTTTACTTACGATTTCTGTCGAACAGTGTAGAGCTGATCCAATGAATCAATGAATACCACATTCCATTTTTCATTAAAGAAATTTAAAAATGTGTACTTTAATACTTTTTAAATTATTGACACTTTAACTTATGACTGTCAAATAAATCACAAATTGGCATACGGCCAGCAAAATTCAATCATTGACACATCAATGATTGGCATGTGACCATCATGGACTGAGTAATTTTATACTAAAATATTAAAATCAAGCAAGCTTCTTTCGTATGTTTATTTCAAAATAAAATATTTCACAATGATTTTTCTTTTATCTTAAAATATTTACTAAGACTTTCTCTGATCACCTCTGTAGCATCAAACTTAAATTAAAATAAATATTGCCGTCTTGAGACAAAATTTTGAACATGGTTTTTGCCCTCTTACAAATTTAAAGGACAAAATTATTGTGATGATTTTAATGGTTTTGTACAAAAAAAAATTCTTACTTGGATGATTGTTAGTAATAGGAGTGTTTACCCTATAAAGAAGATGGATCCACACGGGTGGCGTAGTTATCTCAAAAATGTCATGGTTGACATTTTTGCTGTGCGACTTTGACATGCGATACTCGTTTGTACATTGTCTCGTTGAAATAACAATTAAATCGCAATTTGTTTGTTTTTTGTTGCAAGAAAATAATAAATAAGTTAACGACGTCATTATTGTCTTAAGGCTTGTTTGTTTTTTCTTTTCTTTTATATATCATTTAAAATGTATTAAGAAAAGCTGGTGCAGCATTGCGTTAATGGATTTTTTAAAAATGACTCGATTTTTACTAAGCGTTTATAATTTCAACTATAAGTTTAAAACAAAAACAATTAAACAGATTTTAGTATTATTAACTTTGAAATCAATCGTTTAAAAATGGATTAGATTATACACATAATAAGACAATTTCAAAAACGTGGCGTTTAAAAGCTTGTTATTTTTTTTATTAATCTCAGAAATAAATTAATCTAAAACAAATATAGAGTTTAATCTTATTATTGGTACGTTATTCTTGTACCTATAGTAAAAATTGATAAGATGACATATAACGTGTTGTTATAAGATTAATAACTTAAGCTAATTAAGCTTTATGCTAATTTAACTTAATAAAACGTTTGTTTATCAAGTTTTTGAACTCGCTTCCATCAAAGTAGCCAAACAATTTTAATTTTATTTTGACTACTTAACGTCTTTTGTAATAGTCATAAAGACTAAAGAGTTGTTGTTCTTCGAAAGTAGTTCTCGGAACTACAATGAAAGAATTAACTTTTAATCTGTACAAAAAAATGAAACTTTATTTAATTTATTATTTTAGGTAGGAGTTATTCGTTGCACCACCACAAGGTAGTTTCTTTTATGTCCTGCTCCTGTTCTACCGACTCGGATGAAAGATGTGATCGAAATGGAATGAACGAGAAAAAAGCGGAAATGCAAAATTTCTGCATTCTGAATTTTCTTACACTTGAGCTTTAGATTTTAATAGATGACATTGAGCTTTGAGTGTAAATGATTTATTTAAGGTGTGTGCGCATCCACTAAAGAGTTATCAATATGCTAATATTATCGGTCATTTAATTTTAATTAAAATGAAGTAATTAAATTTTTTGGTCTGATAATGGTTATAGATTGAATAACGTTAAACACAAATATATTCAAACGTTCCTGACACGAAAGGTAGTATTTTAGTGTTAATGGAAGACAAATTTCGGAGATTTAAAGAACAACAAAGCAGCTGGGCTAGATGGCATACCTGCCGAACACCTAAAAGCAGACCTCGATTTGGTTGCCAGTATTTTGTTGCCACTTGTTAAGTCTGTTCGGGAAAAAGAAACCCTTCCCAGTCAATGGAAGAACGGGGTAATCGTCAAGCTACCAACAAAAAAAAGCGATTTTAAGAGCTGTAATAACTTGCACGGAATCACCATTCTGTCCGAATTTACAAAGTTAATGGCAACCATAATTCTCTAGAGGATAAAATCTAAGATCGAGCCTGCGCTCAAAAGGCATCATGGGGGATTCCGCAGTGGTCGATCATGTGTCGACCACACCTTGCGAATTATTCTTGAACAATTGTCGGAATGCCAATCGCCCTTTACCTCATGTTTGTCGATTTTGAAAAGGCCTTCGATCGCGTTAGTCGTGATGTTATCTGAAGATCGCTTGGTGCTAGAGGCATTCCTTTTCGTTTTGCACAATGAACAGCTTTCCGACGCATTTGAAGTGCGACAGGGAGTGAGACAGGGTGATGTATTGCCACCGATTCTGTTCTTGCAATTGGCGCCTGAAGGAAACATTAAGCCATTTGGACTATGCAAACAGAAATGGAGACCTCAGCGAAATGTGCTACTCTCTTCAACAAAATGGGGAGGTGGCTGGCTTAAGGATTAATGCCAGTAAAACTAAGTTAATGCACACCAGCCGAAACCACCAACAATAGGTTATTGTGAGACAAGTGGCAGTAGAAGAGGTCACCCAGTTCAACTATCTGGGAAGCTATTTGGCACTCGATGGTGGAACGGACCTGGATGTAACCAATAGAATAAATAAAGCTGTAATGCATTGGGAATGCTTTCTAAAGTGTGGAACTCCAGGAAAATAACGCTCCGTACCAAGGAAAAGTTGTTTGAGTCTAACTCAAAATCCGTGCTGCTATATGCCTGCGAAACATGGAAGTGTTCTGCTGACATCTTGAGAAGGTTGCAAACTTTTGTCAACCGCTGTCTGCGTTACATCCTAAGCATTCAGTGGCCACAAACCATATCTAACGATGAACTGTGGCTCAGGACTGGCCAAACAAAAGTGAATGTTGACATCGTGCAGAGAAAGTGGCGCTGGCTTGGCCATACATTGAGGAAGCCGGACGATAACATAGAAAAGCAGTGCTTTCAATGGAATCCCCAAGGTAGAAGGTGGCCTGGAAGGTCAAAAGAAACATGGAGATCATCTGTCATGAAGGAAGCTCGGTCCCAAAATTTGGAGACGTGGTCCCAGCTGAGGTGTCGTGCTAGGAATAGAGAGAGATGGAAGGAACTGGTTGCCGCCCTATGCTACAGAAGTGGAGTTAAAGTGCTGCTGCTAGCAGCCGGAAACGAAGAGGAAAAAGAGATATTCATTAAGAATGTTTTCTTAGTAAAATGTCAAAACTGTTTTAATAATTTAAAGGGCTAAAAAGATGATTTTGCTAACCTTACAACAAATCTTATAACGATTTTAGAAATTCACGTTCTCTCATTAATTTAATTAAAGTTAAAAAAAACAAAATGGTTACGTAAAGTTTAAGTATTTAGATTTAGATTTGACTTTTAAATTTCCGACATTTCAAATGATTAAATCTGTTTGACAAATTAACGCACCAGTTACAGCTTTCATTGAAATTAATCCAGGTCAGGACAGGTTTTGGAATGAATTTTGGACCTTTAATTAGGAAAACGAGTACATATTTTAAACTGATCAATCAAAATTCACATAAAGAATTCTATTTTTTGCTAAATATGTATTTTTCTATTTAAGGGGCCAGTTATAGCTATAATTGAAATCGATCCGGGAACATTTTTAAATCGATATTTGACTATGTTTCCCTCCGATTAGAAATGAAAATTATATACTGATCGATCGGAAATCACCCAAAGAATGTTTTTGAGGAAGAAAAGTGTAATTGCGTATTTGTTTTTCTCTAAAAATTTATTTTCCTATTTTCCGGACTGAAATTCATTTTTCTGATCAGCTGATACTTTTATGTTCAAAAGTGAAACGAATTGTTCCACTGATTTGTGTTCCAATTTTACACAATTCCAATGACAGATTTCTGTCAGTAAAAGTTTTTCGGGGGATTTCAATCAGGAAATTTTTTTTCAATGACAAACATTTTTAATAATCGTTATAAACGACCTGCCAAAACATTTCCAATGATAAGTCCCAATGATGAAAACCAATAATAGCTATATTGGCCCCTAAGATTTCTTTGGCTTATGTATTTCTTTCAGGAACTAAGGAACAACTATTATTACTAAATATTAAGTACATTTTGAACTAGAAATGTAATCAAGCCTTAACAATAATAAGTTTTTCAATTGAGATTCTTACTGCAGCAAATCTGTTTAGTTTTTTTTGAAATGCTTAAAAGAAATTGATGGGTCTTCTAAGCCCAACATTCGCTCCCGAAAAATCATTTTAAAGCTCTGAATGTAAGTGCTAAGTTCATATTCCTAAGATTTCAGAGATTTCCGTATTCTTTAAAATATATAAACCAAATTTCCCATAGTGGAAAAAAAAACTCTGAAAAAAGAATTTTCAAAATTTGATTTTTCAATTAGGTACAATTCAAAATAGGTAAGCCATAAATACAAAGCTTATTTCGCTTTGCCAAATTTGTTGTTCTTTATTCTCCTGCTGTACTCAAGCCTACTGAGAAAATTTAGCCAGATCAAAATTAGATTTTTGTGAAGCTCAACAGTAAATCAAGCAAATTCTCAAAAAACAAACTCTTGACGTCTTAGAGTGTTCGAATTTCTTATCATCCCTTATAATGTAGCAGATAACAGCTTTATTTACTCGTAATACCCAATGACATAAGCAGACTTCTAGTCTATGATGTTAGATGATTGATAAACATTTCATTCTAAAAATAATTGTTCTATTAAAAAACATTCTAAAAATTGAATACTTGTTATATTTTGACAATTCTTTTTACTGGAAGCAATTAACAACTAATATATTAAGGCTCCAGTAATCAGTGGTATTTTTGCTGTCAAAATGAATATGAATAGGTCTAATAATTACCTTTTCTTAGTAAAATAAAAAGCAAATAACCTTTGTGTGTTCAAATATACTTGAATGATAAATGCTTTAGACGCTGTAAACAAATTTCTTTATACATGTACTTCATATGCTGGCGGTATTTTTCTACTCACAGTAAAACCCGGATAAATGCTTTTTAGCTTAAGTACCTTGTTATTCTGAAAAAATTCTAAGAATATATTTCACATAAAACTTTTGTTATGAATACTTTTCGCTTAACTATCCTGCTCGCTTGGTTGCCTTTCATATTGTATTTTTTTGTTTAGGTTAGCCAGCAAAAAAAGCAAACATTTTCAGTGAGCTGACAAAATACTAAAGCTCCTTTTCCCAAAGTGTTTAGTAATACTTAAGCCTGGCAATTCAAACCCATACTTAAGCGGGTTATTTTGCAACTGTCTAGGCTAGGTTAGGTTAAAGTGACTGTCCGTGATGAAGTAGGACACACTTCGTGCAATTTAATGAATCTTGAGGCTTTCTAACGAAACGTGAGAGGCTGATTATGCTAATTTCATTAAGATCGTTTAGATCGTTATAGACTAATTCTCCTAGGTATTGCGTTTTTGAGCTAGAGCAAAGCATTTACAAAGGAGGTGAGGAACTGTTTACTTTTCTTCCTTATCCCTACAGCTTTTGCAAAATTCATTTAAGAATACGTCTAGCCGCATGGCGTGGTTTCTTATGAGACAGTGCCCGGTTGTGGCACCGATTATCGAGCTTCTGTGTTTTTGACACGTGGTGGTGTTATTCCAATTATGGTCCTAGCAGACTGCAGACTTTTTATCGGCCGATAGTTTGGTCGGCTGCTTAATCAGTATGGAGAGGAATGCATATGCTCATTTTATCGGCCGATAAAAAGTGTGATGGGCTACCCGATTACAATCAAACTAATCTGTCGGCCGACTTTTAAATGAGTATTGGCGCATACAAACCTGCCAAGCAGGTGAAGATTCCGATCCTACTGAATTTTTTATTCATGGGTATTGCTTGGTGCCAATATTCTTCTTACACCATGGTCTCGCCATATATATTATGAATGATGTTGCATATCAACTTTTACCACAATACGGTCATTGTACCAACTCCCGTCTTAATTTCATGTGGTTCAAACTTTCCGTGAATAAGCACATCATTCACTATTGTTTTCTTTATCGGAGCAAAAACCTGGACAGAGTTTAAACTTCTCAGGAATTTGATGCTCTGTCTGACGCCATACAAAAAATTGTCTCCCTGTATCCTCACACTGAAATTGTTATTACCGGCGGTTTCAATGTTCACAATTCTTCGTGGCTTCGCCATTCGGGCTAGACAATGCCAAAATATGAGGAATTCTTTCTCTTCCTCGGTTTCTACGCTTGTTGTCAATGACACTCCTTTAGTAAGCTCTATTGATAAAGCCAACTTATTTGCAAGGCAGTTCGCCAAAAATTCCACCTTACCAGATAATGACTCCCCCAGTTCTTGAACGCGTAAATGATTCTATGGGACCAATCTTTTTTCGTACTCGAACTGTGGCGAGAGTTTTTAAAGATCTCAACATTCATAAATCCGTTGGCCCAGATGATATCCCCGCTATTATTCTGAAGAGGTATTCTTCCACGCTGTCAAAACCACTGCGTAAGCTTTTCCATCTATCCTATTCTTCTGGGCTCGTTCTGAGTAGTTGGAAAACTGCATTTTTTCAGGCAATCCCAAAATAAGGCGAATCTTCTTCTCCCACATGGAAACGCTGATTAATTATCAGCTTAAGAAATATCTTTAGGAACGGAAGCTTCTAAATAACCGGCAATACGGCTTTCCGAGCAATAGGTCCACTAGTGATCTCATGGTTCATCTTACCGAACAGTGGAACAAATCTTTACATCGTTTTGGAGAAAGTAAGATTATTGCACTTGATATTTCAAAAGCATTTGATAGGGTTTGGCCCTTGACTCTCTTATCGAAAATGCGTGCTTTCTGTCTTCATGAATCCTTCCTTCATTGGAATAGTAATCACCTTTCGAATCGTTCAATACAAGTTGTATTGGATGGATTCAAGTCTGAAAACCACAAAATAAATGCTGGTGTGCCCCAAGGCTCTGTTCTGTCTCCAACACTCTTTCTCATTTTTATTAATGATCTCTTGTACGTGCAAGAATTGGCGCAAGATGGTTATCGGCGGGCCGCCATTAGCGAGCAAAAGTATAGTGAAGTACCTTGGTATCTGGTTAGATCAGTATTTATATTTCGACAGACATATAAATGCTGCTCTGACCAGGGCCTGAGGAGCCTTCGCTCTGACGAAATGGCTGTTTTTAGCAGTCGGTTTGACCCCAGAGTGAAGGTAATTTGCTTCGTGGCCCACAGACGGCCAATGATTGTTTATGGTTGTCCTGTGTGGTTTAACGACGCCCCTTCCCAGAAGAGAAGTTTCGGGTGTTGGAGCGGCAGTGTTTACGACGCTGTACCGGCTTATATCGAACAGCCGAGTCTTCTTATGTGCATTACTATTCCAACGAGGTCCCATGGACTCGAATCAACAGAATTGACAATTTCGTGATAAAACCCGTTCGAGGTCACATTGCAAGAGCTATGTCTTCGGCCAACAATTTAATTTTCGGGGCTTCTATACAATAAATACTAATAAATACAAAAATAAATACAATTTAATTAAAGTAAAATAGATCTTAGGACCCAAAGGCATTAGTTTTAAGTGTTATAGTTTAACTTAGAGTGTCCGTATGGGACCATTAAGTTAGTTGTAAGTTATTAATAATTAGGCTAGTTTTATGAATTTTTGTCTAGCTTTAAGATAGGTTTAAGAATGAATTAATAAAAATGAATTAAAATAAAAGTGCGTTGGAATGTCGTGCACGGGGTCTTGTTTTCAATCTCTGACTGTGCCAACTAATTTAAAAAAATTATTTTCGCGGGTACTGCCTCTTGCGAGGAATTGACAAATTCTCCAAGAGTAATTCTTGTCATGAAAAAGTGCTTTCTCAAATTAGCCCCTCGGATTCGGCCTAAAATTGTAGGTCCCTTCCATTCCTGACAACAGTACTCGCACACAGGAATGGTTGAAAGTTGTAAGTCACTAGGCCCTGGTTCCCAACGGACTGTTGCGCCACCCAATTTATTTATTTAGACTTGACATGTACAAAATAATTGTGTGCACACGTTTAAAATCAGCTGACACATTTCTATAACTTGTGTTTACGCCTTAAAATCCAAATATAAAAAAGAAAATATCTTATCGTGGATGCCATTTTTGTAAAACATTATTATCACGTTGAATTCAAGGTAAGATACTTATCCGGGTCTTACTGTTAATACATGTTTTGAATGCAATTCACAATGCTCTAGCAACAAAATGAACACAAAGTCCCGACTTTCGATTTCTTCTGCGCGTGAAATGTTATAAAAATGAAAATAAATTTCCCTACATCAAAGATGTTTATATTTTCTTTTTTAAATATTGACTCAGCGTCAGAAGCTTTACACAGTACACACATAATAAAATACTCAAGTGAAGGTGTACAAAATATGCTTGGACTTTGAACCAAAGTTTAAAATAGATTTATTTGATTAGCAAAAACTGACCCATTTCCCGAGAACATCGCATTAATTGATAGAAACTATGTTAAGATGTGGGGTTCAAGAAAAAGTATTCAATTTTATATGAATACAAACTAAATTTATTCAATTATACAATTTGTTTTTTTAAAAACAATTACTCAGGTACTCAAAAATGTGTTATCTGAGTCTAGTTCTGTGATACTTTTTTTTATATTTTGTAGATCGTTCGATAAGATTTGGAATCAATTATGTTTGCTTATAATATTTTTATTATTTTATTGGTTGGTGATTTTTTTTAAGGGGCAGTAGCCATTTTCAAGAACAATTTGATATCAAAACCAAAACATTGGAAAATGTTATCTTTCTTGATAAATACCGTAACTTACCTGTTTTGTTAACAATATTTAAAACTGTTGATTTCAATTTCCAAGAACTTAGGAATCAATTGAAACCATTAAAATAACTTAATTGGATTTCCAAAAATCAAGAATCCTAATATTTAGCTACAAATGGTGGCAGTCCCAATACACTGTGTTGAAGATGAAATATTTGACTGTTAACAGTCGAATTGTTTTTTCCTGAACACCGTTTATTTTAATAAATATGATTTAAAATCATGAAAATGAAAATAAAAATAAACCAGCATAGGTGTTCAGTTCATATATACGTTTCCCCCCGATGTAATGGTTGGGCTCATCAGGAGATGATTATTACACCTTGAATAAACCGAGATTCTATATAATCTGAGCTACATAGAGCTACTTTGAATTATATGGTTGCTACAAGTCTTCAAAGAAGATAAATTACTTACTTACTTAAGTGGGCGCTACAGTCCTGTATGAACTACGGGCTTCACCCAACAAACTTCTCCATCTAGCTCGGTCCCTAGCTAGATGTCTCCAGTTTCGCGCTCCAAGTTGGGTGAGGTCACTTTCTACTTATGCGCGCCACCTGATTCGCGGTCTTCCTCTACTGCGCTGTCCTGTGGGTGCGGATTCGAAGACTTTCCGGGCCGGAGCATTGGTTTCCATGCGCTCTACGTGACCCAGCCATCTTAGTCGTTGGACTTTTACCCTTCTTGCTAAGTCTACGTCGCTGTACAGCCCGTACAGCTCGTCGTTCTATCTTCTTCTCCACTCCCCTTCGATGCATACGTGACCGTAGATCACACGAAGAACTTTTCTCTCGAAGTGACCCAAGGTGCTTTCATTCACTTTTGTCATAGTCTATGCTTTTGCACCGTATAGCAGGACGGGGATGATAAGGGTATTATATTAGCAACACTTTGGTCCCTCGAGAGAGGACCTTATAACTCAATTGCTTTCTTAGTCCAAAGAAACAGCGGTTAGCAAGAGTTATTCTGCGTTTAGGTAGACGAAGTCTTTGACTACCTCAAAGTTACGTCTGTCGATGGTAACGTTTTGACGAAGACGTCGGTGTTGTATGTCCTTTCTTGACGACAGCTTTGTTTTGCCCTCATTAACCGTTAAACCCATTTTTGCCGCCTCTGCCTCAATACTCACAAAAGTGCCATTGACATCAAGTTGAGTTCTTCCGATTATGTCAATGTCATCAACATATGCCAGTAATTGGACAGACTTTTGAAAGAAAGTGCCTCTAGTGTTGACGTGTGAGCTCTGCACTATTCTTTCAAGCACGATGTTAAAAAAATCACAAGACAGCGCGTCACCTTGTCTAAAACCTTTTTTGGCATCGAAAGGTTCTGTTAAGTTGTTTCCAACCTTTATGGAGCAGCGTGAATTCTCCATGGTCATCCTGCACAAACGGACGAGTTTGGCAGGGATGCCAAAACTAGACATGGCTCTATACAGCTCGTCTCTGTATATGCTGTCATATGTGGCCTTGAAATCGATGAAAAGATGGTGGGTGTCGATTTGGTGTTATTGGGTTTTTTTCAAGATCTGCGTAATGTGAATATTTCATCAACTGTGGACTTTCCTGGTCTAAAACCACACTGATAAGGACCTATCAGGTTGTTGACGATGGGCTTTGGACGTTCACATATTATGGCAGAGAAGATTTTATAGGCGATGTTAAGTAGACTTATTCCTCTATAGTTGGTGCAGTTTAGAGGGTCTCCTTTTTTCAGGATCGGGCAAACAATACTGAGGTTCCATTCATCGGGCATGCTTTCTTCCGACCATATCTTACAGATAAGTTGGTGCATGCTCCTAACCAACTTATCTCCAGCTGCTTTAAAGAGCTCGGCATTCAAGCCATCTGCTCCAGCGGCTTTATTAGACTTCAACTTAGATATGGCAATCTTTACTTCGTCTAAGTCGGGAGGACGGGATTGTTGGCTTTCGTCGTCTATATCGAATGGGTCATCCTGCCTGACAGCGGAATTCAGTTCGTCGTCGCCGTTATACAGTCTGCAGAAGTGGTCCTTCCATATCCTTAGCATTGACTGCGGTTCCACTATGATGTTTCCACTTTCGTCTTTGCAGCCTTCGGTTCTAGATTTATGTACCTGTGAATTTCGTTTCACCTGTTCATAAAACTTTCGAACTTCATTTCTGCTTTTAAACCTCTTAACATCTTCGACCGCACGCTTCTCATGCCCTCTCTTTTTCCTTCTGAGAAGTCGGTGTTCCTCTCGCCTGTTTTGCTCATAGAGCTCATGAGCAGCTCTCGTCCTTTTATGCAGCGCCGCTTTGCGTGCCTGTTGTTTGGCTGCATTTGCCTGTCGACATTCCTCATCAAACCAGGGGTTTCTTGTTGGTGTTTGAAACCCAGCACATCAGAGGCGGCTTCTTCTGATTGCATCATGGCAATGTTGCCACTGGTTTTCGATACATTGTGTTGGTGGCAGAGAACTTCGAGAGAGGTTACTTGTAACTCGGTGGGAAAAGGATTTGGCGATCTCTGGCGGTTGTAGCTGTTCGACGTTGTACCTTCTCCCAGCACCTCCCTGTTTTGCCTTGGGTTTGGAAATCTGAAGTGCTACTTTGGCTACAACGAGGTAGTGGTCCAAGTCGATGTTAGCTCCTCTGAAAGTTCGGACATCCATGATATTGGAAGTGTGTCTGGCGTCGATCGTAATATGGTCAATCTGGTTGACGGTAGATTGATCTGGAGAACTCCAAGTTCCTTTATGGATGTTGATTTGTGGAAAACTCGTACTGGCTACCATGACGTTTCGCCCTGCATCAAAATCTATGAGCCTGAATCCGTTGTCGGAAGTATTGTCGTGCAGGCTGTTCTTCCCGATTATTCCACCTAAGATGTCTTCTCTTCCTAGCTTGGCATTAAAATCGCCCAGGACTATTTTAATATCGTAGCTAGGGCACTGCTCATATGTTTTGTCTAAGAGCTCGAATAACATATCTTTGGTGTTGTAGTCTTTCTCTTCTGTGAGGGCGTGCGTGCATATCAGGCTAATGTTGCCGAATTTAGCCTTGATGCGTATGGTCATGAGGCGCTCAATGACGAAGCCGCATCCAAATAAGTGCTGTTGGTTTTCGTGGTAGCCGTCACCATAGTAAATATCGCAGTTTTTGTTCTTTTTGCCCGGCCCATCCCATCGTATTTCCTGGATGGCGGTGATATCTGCTTTATAGCGGTCTAGGACCTCCGCTAATTCTTCGGCCGCACGTGGTCTGTTAAGGGACCTAACATTCCACGTGCATATCCGAAGTTCGTTGTCCTTTATTCGTTTGCGTTGGTTGTCAACAGTAAATCCGTCCTTATCCGAGCCTTGTTGGTGCTTCGCAACTATGAAAGAAGATAAATTGTAGCTATTTTTATTGCCTTGCTATGGGACAGATGAAATATTTGACTGTTAACAGTCGAATTGTTTTTTGTCAATCTTCAAAGCTTATGTCAAGAATTGCGTTTTTCACAACTTTTACAACAATTTTAGTTGTAAATGTCTATAGACATTCCATATTAGCGAATAAAAAAAAACATAGCTAAAAAGACGAATTTGTACTAATTTTGGAACTTCCGGGCTTCAAACTAAAAAAAAAGATAAGGTCTAGATGTCAATTATGAAATTTTGTTTGAAGGCTTTGTTGACAATTCAATTAACATCTATACTGAGATAAGTCAACCGTTGCAGAGGGAATTTATATATATTTTTTTTATAAGTATCATAAAAAAATTCAATCACATTATTTAAATAGGAAAAATAATAAACTAATAAACTAACCTCGTTATTAATGTTAAATAATAACGTATTCTGACCAACCCACGCACTCAAAAGCACATTGTTTGTCTTAAGAACCAGCGACAATATTGCGTGCTACGTTAAGCATTATTTTTATTGCATTTCCGCAAAGAATTGAAAATCAACAAAGTCGCAATATGGCCGCAAGAAAGTTCAATAACTTTTTTGTGTTTGGCATTGAATTCTTATTGTGCGACTTCAAAATATAAACAAAACTTGTCAACCTTGATTTAGAATCAAAACAACAAATTGTATCAAACAAATTGAATTGATAATGTCGCAAATACAAATTTTAAAGTAGCGTATTTGGGTTTAAGATTAATTAGAGTTAGTCTTAAGTTATTTTTTGATATATATTTGAGATGAAAAACATTGATATTGATAAAAATTGTAAAAATTGAAGGGCTAACAATTGTTTCGAACCAAGTCTTGCATTTTTTTTCATCCACCAAAAATGGATTGGTTTGTCAAAAACAGCTGAAATATTTTCAATAATCTTAAAGTTATTTACAAAATTTAAAAACTAAAAAAATATTTAGTAATGCTTTAAATTTTTTTAAGAAAAAAAAGGAAATATTCAGTTTTTAAAGAAGAAACCTTGAATAAGAGATCGTCAGTTAAATATTATATTCTGAGAACAAAAACTAAAGTTCCTGCAACCTGTCTTCAACAACATCTTTTTTTTATGTACATAAAGGCTTACGTAAAGGGTTTTTTTTTGTCAAAATTAATTATCTATTAAAGACAAAGGTGAACAGTTTTAAACGGTTTTGTTAAATATTAAAGCCAATTTATTAAGCTTAAAAGAAGATTTACCTAATTTTAAACGATTTTAAAATCTCACTTTCCCTAAACAATTTGTTAAAGTTGAAATCATGGAATGGGTTCTAACTTTTAACAATTTGCTAAATTCATATGATATCCAAGGGCGGATCCAGACTTTTAATCAGGGGACTAACAAACTTAAAATATAGGTAGATGAGAAGTTACTCACTACTTAAAAATGTTCTGTAAAGGACATTTACAAATTTCAAGGGCTCAAGTGACAACTTTAGTTATAAAATAATATAAAGTATGGCCAATTTTTTTAATATGGGCGACTCACTACATATGAAAGCATTCCAAGATTCCAACAGTTTTCAAGAGCTAAAATACAAAAGTTTAGAAGGTTTTTGGAAAAGAAATGTAAGAAATTGTTATGAAACGTAGGTTTTTTTAAATATAATATTGCTACAAAAATTCAAAACCCCAGAAAATGAGAGAGGGTTTTTTGACTAGTTTTTTAAATTCAATTTTCGTGAGTCTATTATTACTATCACTTTCAGTCTGCTGACTCGTAGAGTCAAAAAAATAAGTTGGGAAGAAATTTTTGTGTAGCACTCACAAATTAAACGGTTCCGAATCTCTTTTTACTTCAAATTCCAAGAGATTCGAGGCCTTTATATCAATATGTGTATATGAAACGTTCATTATGTTTTTCAATTACCAATTATTTTAACAAAAAAGTTAATTTTGATGTTTTTGGGACATTAAATAAAATGCACGACTATGTAGCTACAACTTACTTATGTTTTCCAAAAATTCGGTTTAAAAATATTTATTATGTTTTAATATTTAAAATTGTATCTACAAAATAAGTTTTGTTTTTCTCAAAAATTTAAATGCCATTTTATTTCTCAAAAAACAAAATTAAATTATTTTTTTTATGTAAAATCAATAGAGCGGTTTTTTTTTAATTGATTTTCACATTAACAATTTTTAAATTTTCTGCTTATAAATTTACATTGTACATGGTGACCCTTTCTGAGATATCGAGTTTTGTTAACAAAAATCAATATGTTTTTTTTTCAAACCAAAAAAAAAAAAATATAAGAAAACTTAAAAAAAATAACGGTTTTATGGAGGGTACTTTTCTGAATCAATATAGAAATACGTTTTTCTTGTAGAAGGAAGCCAAATTAAAGAAAAAATTTAGAAGTTTCGATAGTTTCGAATTTTCGTATTAAAAAAAAAGGAAAAAACTTTTTTTTTTCGACTTTTCTACCATCATAATGTCATGTTTGATTAAAAGCTCGAGTTCAAAATTTCTTACGAATTACGAATTTTCGAGACGAAGGCGAGGTTCAGGATTTAAAGCAATTTATTATCAATTCGACGATCTCTTATTCAAGGTTTCTTTTTAAGAATCTGAATATTTGCTCTTTTTTTAAAAAGAAATTTTATGAAAATAATTCAAAGCAGTACTAAAGTTTTTCCAAGTTCTAAATTGAGTGAATTTTAGTTGTTTTTGACAGCAAACTGCTTTTTGGAAAAAGTCGTTAAATCTTGGTCAAAAGTTGTTGAATTTGTGTTGTGTTATTGGAAAAGGGCTGAATTTCCGATTCTTATTATGTACTTGGCCCAGTCCTCTGTTAAAAGTAGTACTTTTGAAAACCAAAGTTCAAGGAAGTAAAATATAAATTTTGTTTGCATATATAAAAAAATAAATAATTAAAAATATAATGGGAGTCATATCCATTAACCAAAACGATAGTTTTGAATGCAATGGAGTTCCTAGGAAAATAAAAAAATATCTTCCAGTGGGGGGGGGGGTCATGACTCTTACGGCCCCCCTTCTATATCCACCATTGATGACATCTGTAAAATTATTTTAAAAAGAGTAGTGAATTGAATGGTCCAGCCAACAGTTGTGAATTCCAATTAATAAGTTTGTTCTCACGAACTGTCACTTTTTAGACAAAGACATTTAGTAATGTACTAGTCTTTAGCAATTAACTAGGAAGGGTTAAAGTTTTGAAGTCATTTGGTTAATTGTTACAAATTTAGCAAATTGCTTACTAATAAATTGCTAAACACTTACAACAATAAGTTTAAGTGCTTAAAGAACTTTTATGATCTTAATTTACTAGAGAAATCTCTAGGATCGGGCTTTGAAAATTAATTTTAAGAATATAAAATGTCACAGGAACAGCAAAAATGAAACTTTCGTTCAACTAATGGCGAATAGAATAACATAATATAGGTTTTATGTCTATTAATTTATTTTAAAAGATTTGAATATCTCAAGAATTAAAATGAGAAGGGATTCTGCCACCGGAATTTTGTATTATTATATTGTAGTTTCTCGTCAACTTATTTTTAAACCTAAGTTATAGTTTTTGCTTTTTTTTAATTTTAAAGAAATTAAGTACCAAAATGTCGCTATTTCGTTAAATTCTAGGAACAAACAAGTGCTGTTGGTCTGGACAACATTATCCGTGTTTTGTTGGAAAATCTATCCAAAATATAGCAGGATTTTACTCGAATAAAAAAAAACAATATCCATAGTATGAATAACACCGATAAAAGCTAGAGTAAAATCTTACTATAGATGGGTTTTTAACATTTATACGATCCTCGAATGTAATTTCGTTCTCAAATGTTGGTACGATTGATATTGCATTTGTATCTCGATAGCTGTGTTCGTTGAGTAATTGTGTTTTTGGAATCATTTTTTTTCCATTGGGAAAAAAAATCAATCCATTACTGTTGATATTATTTAGTTTTGTTAATGAAAATGGACTAACTGGGCTTATTTTGCAAGAAAAAAACAATAGAAAAGATAATTAAGTTTTTCTATGTTTCCACCAAGGGTTTATCTCAGTTTAGATTAAATAAATCTTCATGGTGTTTCCACCGCACAAGAAGATTTAAAAATAATTAAGTTTGACAGCATTTTCTAAAATGCAAATGGTGTTTCGATGTTTCTTATGAAATACAAGTGAGATAGTTTGATTCTTGTTAAACAGTGAAGAACTGATAAGTTCAGCACCGTATAAAAATATGCTACCTAATCCATGTACATTTTTTTTATTTGAACCAAAACTATATTATTTGAACACAAACATTCAAATAAACAGACCATAACGTATTATCTGTAAAATCAACTCCTCCACACCCCGACCGGAATCTAGGCGAATCAAGTTCATTTCAACTCGATTCAGGTGTATAAACAATTGAGGCGATCTTCAAGCTCGCTGCAACACCACATATTAATGTAGTAGTCTACAAATATACCCCTTCCTTGAAGCAATTGTTAAATGAACTTTTTTTTAATCGAATCTCAATTTCCAGATGTTTTCTTACCATTTCTTCTTGAAAATCGTCCATTTTATTAGTTTTAGTTAGTTTTTTTGCTAAGTTTTTTAAATTATTATTCTAACAGATCTTCTTTCAGTTGTACTAACTTTTAAACACAAAAATCTAGCTACTGCGGATTGTTTTGTTTTCAGTTTTTACTGTACTACATTTATATGGAATACCAAAAAACGCATTTATTAACTTGATTTTTCTAATTTTGCTGCCATACATTACATAAGCATTTTATACTATTTTGATCTCAGGAGTTTCTTCGAACCTTTGGAAGACAGCAAAGATCATACCACTTCCTAAAAATGATAAGGGAACTGTATATGCACATAACTCACATCTGTCCAAACTCTTTGAAAGACTTCTTCAGAAACAAATCAAAGCTTATCTAACAGCAAACTCTTTGCTCACTCGAAAACAATATGGCTTCCGTAAAAAGCACAGCTGTACAACAGCACTCCTTTGTGTGATTGAATAAGGGCGATGTTGCTTTCTTGCTTAATTTTTTTAAGTCTTTTGCAACTATGTCATTCTGCCAACATAAAACAAGCAGTTCAAATTGGTGACTGTTTGTACAGCTTTTTTACCTACTTCGTCCCATGTTCCTCAAGGGTCGATATTGAATCCTATACTATTGTTCCTGTCATCTGTATGCCGATGAATTTCAACTTCGGTTGTCCTCTTGGACTCATTGAGAATGGTGACTTTAATGTCAATGAAGACCTTGAGAACATTTCAAACTGGTCTAACTTAAATGGTCTTTTCTTGAACAGCACAGCATTCGTGTAATAGGTTCAAAAGGCCATAACATGTTTGACGATGAAAAAGGTGAAAGAGAGAGCCTGCTCTAGAGGAAAAGTCTATAGTACCTGCTAAAAGCTTGTGTAGAAAGAAATTATCAGCGACTTCGTGGTGTTTTTGGAGGATATGCAAATTAATAGAACAGAAAGAATCAATATTAACATCGTGCATGACTGTTCGGTAGGGAAGATGTGATTGCTTATGGATGAATGTTATGAATTCGAATTAAGGAACATTGATTTCTAAGAAATTTGTTCGCACGAGTCTGAAATGAGTCAAGATTATTTTGAAGTAAGCCAAAATCAAATGGAGTAGAAATGTTAAGAAATGTTCCTATTGAATATGTAGAAACTTCAAAAAACCTCGGCGTTTACTTTAAACGGTCACTCACTTCAGACAACAGAAAATGGAATTATAGGCACAGTGGCTGAAACACAAACACGCTTCAGCTTCGGCTTCAACTACGTTACGTTGGGCCTGCTTCGAGGTTGCTTTCAATGACATTTCTAAAATGGCATTTCTGTCATTAGCAGCTGTTATTTTTTCTCAAAATAAAAAAAAACATGAGTTTTGAAATCGAAATAATTAAATTTATCACGGAAGTATCTTACACAGCATATAATGGGAATCCAATAGAGCTTCCGTTTGGAGTCACACTACGTAACATTACGTTATTTCCTTACGATTATCAAATGAAACGTGAGGTCAAAGCTTGATTGTGATAGCATGCATTCAATTCCTATGGATGAACTCGTAAACGTCAGGCAAAGCCTAATCTGAAGCGTGTTTGTGTTTCAGCCATTAAGTTTTTTATGGGTAACTCAGTATTTTACATCAGTAAACACACACATGTTGCTTGCCAAGACTTGTGGGTCCAACATGACAGGATAAGAAATGCATAAGCTCTTATTCATCGGGTAGTGCGAAAATCGTTCCTGTTTTAATAAAATATGAGATAAGATATGTGATATCAATCAAAAATAACTAATTCTAATAATGAATTACAGTAACGAATTAACGAGCCATAGAAGTAAGGAGCTTTTGTTTGTTTATTTATTGTTATTGTTATCTTTCTTGTATTCAATAAAACAAAAAATTGTCTTTCTATCTCGAGCTTTTTAAAAAAATCCTCTTACTCGAACTTATTGTGACAACCAGTGAAAGTTCAACTTAGAGAGAGTCGACTGTAGTTAGACCAAGTCTTTCTAAACAACAGTGTTCTTAAAAAATCTAATAACTAAAATTGTCACTTAAGCCTTTAAAACATGTAAATTTAGGGTTACCCGTTATATTTTTCAATTCTGTCAGTCTCCTTCACAGAACACTTTTAAGCGGTTCTTAAATTGACTGACTAACTAATGCCCCGTTTTACCGCTAGCCATTAAGTTTAAAATCCCAATTAAAAACATTTAAACATTGAAAAAGGAGATAAGTACAATATGTACCTACCTTATCAAACTGACTTTTAAGAAGAATCAAAATTAAGAAAAATAGACCGCATAGCTAATTTAATTTGCAGTTATGTTAACATAAATATTTAAAAATAAATTTAGCTCGTGCCAATACTAAATTGATTCAATTTAAACCTACATATTTAAAAAAAAGAAAAATTAAGTGCCCGTTCAATTGACCTAAAATAATGGTCATCTGCGTCCATTCAACTGATCAAATAGCATAACAACTGGTTAACTGTCAAGCTGCTATGACGATCCTTATGATTAAAATTAATTGTTTTTAAACATTTTGTTAATTAATAGTGTCAAAACACACACCCCTTTATTCTTCAATAGAAACAAACAGAACTAAAAACCAAAATCATGGGAATAATGGAAGTGAAAACATTGCCTAACCGGATTCATCTGCCTCCGTGGCGCAATTGGCTAGCGCGTTCGGCTGTTAACCGAAAGGTTGGTGGTTCGAGCCCACCCGGGGGCGTATAACTTTTTTTAAATTAAATTCGAATTAAAATAGTTCTTGAATCGTAAACAGGAAACATGTAAAATAAGAACACTACTTTCGAGATTTGGAATAATGATGGGATAAAAGTACCAAAGAAAACCTTTAACAAAAGCTTTAAAGAACTACACTGGTCAAAAAGGTCATTAAAATTGCATCTTTCCAATGGGTTTTGGTAGCCTTCATTCAAAACCGACTTAAAAACTTCTTAAATAAATATATTCAGGTCAGGTTTTTGAGATATCAATTTTAAAATATCTTTTTGAGGCTATCTAAATTTATAAAGTCGTTTTGTTTTTTTCAATAAAATCCCTTATGGTTTTCCAAATCTATAATCCTATTCTTCAAAATTGAAATACTTCAAAAGTTGTTAGATTTCAACTGTCTCACACAAATCTAAAAGAAACGCTAAACGGTTTAAAAGTAATGGCTTAATCACAAACACGGTTCAGCTTTGGCTTCGTGTGCGTTACGGTGGGCCTGCTTCGAGTTTGCTTCGAATGACATTTCTATTATTTCATTGCTCCAAAGGGCAAATATTTTGTTTCAGAAAGCAAATTTTCAGATAATTGAACTCGAGCTTCCGTTTGGAGTCACATTACGTTCTTTTCGTTACGATTGTCAAACGAAACGTAAGGTAAAAGCTCCATTGTAATAGAATGCGTTGAATTCCTATGGCTGAACTCGTAAACGTCAGACGAAGCCGAAACTGGAGTGTGTTTGTGATTCAGCCATAAGTTTTGTTCTTGCTTTGAATCTGGTTAACAAATCTATTTGAATTATAAAGGGTGATTTTTTGGAAGCTATAGAAAAAATTTAAAAAAAAACACATACAATTAGAAAAATGCATGAAATCTTTATTTAAATCGATAGTACGGTACATATAATTTAATTTTTGAAGATTATTTTATGCAAATGTTGACTGCGCCTCAAATGATCCATCCGCTTAGTCCAATTTTGGGATACCCTTTCCAATATTTCAGCAGGTATATCACGAATAAATGCTTCACTGGCACTGCTGTCTTCCAAAGCGTCATTTGAAGCGGACTTGTCTGTATAGACATGAGCTTTAACATAGCCCGTTAAAGTTCGCTCCCGTTCAGACACAGCCCTACTGAACCGAAGGAACTCTGCTCCGCCTTGTGCCATGACGTCCCGATTGTACAGGAGTCGCCTATCCACGGTCCGTCGTCTGACGTGGTAGATTAGCGGAACTGCCAATCTATCCTGTATCACACCGCATCTGTCTAAAAAGACGAATGGAATTAAACCGCTCAAGACTGCACTTTCACAATACTCGTCGTTCGGATAGAACGCCCCGAAAATTAAATTGGTCGAAGACATAGCTCTTGCAATGTGACCTCGAACGAGTTTTATCATGAAATTGTCAATTCTGTTGATTCGAGCCTAGTTTTATAGGACCTCGTTGGAAAAGTAATGCACATAAGAAGATTCGGCTGTTCGATATAAGCCGGTACAGCGTCGTCGTAATCACTGCAGCTCGAACACTCGAAACTTCTCCATCTGGGAAGGGGAAACGTTAAACAACACAGGACAACCATAAACGATCATCGACCGTATGAGGGCCATGTAGCAAATTACCTTCACTCTGGGGTCAAGCCGACTGCTGTAAAACTGCCGTTTCGTCAGAGCAAAGGCTCCTTTGGCACTGGAGCAGGATTTATAAATCTGTCGAAATATAAATACTGATCTAACCAGATACCGAGGTACTTCACTACACTTTTGCTCGCTAATGGCTGCCCGTGAAGATCAACGATGACC
Organism: Eupeodes corollae; assembly: GCF_945859685.1. NCBI lineage: Eukaryota > Metazoa > Arthropoda > Insecta > Diptera > Syrphidae > Eupeodes > Eupeodes corollae. The sequence continues at coordinate 88,476,976 of NC_079149.1, read as the reverse complement.
ATCTTGCGCCGATTCTTACACGTATCCCTCGTGGCCCTAGCCAACGGAGTCGGGAACAGAATTGTCTCCGACTTCTGGACATTTATTTTCAGTTTCCAGTCGTCGCAATATCGCTGAATCTTGTCGAAATCACGCTGCAAGAGAATTCTAATAACCTCGACCTTTCGGGCCGTTCTGTACGCAATTAGATCGTCGGCCTCCGCAATTGCCTTTCTTGGACTACCTATCAGATCGCTGGTGTAAATGCTGAAGAGAATCGTCGAATTCACCGCTCCCTGTTGAAGAAGAAGTTACATTGCAACTTTTGACAACAAACTTTCTACCGTTAAGCATATCATAAAGTATATACAACAATGGCTTGCTTATGCCAAGCCTGCTCAGTTTTAGGTAGAGACCCTCTAACCATACGGTGTCAAAAGCCTTTTCCAAATCAACCAGAACAGCACCTGTGCATTGTTGGTTTGATTTATTCCATTGGATATCAGAAACGAGCTTTGACGCAGCATAAATTGTGTCACGACCCGCCTTGAACCCGAACTGTTTATCCGGAATAATTTTGTTGTCCGCAGCCCACTTAGTCAGAGCATTATTAATGATCTTCTCGAAAACTTTGCTGATGCTCGGAAGAAGATTTATCGACCGAAGATTTGACGGGTTGGCGTTGTCCTTTCCCTTTTTCGGGAGAGGATGAACCACAGCGGTCTTCCAATGCACTGGGTAATATGCATTATTGAAGAGCGTGGTGTAAATTTCATTTGCCTCCATAGGTAAATGTCTTAGTACAACGTTGGATATACCATCGACACCTGCTGACTTTTTGTTTTTTATTTTAGGATGAGCTGAAGCTCGACCTTTGTCACTAACAAGGGACTTGGTCCCGTTTGCTCGGCGATTATAGCATTTGCCGAGGAATCGCCATCGAACCGCCTGAAACCGTGGTTCTCAGAGTGATTAAGTAAGGCTCTGTTTTCAAGGTCGTGTTTGGGGCAAATGCTAACATTCACCTTGTACACTTGTGGAAAAGCAGCTCCCACCGCCTCCACTTTTTCCTTCGGATCTTCAATTATGTAAAAGTCATCGCCAAAGATGGCTTCTTCTGGATCTATTTGCGCTGTCATGAGTACGTCTCTGTTTTCTTCGGTTGACAGTAAAACAAAACACGAAACGTATACGTCAGCTATTAAAACCAGTGTTGTCAAAAAGGTAATAGCTTAAAAATCTGCCTTCATTGAAAAACATAAAATTGAGGTCTAAAACGGGTATTTTTAAAACTTGAGCAAATAGTTAAAATTAGAGTTTGGATTTGAAATCAGCACTAAAAATTTAGTCCAAAGCGTATTTCCCAAAAACTAATAAAGTATCAAATTCAAGGTTTTTTCGAAACTTGATATACTCGCACATAGATACAAATAAAGACTCATAACTAATGAGAATTTCCAGAAATTAGGTAAGATACTAAAACGCTTTAAATTGTATCTATAAGAGCAAAAATTATACTTTTCAAAATCATCATAAAAATTTTTGTCAAGAGATATTTTGAGATTTAACTTAAGTGTTAGTATGTCAGAGCGTCTTTAGAAAGATGAGAGCGCCTTAGGATGCTTCGAGAGAAAAATTCTTCGGGTGATTTTTGGCCCCGTACGCATAGATGGAGAATGGAGGAGAAGATATAACGACGAACTGTACGGGCTGTACAGCGACACTGACCTAGTTAGCAGAATAAAAGTCCAACGGCTTAGATGGCTAGGTCATGTAGAGCGGATGGACATCAACGCTCCAGCCCGGAAGATCTTCGAATCCAATCCCGAGGGACGGCGCAGTAGAGGAAGACCGCGACTCAGGTGGCGCACCCAGGTGGGAGAGGACGTCAACCAACTTGGCGTGCGGAACTGGAGACAGCTGGCTATTGACCGAGCTGGCTGGAGAGGCATGTTGGTTGAGGCCCAGGTCCGCCCCGGACTGTAGCGCCACCTTAAGTTAGTTAGTATGTCTAGAGAAACATATTTTAAAAGAACCTAATCTGATAGAAAAATTTAAAGGCGAGATTCGAATTAAGGACATCTTTATCCTTCAAAAAAGTTTTTTCTTTTGTTTGTGTAACAGATAAAAAACTTAATTTTGTCGACCAATTCTATCAATCTTTTTATGGTTATCAATCCAAAGAATAAAGCTGATGTCATCGTTTATCTACTTTATTTTAATCTTGGTGTTCTTTTTTTTTGATACAACCCAGCCCAGTTTTTTGTGTTTCCAAAATGTTTATTATCTTTAATTGATTGCAAAAAAAAGAACAATAAAATAAACACTTGATCATTGTGACAAAATTAATAATAACTTGGCGAGCCTTCTTTTGTAATTGATTGCTATTCTGATGAAATAAGCAATTATTTCAAGACATAAGTAAACGAGACTTGAAACGTGTTCGTCGTCGTGTCCACAATAAATTAATGAAGTATTAATTTAGTCGATCACTTGTATTGAGACAATAACTTAATATAAAGTTGTAATTAAATAATCGTTTAAATATCATTGTTATTTAAAATTATTTATTACAGCACGACGACACTTGTCAGAATGTATCCCTAAAGTTATAATTATATAGATAAGTCCCATTTTAGGCTACAATACTGCAACTCGTGTCATGGAAAACCAGTTTGGTATTTAATTTCAAAACTTGTAGATACATTTATTAAACATATGTATGTACATATACATATGTATGTTTTTCTGTTTCTTTTCACCTGAAGAAAATATTAAAAGCGAAAGAATATAAACAAAAGTATACAAAAATACAAACACTGCGTTGCACTTGATTTAATACTTGATTTAATACTAAATGAAAATGGCTGTAAAATTTTTCCAAAGTTAACATAGGACCATAGGACATAGGAATACCGAAGTCAATTTATCAATTTTATCAAACTCAGTAGTTGGTAACACCCTTAAACCACGTAAAACTTGAACTTTAGGTGAACATCAATTGAGTTTATTGGTTACGTCCTGCGCTTGATATTTTTTTTATATTTAGAAAAACTAAAATGATTAATAAAAAATAAATAAACTTTTTCATGTGGCCCCAAAGAAGAAAAAAGTTCAAGGTGTTAAATCCCAAGATTTTGGTTTCCAGTTGTGATCTAAAAAAATCTAAAAAACAAATCTTTTGCCAAGTTTAAGAAATGAACGCTGAAGTGAATTTAAAATACGACCCAAAGCGATTCTGGTCTTTTATTAATTCTAAACGGAAATCAATTGGGATTGATATTTCAAAAGCATTTGATAGAGTTTGGCATCAAGCTCTCTTATCGAAAATGCGTGCAATTGGTATCGATGAATCCCTTCTTCGTTGGGTTAGAAATTAACTTTCGGACCGTTCAATTCAAGTAGTATTGGACGGGTTCAAATCTGATATATAAACGCTGGTGTGCCCCAGGGCTGCGTTTTGTCTCCGACGCTCTTCCTCATTTTTATAAATGATCTTTTGTCTGAAACTTATAACCCACTAAATTGTTTCCCGGATGACAGTACCATCAGCTTTTCATATTCGTTTTTAGATTCTCATCCTTGTTCTTCGGATATGGACTACCAACGGCAGCGTATGATAAGCTTATTAAATTCAGATCTTGACAGCATTGTTCAATGGGGAATCAAAAGCCGTGTAGAATTTAATGCTTCAAAAACTCAATGCTGTCTACTGTCGCAAAAGCGTAACCCTCCCCCAATGCCATTATCCATGAGTGGTACTTGCATCCAGGAGACTGAACAGCTATCAGTCCTAGGTATGTGCATTACAAACCACTTGTTGTGGAGTGATCACATATTTGACATCGCCAAAAATTCTCCTAGATGAATAGCAGAAAGGTCTGAGTGTCACTTCGAAGATTTTACGAACAAAAAATGATTTTATCTCAAAAAATAATTTTATGCAACGAAAAATAACTTGACATAAAATGAAATAACATCGATTTGACAGTTTCTTACAAACAAAATAAAACACTAGAAAAAACATTACTAAAACTATGTGAAAATTGATTTTCGACTTAAATATCTTTTCAAAAACGAAAAATATTTATGAATAACACCGATAAAAGTTAGACTAGAATCTTACCATCGATGGGTTTTTGACATTTATACGAGTCTCGAATGGATCTTATGTGATTTCGTTCTCAAATGTTGGTACGATTGATATTGCATTTGTATCTCAATGGCTGTGTTTGTTGAGTAGATAGTTGTGCATTTGGAGTCATGTATGTTTTCTATTGGGGAAAAAAAATCAATCTATTACTGTTGATATTATTTAGTTTTCTTAATGAAAAAAAAGATAATATGGTTAGATTAGATTCAGCTTAGATTAAATAAATCTTTTTGGTGTTCAACCGCACAAGAAGATTTGGAAATGATTAAGTTTGACAGCACTGTCTAAAATGCGAATGGTGTTTGGATGCTTTCGATGTGTGAAGTGCAAGTGAGATAGTTTAATTCGTGTTTAACAATGAATAACTGATTAGTTTAGCACCGTATAAGAATATGCTACCTACTCCATGTCCATTTTTTTTTGTAACACATGCAAATAAACAGACCATAGTGCATTATCTGTTAAAACAACTCCTCTACACAGGTTTTTCTTCTCAAATATTAACTGGACTTCGATCTTCGACGGGAATCGAGTCATATCAAGCTTATTTCAACTCGATTCAGGTATATATAGAATTGAGGCAAGCTTCAAGCTCGCTTCAACACCACATGTTAATGTAGTAGTCTACGAACAAACCCCCTCCTTAAAGCAATTCTTAAATGAATTTGCTTTTATAGAATCTCAATTTCCAGATGTTTTCTTACCATTTCTTCTTGAAAATTGTCCATTTTATTAGTTTTAGTTAGTTTTTTTTTGCCAAGTTAATTTTAAAATTTGATTTTCACAAAACTTTATTTTATTTTTGTGTTTTTTTGTATTATTATTCTGACAGATCTTTTTTCAGTTGTACCAATTTTTAAAATCTGGCTACTAAAATGTTGACAATTTCTCACGGTACTATATATAGACTACCAAAAAAACGCACTTAAGTAATAGGAGAACAAAGAAAGATATTAACTTAAAATTTTGTATCTCACACAAAATATTGTTATAAATATTTTATTAAAGTTTAAAGCAAGACTAATCGGCAGACGGGGTGGGAAGATTTCGATGTGTGTCGCACCCAGCCTCTTTTTTGAAGAGAAATCAATATTGATGTATGTAGATATTAAGGATTACGGTGTACCATTAATGGCTGAAACACAAACACGTTTTAGCTTCGCCTGACGTTTACGAGTTCAGCCATAGGAATTTAATGCATGCTATCGACCTCACGTTTCATTTGACAATCGTAAGTAAATAACGTAATGTTACGTAATGTAACTCGAAACGGAAGCTCTAGTTTAAATTTGCTGAACATTTGCTTTGTCTGACAGCTCAACAGCTGTAAAAAAGCCAACAAACAAATTACATTTGCTTTTGGAGGGATTAACATTGGTTATTAAAGGCTGGTTAAGCTACTCCCGCGATAAATTTAATTTTTTCGATTTCAAAACTCAATTTTTTTTATTTTGAGAAAAAATAACAGCTGCTAATGACAGAAGGGAAATTTTAGAAATGTCATATTGGAAGTGTCATTCAAAGCAAACCTCGAAGCAGGCACAACGTAACGCAGACGAAGCCGAAGATGAAGCATGTTTGTGATTCAGACATAAGAACGGAAAACGACCGATGCTTTTATGAATTTAATCTTGACCTATTCGCTCATTTATGTGGCTATCCTCGAATTTTAACAACTTCAATGAATTTTTGAACCCTAAATCACATTCTTTTTTTCTTAAGTAAAAGCGTTTTTTTAAGATGCCTAAATATCGGCCTTTTCAAAATGAAACCCTTATTATAAGTCACAAAATAAATAAATAGACAAGCTTTTCTGAAGCAGTAATATGTAGACATTCAAAGTAATTGGAGTGTAATTTCATAAAATAAAACAAAACAAAAACTTAATTTTATGTCTAGCTGACTGCATTGTTGTTGAGTTGGCTGTCTATTTAAATGAAGTCCAAAGTCCAAATGAATTCAATTACATATTAAAAAGTCTGTGTTGTGCATTATGAGAGGAGAGACTCCGAAAGACGTCATCGAATTCGAATTATTATCGTTATTCTTCTTAAATAAACAAAAAGTAACTGCAACGTTCAAGATTATTATATGAATGCAGTTTGCTTTGCACAATAATTGGTTGAAATGAAGTGAATGCACGCAACAAGAAACGCATCTTGAAAATTATATGGAGATAATAATAATAAAACTGGTTAAGTGGTTTTTAATGTTTTTTTTTTTAATTTCTTTTTTAAGTTGATGATTATTGGGATTGACAGTCTTGAACACAAGAATCAGTCATAAGACTTTTTTTTATTAATGCAGGCATTTAATTTGTTGTATAAATAGTTTAATATACACATTACGATGTACTGTACATACATACGTATATGTTGTACATGACAGTTTGACAGATGTTTTTGACTCCGGAGATGAAAAGTCAGAACTAGCGACTGTTTGTAACTTTTGACGTGTGAATGTGCTACTCGTAAACGGTGATTTTTTAAGAGCTTGAGAACTTTAAAAAAAAAAAACCGCATAAAATTTGCAAAATCTCATCGATTCTTTATTTGAAACGTTAGATTGGTCCAAGACATTTACTTTTTGAAGATAATTTCATTTAAATGTTGACCGCGGTTCCGGGTTAGGTGGTCCATTCGGAAAGTCCAATTTTGGGTAACTTTTTCGAGCATTTCGGTCGGAATAGCCCGAATTTCTTCGGAAATGTTGTCTTCCAAAGCTGGAATAGTTGCTGGCTTATTTGTGTAGACTTTAGACTTGACGTAGCCCCACAAAAAATAGTCTAAAGGCGTCAAATCGCATGATCTTGGTGGCCAACTTACCGGTCAATTCCTTGAGATGAATTGTTCTCCGAAGTTTTCCCTCAAAATGGCCATAGAATCGCGAGCTGTGATGCATGTAGCGCCATCTTGTTGAAACCACATGTCAACCAAGTTCAGTTCTTCCATTTTTGGCAACAAAAAGTTTGTTAGCATTGAACGATAGCGATCGCCATTCACCGTAACGTTGCGTCCAACAGCATCTTTGAAAAAATACGGTCCAATGATTCCACCAGCGTACAAAGCACACCAAACAGTGCATTTTTCGGGATGCATGGGCAGTTCTTGAACGGCTTCTGGTTGCTCTTCACTCCAAATGCGGCAATTTTGCTTATTTACGTAGCCATTCAACGAGAAATGAGCCTCATCGCTGAACAAAATTTGTCGATAAAAAAGCGGATTTTCTGCCAACTTTTCTAGGGCCCATTCACTGAAAATTCGACGTTGTGGCAGATCGTTCGGCTTCAGTTCTTGCACGAGCTGTATTTTATACGGTTTTACACCAAGATCTTTGCCATAAATCTTCCATGTGGTCGAATAAGACAAACCCAATTGCTGCGAACGGCGACGAATCGACATTTCACGGTCTATTCAGCAACACTCTCAGAAACAGACACAATATTCTCTTCTGTACGCACTGTACGCATTCGTGTGGTTGGTTTAATGTCAAATAAAGTAAACTGAGTGCGAAACTTGGTCACAATCGCATTAATTGTTTGCTCACTTGGTCGATTATGTAGACCATAAATCGGACGTAAAGCGCGAAACACATTTCGAACCTAACACTGATTTTGGTAATAAAATTCAATGATTTGCAAGCGTTGCTCGTTAGTAAGTCTATTCATGATGAAATGTCAAAGCATACTGGGCATCTTTCTCTTTGACACCATGTCTGAAATCCCGCGTGATCTATCAAATACTAATGCATGAAAATCCTAACCTCAAAAAAATCACCCTTTAGTTGCGGATGTTAAAGCTTTGCTCAAAAATATTGCTTAATTATATCATACATATTGCAAAAACCAAATTCTTAAAGACATGGACGCACAATTTTAAGCAACCTTTTGCTAAAGGTTTAACAATTTACTAGCTAGCAATTTGCTAAATATTTAGCAATTTACTAATGAAGTCCAAAGTTTTAAACTTTTCTTTTTGTTTTGCTTTTAAATTGATAACTGCCATTTATTAAAAAACGAGCATCCAAACATGTCTAAAAAGTTACAGTTCGTGAAAATAAACAAACAAACCTATTAATTGGAATTCCCAACTGTTGACTGGACACTTCCATCCACTACTCTTAAAAGAATAATTGATGTCAGAAGGGTTTAAAGATTGCCTATAGCCTTTTCACACCAAACCCAAAACCGGGTTTTCGGTAAAAAGTTTTCGAAACCCCAAAAATCCTTCACACCGAACATTAACACGTTTTTATTTGACATTTAAATTTGTTTAACATCGGCTGTCAAATTTTGTATTGATGAAAAAAATTGTTGAACAAAATATGAAGATTGTGTTGATTTTTTTATCATAAAAAAAAAACGTCGTTCTCCAAATACTTCCTTTTATAGTGAAGGTGTTCTAAATGGTATGTATTCTCTTAAGATTTTGAAAATTCTTGAAGTGCAAACATTCTCCTAAGGATTTGTCTTTGCGTCACAGCCTTAAGTCGATTATTCTTTCGTGTGCTGTGATAAAGCAGCATATCATCGCAGACAAGGCCGTAACACTAGCTTGTCTCGAAGAAAAGTTTCAACTGAAGTTCTGGGGACGGGTGGAATGGGCGCACGCCATGAACCAAGAAGAACTAAAAGAACTACAAGCTCGCTTGGGTGCAGATATCCTTTTTGTTCACTTCAAACGGTCCGAACCAATACAAAAAAAAAAACAATACAAAAAACTGTTGCGATAAAAATTCATTTTATTCAAAACATTTTCTTCTTCTTTCACAACAAATTCAAGCTTCTGTTGGCCAAATGTGCCTTCATATATTGTGGCCATCCGAGGCGGAGTTTTGAAGAATCTGAACTATTACGTGTACGTAGGACCTTATAGCTGGAGCAGTAAAGGTCAATTCCTAGTTCCAGATTCTTACCAAAATCACACTTTCCAGAACGATCATTGGAGCTGTTATGATGGACTTTGAGGACTCGCCTGGCTTGTCCAAAGCACTGAGGATCTTCTTGATGTTGGCATCGCTGTCCATCAAGGGGCGATAGCTCACTGTTGTGGTTTTATTTACTGGAACAACGATTCTTACATTGTGTCGTCACGCGTTTGAAACTCTGGAAGTTCATAAAAGAACCGCCATTTCCCGCAATTTGTATAAATAATATGAAATATTTGTTTTGACAGCAGACATCAGCTGTTTTATTTACATTAATTTGAGTGCTGAATGTTTCGAAAGGTTTGTTTGTTTGGTTAAACTTTGAATTGCTACTAGTTTTTGAGAGGTTTTATATAAAACTTGTTGTTTACCAAAAATGTATGGGAAAACTTGAGTTTTCGATGTAGGTTTTCAGCCAAAACTTACAATTTCGAGAAAACCGGGTTTTGGACTTGGTGTGAAATGCCTATTAAAGTTAAAGTAGCCATTTTAATTTATAGCCAATTGTTAAGAGATTAAAGATTTTAAAATCGTTTAAAATTAGGTAAATCATCTTCTAGACATATTAAACTACTAAAAATTGCTTAAAGATTTTACTTAATCGTTTAAAATTTTGTGCCATTGGTACCTATATATATTTTAATAAATTCGGTTTGATTTTTCGAATTTAAAATGTTGACATTTCTTCACGTTTCAAAATTCCTAGTCCCTATGTGGCGTCATAACAAATTTATATAATTTTAAAAAAAATCAATAAATGGATTTTTATAAATCAAAAAAAACTGAAAATAGTTACCTCGATAAATATAACTTTATGCAACGTAGAATAACGTTTTTGACAACTTTTTTGCAAAAACATAACATTTATTTTCGGTTTAAATATCTTGACGAAAATTAAAGATATTGGTTTCAAAGCAACTTTATCTTGTTAAAAATATTATTTTAACATTATGTCAAGTTTTATAAAAATTAAGCTGTCAGTTTTTGTTGAATAAATCAAGTTATTGACTTCGAACTGATGTCATCCTATCCTAAACTTGTATTATTATGGTAAAATAATGGTCTTAAAAAATTCAGTGTGTATTTTATGACATTGCTAGTATGACCTGGGGATTATGAACTATACTGTATGGTACACAAGGGCGCATAGTACGTTTGACGAGAAAGTATTGCCTTCAGCCCCATACTGTACCGGAGATGTCGCAATATTGCATATGCTACTAGTTTTTCCCGCCATAATTTATGGCGTGATAATCGATACCCTTATTGGATAACTGTCAATAGCGCATGGGTATAACTACTGTATCGATATATTTCTACAATAATAAGGGATATAATAATGGATAGACTTTTCTGCTAGGAGCGTTGTACATGTAGCCAGAAAGTATGGGCCTGATTCCCATACTGGCATTGGAGTATCGGCTATAACTATTGTCGACGTAACTTTTCTCATTATGGCCAAATTAACTATGCTTACAACTTTTTATCCAATGGAAATCTTCTAAGCCATACAGTATTGCGTTCACACCCATACTAACGTTGTAATATTCGCAATGTATTTCTTGCCGTGTAAGAACTTTCAAAAAATTGGTAAAAATTGGTCTTTGATTAATAATCTCGAGAACGAACCCGATATTGAACCCAATCTTATTTTATGATATGCAAAATATAGTTGCATGGCTTTCGACACAAGTAATAGGAAAAAAGAGAATATCGTTGGTAATATTTTGTTTAAGTTTGAAAAAAAATTATAAGACCGGTACGGATAAGGATAAAAACATTCTGGCTTGATCAAAAAATCAATAAGAAGTACATAAAAGTCAGACGATTATATTTCAAATAAAAGTTAATTTCATGTCAATTAAAAAACAAGACATCTTTGTTTTACTCCGTTTTAAAGTAACCTAAAAAGAAAATGTTTTATGGCTGAATCATAAACACTCCTCAGCTTTGGCTTCGTCTACGTTACGGTGGGCCTGCTTCGGGTTCGCTTTGAATGACATTTCTATTATTTCATTCCTCTAAAGAGCAAATAATTTATTTGTTGACATTTTTTTATAGCTGTTGAGCTGTAAGACAAAGCAAATGTCCAGATAATTAAACAAAAGCTGCCGTTTGGAGTCACATTACGTTCTTTTCCTTATGATTATCAAACGGAACGTGAAGTCAAAGCTGCATTGTCATAGCATGCATTGAATTCCTATGGCTGAACTCGTAAACGTCAAGTGAAGCCGAATTTGAAGCGTTTTTGTGATTCAGCCATTAAGTGCTGATGGAACCAAATTCTTGTATAAATCCCTTTCCCTGACTAGAAATCTTATTCTAACTCTATCTAACACACTAGTAAAATGTTCAAATTTCCACAATTTTACCAATTTCTGGCTTAATCGGTTGATTATATGACAACCATAATCATCACCTTATGATCGCAAATTAATTACCACAATTGTTTAAATTTTGTTTTATACAATCTGAATGACGTGTTCTTGTTAAACGATTTACTATCGTTAATGGCAAACATTTAACTGTTAACGTGGCAATGACAGCTGAGTTTGACAGATGTCAAATACCAATGCTATATTAACCTACATATATTTCTAGTGTATGTTTTTACTTTGTGGCGATTTTCTTAATTGATTTTAAGAATAGATTTTTCAATATATTTGTATAATTCTTGTTTGTTAAAGACGAAATATGAACTGGCCCCAAGAGGAATGACACAAACAAATAATTTCTAGCAACGAAGCTGTTCGTGATATTTATAAAATGTCAGTGTGTTTAAAATTAAAACGCAGGTAATTATTGTTTACGGATCTTCATCTCGTTTTGAATCTTTAATGATTTGACGTACTAGCTATGGACTGCTAACCTGTGCCAACTTCATCTATTCGTTAACGCTAGGTTCAGTCTTTTAGCAAATGCGAATAAGAAGCATTTTAAAATAACAATGGATGTTTTCATAAACTAATAAAATTTACCCTAAAACTTGAAATGACAAAAATGACATGACGAAATCATAAACGGAAAATTTCGCTGTGCTTTTCGTTTTTCAGTACGCTGCTGAACTACGAAATCTGTCATTTTAGTGAATAGCTGTACTAGATTTTTTAGTACAATTCTCCACTGCTGAACCATAGAGGAAATATATTATCTAGAGTCCCGACTTAATGGGTTTGCTCTCTTTCGGCCTACAAACTAAATTTAGAGAATTTTGCCCGTTAGCATAAGCATGTGTTAGTTCTCCCGTGCATTTCTTATGGGAAAATCCAGATTCTATGTAGTTGTTATGGGCTTTTGGTGAAGTCTGCACAATTAGGGGGAAAACAATATGAGGTGAACTCAGACGTTGAAAAAAGAAATCCGTTGAATTCAAAAATTGAAAAATGAATGCAATATTTTTAGAAAAATGAATTTTACAACTTCTTTTTAGTGAAAACTGCTAAAAATAATATTTTAATGCTTTTGGCACACAAATTCTATGTATTTTCTAAAAAATTTCGCTAAAAACAGAAAAAATCGTGATGAAAGTATAAGCGCACCCTAGAACTGTAATGCGAACGTGGCCCAATTTGAGTTATGTCAAATTTTGACAGATCAACAGCGAGGTGAGTATTTTGACAATTCTACGAAAATGTAAACAAACCAAAATTCAGTATCAATAAAGCAAATGAAGGTAAAACAAAATATTAATTTATTGAAATAAAAATATATAATGAATTTAATTTAATCCTCAGATAAAGAAGAAACCAAGGATTACGTTGCAACAAGAAAAGTGGAAGTGAATAGGTACAAATTGAAGGTAAATGTGTTCATATTAATTTTTAACTCAAATTATATGAATATGGTTTTGTTTTTTAGTAAAAACTTACACTGCTCAACAAGACTGGCGATCAAATCGCTCTATTCTGATGGCTTACATATATCCTCATTGTTAACCCAGTAGGAATGAGAAGGGCCGATTACAGCGAAGGGATCAATGTCGCAGAAGTCTGAAAAGCTTCGCTTTGCAACCTATCTGACATGCTTATTTATTTAATTATTTAATTTATTTTATAATTAAAAATCTTCTTTCAGCTGATACGATAAGAATCATAACAGCTGGAGGTTTTATATCAAGCAATAGCGAACTCAAAACTTCGCACTAACATCACACTAACTAATCACCACAAACATCAGATACCATTTATATTTATTAGTTCAAAATGTTAAATGTCTCCTTTTTATTGGCAAGGATGAACATATGAATAAAACCAATTTGTTTAGCTTATATCCATATTCAATTTTACATTAATTAAAAGTCATTAATAATAATATTGTATTTCGATGATAATGCGTGTTTTTGACGTTCTTTCTTTACGGGCGTGTGTATGTATTCACAAAAGTATATTTCATCAAGAAACTAAGGGTAACATCATCGCCTGGTTTCAGTCCTTCTTCAGGTGTGAAGTTCAATTTGATTGTTACTTTATTGGACTTTCTTCAAGTGGTGAAACTATAAAAAAAATAAGAGAAACAACATAGAATAAGAATTTACAATTCGATTGTTATTTACTTTGGTTCCTTTCGTTGAACTTTTATTCGAAGTCGATCATTCGCCGTTCCTCTTCCTTGGTTGGCAGTTTCATAATGGTAAATGGTTGTGGCCATATGGTACATCGTTGGGTTAGTTAGCTTGAGGATCAATTCAGTGGACGTCCCAAGCTTCAGTGACTGTTCACAACGCACAAGCAGAACGTTGGGCACATGGTAGTTAGCAAGAAATTGAATGCGATACTTGATCGATCCTGGATGGTACTCCGGCTTGATGACATTGTTTTCGCATTGTCGACAACGCAGAGATCGCTTCCGCTGCGAATGGAGGTTATTCACTGTGAATAGTTGATCGGCAAGTTGACCATGACGCTGCTAAATTGTCGTGACTATAAAGAAATTAATGTTCATTAACAAGGAAATCTTAAATGGAGTATTCCTGCAATTGTATTCTTGTTTTTTTTGCGTCTCTTGCAGAACTGCAGACTGGTAGTAAACTCTTTACACCTAGAAGATGAAGATTAAGCTAGTTGACTACGATATGAATGTTTCGATACGTACTTACACAATTGATGGAGAAGGGCGTCAGCGGTCGACTATTACAAGGCAAAACTTGCACTTGCATCATTGGCTTTTCGGTGTTGTTTCTAATATTTTTGATGGTGACACCTCCACCGTCAACGCCTGCGGCAGCTCTTGCCATTGAGAAGTACATACAAAAACAATGGGCAGCATCTGTAGTTAAAAACATTGATATTATTTTGTTAAGAGAAATATAATATACAAAAAACTTACCAGCAAATCAGCGCCCAAATTACTTAAAGGAAATTGCTTCCTGCATTTTGGCAATATCTAAAATGAAAAGACAGACTATAAAATAAATCCATTATTGGTGCCCCTCCTTCACTGCAATTTGACTTACTTTTTATTCAATGAAGTGAACTTGTATATACCCTCTTCATTATAAAGAATTTTGGTCTGAAAAATATCAAATTATATTAAAAATCAAAACAATTAACAAAAACTTACTCTTGATTTGTTTTGCAAAATTGATTGTCATTTTTGACAGGTCACAAAAATTCCATAAGTTTCTTTTTAGCCCAATCCCCCATTTTGCTTTTTTTTCTCCACTCACATATATTCACCGATAGAGAATTTGAGAGAGTTCACCTCGAATTTGGGAGAGTTCACCTCGAATAAAATTTGAGGGTGTTTCAGGTAGGACGGGTACCGGTCGGGACTCTAGATAATATATTTCCTCTATGTGCTGAACTACGAAATATGTCATTTTAGTGAATAGCTGTACTAGATTTCTTAGTACAATTCTCCACTCTTTTCGTTCTAAATTTAATTGCCCGGCATATTAATTGCTTGCGACACGTTGACGTTTAATTTTTGTATTGAATAAAAATTGTTAACTCGTGACTTTCGATGTTTTGACTTTGATTTAAAATTTAAAATAAAATAGATTTGTCTAATGTGTTCCAACAATACAATTCTGAATCGGAAACTCAGGATGTTGAAGATGTTATTGGTGATGTGCAAGAAGTGATGAAGACGATCAGTCAACTTCAACTTCCAAAAAATAAACTGAAGAAAAAAAAATTGATTTCTCTTGGGAGGAAAAAAGAAATTGGCTCCTTTGGTCGAAGCCAGTGAGGCTATTTGGAAGTTGGAGCATAGGCTTCACAAAAATAATTCAGCCATTGCGAGCCTTTGAAGTAATATAGCTGCAGAAATGAAAAAATTATGTACTAACTGCTCAATAATATGTTAATAAATAGAATTCTTCCCACTTTTGTTTACCAGCAGCTGACTGTCAGAACTTGTCAATTGTTTTTGACTGCTGACAAAACTCTCCTCAAATATTTTCCCGCTGTGGTTTTCGTTTTTATTTTGCTTTGCACTTGGAGACCGCCGAAAAAATTCGTTTCACTTCAGCTGCGAACTAGGCTTAATAAATAAAATAGAATACTTTATTTTTTGCTGTACTGAATTCAGCAGAACTCACGCAGTTCAATGTTAAGGTAGTCACTGAATGTGTTCATAAACGTCAGACAAAAATTACAAATGGCTGCCTGACAAATTGTTCCATGAAATTAAAACACATATCAAAACATTAATTGTTTTAATTTTCCAAATTTGTAGTTAAAATTCGTTACTTAATTTTTGTGCTGTACATAGCCAAATTTAAAAAAATCACAAATTAATAAATAGATTGAGAAACTTGCAAATTTATGTATGTAGGTATGTTTAAAGAAATGTCAAACCTCACAGGTGTTAGCTTCTTGCATTTGCCGTTGGTCATGTTCAAAGTTACTTAAGGCAATACAAAATAATTCTAGTTTTTAGCATCTGATTGATGACTTTTAAAAAAATTACCTTTTATGGAAAGTTGATAGGAGTGTAAGCCAAGAAAAATCTTCTTTTTTCTACTAAGTCAAGTTAATAATAATCATTTTGTTTTATTTAACTGAAAACTCAACTTCATTACTCTTTGACTTATTAATTTTTTGCGTAGCTTCAGCTAAAGTTTTGTGTATAAATATTTCTTATAAAATTGTTAAAGAATTCGTTTTATTTTTGTACCATACAAAATACAACTCATAATAGTTTAAAGTCCAATTATTGCAGCTGGAAGCATTCCAAGTTGGTTAGGTCAAAACATGCGTTCAAAGAATGCAATGCAGCAGGGCTGACCATGAAGTCCCTTATGTTTTCTGAATTTGAATACGAAAATGTCACAAAAAAGCCTAAATTTGCGCGACGGACGCCAAAACATTCAAATTTAAAACCCAGAACACAACCTAATAAAAATAAAACAATAATTTTGTGTATGTTTTTTTTTTTAAATAAAAATTTCCTATAATTAAAATTCAGCTCAACTGGAAAAAAATAAAGGTCAGTTAATATAAATTATCTAAATAAATAGTAGTAACAAAAAAAGCCTGCGAAACAGGTAACAAATTTAATATTCTATTTATGAGTGGTTCTGCATAAGCTTCCGGAACTAAATTTTGTTTACAATTTTATTAACTATACAAAATGTTGTTACTTTCCATGATGAAATAAATCAACAATATTTGAACTTTCTGATGAAATTATTTTAAACGTTCTTGATTTATCGGACGTTGTTTTATTGCTTAGTTTTAATAAATTGCTAACATTAATTCATTAAGTTTTTGTTTACTTGTTAACCAAGGTTATTGTTTAAAAAACATATGAATTGTTTGTCAAAATAATTTTGTTTTTTATATATTTTTTGTTGAAGGTTTCATTGAGACATCATAAACTTGAACGAGTGGAGTCTGGACTTTATGCGGTGCAAAGTCTTATTCGGGTTATGGAACTCACAATCCAATCTTTTTATTAAATTCGATCAATGATATCAAAATGCTCATTTCTGGAATCTTATGATTCCTGTAGCTTATTTTTTTTTATTAATATCATGAAGCCCTAAAAGCTAGCAAATCAATTGTAAATTATTGGAATAGCTAAATTAAAATGTTTTTCACTCTGAATGATGCCCACAAGCCAACGTGACATTTGTCATGTTTCCACAATTCTATTGTACTGAAGGCTCGTCTAATGCTAATTGATTTATTCTTATTGTCTCTGCGGGGCAAATATTGGATTCATGAAAAAATACCCCTTGTTAAATAATGAAATATTTTTGTCTTTTGGTGGCAGTTGTGGCACAACGTAAAAATGATATGGCATTTTTTTAAGGTTTTAGGAACATTTTTCAGAAAGATACATTTTTAAGAGATATGACTATGTAAACTGAACCAACTCACTTCTTCCCTAACTGTGCGCCATCGTTGATTGATGTTTACCTTACTGGTGATGAACATTTTTTAAATGTTATAGTCAATTATCCATCCCTGTGTTTTCATATCATGACCTTATATTTTCAACGCTTGACTTAAATTTCGATACAAAATAGCAGCACTCCTTCCAATACCGTGATTTTCGTAATATTTATATTAAAAACTTATTTAACGAATTTATGTCGATGGATTTTCATTCAATTGACAACACATCTAACGTAAACTATCAAATTGAATTCTTTATATCAGTGATTAAAGATCTTTCTAACAAAAATGTTACATTAAAAACGTGCCACATAAAATCTCGAAGTTGGCTCTCTGCGGGTATACTTAATGCTATTTAGGCTAAAGATGCCTCATACCGACGTTGGAGACGTTTTGGTTGTCCAGAAATGCTCCTTGACTTTAAACAGTTACGTAATTCTGTAACGAATTTGATAAAAGTTGTAAAATACAAATTTTATAACAACAAGGTTAACTCAGATCGGTCGTCAAAGTTTTTCTGGAAGAAAGTTAAGAATATTGGTTTGAGAAAAGATGTTCAATCTTGTGATGATAATATTGATTTGGAAGGTTTGAATGTTAAAGTCTCTACTTTACAAACCCAAATCTGTGAAATGTCTTCTAGACGTGTAGAGAATTTTACTACTATTGCCTTTTCGGTAGGTACCGTAGATGATTATTAGGTAGGAAAAGCAATTTTCTCCATAAAATCTAAATGCACCGGACTTGACAATATTCACCCTGACCTTATTAAAATCCTCCTACCCTTCCTATTTTCCCACATAACGCACATATTCAACACCATTATAATGGCATCAACATATCCCATCCTATGGAAGACATCAAAAACTATCCCTATCCCAAAACAAGGAAAGAAAAAGGAATATAGACCGAAAGCTATCCTATCTTTTCTATCTGAAGTCTTTGAAAGACTGATTAGTAACCAGATAAAATATTATATTAAAGACAAGCAATTATTGAATTCTTTGCAATCTAGATTTCGGTCTTGACATAGTTGTGTTTCAGCTTTACTCAACGTATCTGATGACATAAGACATGCTTTAGACAATAAATCAACAGCCGTGATAACCTTAATGGACTTTTCAAAGGAATTTGACTGTGTAAACCATAATCTTCTTTGTGATAAATTGACGAGCCTATTTAGCTTCTCCGACATAACTTAAAAAACTTATTTACTCATATTTAACCAATCGTATGCAAGCCGTGTCTTATAATGGTAGAATATCCTCGTTACTCCCTGTTAATAATGGTGTTCCCCAAGGATCAATCCTTGGACCTTTACTGTTTTCATTGTTCATTAATGATCTGTTTTGTCTTATTTTCAGTTTCATATCTATGCAGATGATGTCCAATTATATATTAGTTTTCCTGAGATGATGCTTAAGGATGCAATATCTAAAATAAACATTGATTTATGTTGCCCAAGTTAGAAATTTAGGTTTGGTCTTTAACAAGAGGTTAACTTGGAAAAACCATGTCGATACAGTTGTGTCAAAGATTTATGCTTCACTTAGAGGACTATCTGTTACTAAATCCGTATCCGTACTACCTACCCATATTAAATTAAAGCCGGTAAAAGTACTTGTCCTACCTTTAATAAAATACGGGTATGAGGTGTTTGCTGATCTTGATTCTCAATAAGCTCACAAGCTAAAGGTGGCATTTAATGCAATAGCTTGGTTTGTTTTTAACCTACGTAGGTTCGATCTTGTCTCTTTTCAAGCTCGTCAGCTTTTAAATTGCGATCTGGTAGCTTTCTTCGAATATCGTTGTTGTATTTTACTCTTCAAATTGATTGTTAAAAAGACTACAAGTCAACGGATTCAGGCTCATAGATTTTGCTGCGGGGCGAAACGTCTTGGTAGCCAGTACGCGTTTTCTACACCTCAACATCCTCAAAGGAACTTGGTGTTCTACAGAAAAAATAAACAACAGACACGCAAAGCGGCGCTGCATAAAAGGACGAGAGCTGCTCATGAGCTCTATGAGCAGAAGAGGCTAGAGGAACACTGACTTCTCAGAAGGAAAAAAAGAGGGCATAAGAACGCGTGCGGTCGAAGATGTTGAGAGGTTTAAAAGCAGGAAAGAAGTTCGAACAGGTGAAACGAAGTTTACAGGTACATAAACCTAGAACCGAAGGCTGCAAAGACGAAAGTGGAAACATCATAGTGGAACCGCAGTCAATGCTGAGAATATGGAAGGAACACTTCTGCAGACTGTATAACGGCGACAACGAACTGAATTCTGCTGTCAGGCAGGATGATCCATTCAACAGAGACGACGAAAGCCAACAATCCCGTCCTCCCGACTTAGACGAAGTAAAGATTGCCATATCTAAGCTGAAGTGTAATAAAGCCGCTGGAGTGGATGCCTTGAATGCCGAGCTCTTTAAAACAGCTGGAGATAAGTTGGTTAGGAGCATGCACCAACTTATCTGTAAGATACGGTGGGAAGAAGGCATGCCCGATGAATGGAACCTCAGTATTGTTTGCCCGATCCTTAAAAAAAGAGGCCCTTTAAACTGCACCAACTACAGAGAAATCAACATATAACATATAAAAATAACATCGCCTATAAAATCTTCTCTGCCGTAGTATTTGAACCTCACCCAACTTGGAGCGCGAAACTGGAGACATCTAGCTAGGGGCCGAGCTAGATGGAGAAGTTTGTTGGGTGGGGCCCTAGTTCACACAGGACTGTAGTGCCACCTTATAAGTAAGTAAGTAACAGGTTAACTATGTGACAGACTTAATTTTTGTGTTTCTAGCCGTTCGATTTTATTGCGCTCGTCCACCTTTACGTGTTTGACATTAAACTGTGGAATAACCTTCCCAGTCACATGAGGTCCAGAATCGAAAACAGAAAGTTTCAAGCAATTTGTTTTGAATATTTATCAAACTTGAACTGAACATTCTTTTAAATTAATCATTTTCAATTTCCTTGCGTCTTGATTCAGATAACTTTTAACTAACACGTCTTTGATTTTTGTTTTGTTCTGAATTCTTTAATTCTTAATTTTAGTCCATTTTTAATGTATAATTATTTGATTTTTGGTTAATTCTATTCTCACACGTTTGTTAATATTTCTTTTGTTAATTTCTGTACTTCCTGTACTTTTTATAAGTTTAACTTGATGTACAGCTGACATACAAATAAATAAAATAAATAAATAAATAAAATTTTTTTAAAGAAGATTTGCGTCATGTGATATAAAAGCTTAAGAGCATGTATCTTCGACCCCTAGATGTGTATTTTGTTTTCTATTCACTCAAAAAAAAAACCAAGCCCTCAAAAGATTTCATCATAATTTATGCGATATCAAAAGCAACACGTACGTTATGTATGCACATACATACATACACACAAAATAAACTGCCCAGTCCGGCCTCTTTCGAAGAGGCGTCAGTCCAAAATTCGTGCCTGATGTGTGGTTTGTTTCTATCTTATCAACTTGTTTTTGTGATATAAATAAACATGTTTATTTAGTTGATAAGTTTATGTAGCTATAGTATGTTAATTTTTTTTCGCTTAAAATGAAATTTGTGTTAATAGCTCGCTAATTGTGATAAAATTATCTTAAACGTCAATAGAAACTATGTTAATAATTTCATCTTAATTAAGCTTTGTTATATCAGCCTATCGTTTGTTGGCAAGAAGAAGATTTTGATTAAACAAATATAAAATTTCTTAAGAAAAAGCGGGAAGATGAAAGCTTTGTTTATAAGAGAGATACATATAACATATTATCTCTTCTAATTAGGTAATTCCTTAAATGTAGGCAATGTTTATTTAACCTTGGCTCTTTTAATAAAGACAACGTTGTTGTGTCAAAGAAAGTCATTTTGTTGACCTCCAAAATTTACTGAACTGATTATTTGTTCATTTTTTGAAGAGTAATTCTAAAATTCAATGTTTAAAACATTCTACATAAGATTTACAAAATAAAATTATGCGACTGTATGTGAGACAACTTAGAACAAAGTTGAGTTGTAATCCGGCAATCGATATTACCGATCACAACTAGTTGACTGTCACAAGTCAACCACCAGTCAACTAAAAAATGGTTGACTTTTTAAGTGTGTTCGGGGTATTATGTAAGCCAGTTGAGTTGTCTCTCAGTTGTGATTGTTGTCAAAATTCAACAACTGATATTTACCGGCTGTGAAGTGCATTTGTGTGTTTTTTTTATAATTAGCAAACACTAAAAGGGTTTTTTATACCTTTAATATGGCAAAGACAAAGCATTAGGAAAAGAGGGAAGGATTGATTTTAAATTTCTGAACATTGCAATGACAGGGAAAGATGGCAAGGCGTTCCACATTCGCGTAGTACGGCTAAAAAAAGAATCTCTGTACTTTATAGTATGTCCGAAGTTGGGCTCAAGGGTAAACTGATGGGAATTCCTAGAAGCGCATTTAAATTGTTCAAGGGGAGGAATGCAACTGGCTATTTCACCAGAGCATAGTCCGTTAAAATAACGGGAAAAAAGGTTGAGGCAAGAAACCTTGCGTCGATGTTCGAGTGATGTAAACGAGTTGATGATGTTAATGTCACCAATCATTTTAAAAGCTCTTTTTTGAATAGTGTTCAAGAGGTTTAAATAAGTTACTGGAGCACCACCCCAGAGATGAGAGTTATATTCAAGTTTCGGACGTATATAGGTTTAGTAGATTGTAGCCAGATCAGACGGAGAGAAAATTTCTTGCAACGTCTTAAAAAACCTAGACATCTTGCGGCATTTTTGGCAAACATCGCGTATGGTGATCGCTCCATAAAAGGTGGTTGCTGATGCACATCCCGAGGATGTCAAGATTTTCCGTTTCGTTGCCGCTCAAAGATAGTGGCAAAGAGGGTTATTGACATCATGATCAGTTCAATCGATCGCGTCATGATTTTGAATTTTACCGACATATAATACTTTAAAATGTTGACTTACATATGTTATTTAAGGCACAACTTGCATTGACAAATTTCGAAGCTTTTTCAGGATTGAAGGCACCTGAATTAACGCCAATCGTTCTTTCAATAATGTTTCTTTGTAGTGCGTGTATGGTATTGAAACGTGATTCTGGACTCCCACTTTCAGCAAATCGAAAAAGATTCATCAGATGTTTCTCTAAAGGATATCCAGCATCTCCCAAAGTAAAAGTGTTTTGTTATATGAGCCTTAGTCCATCGTGGGCAGATGCTATTCTGCTATTCACGTGGATCGTATATTCGATTCCCTTTCACACTGCCTTTGCATTCTGCTATCCATCGGCTGAACTACATTATCCCAAACCAATTTGACATTCAAACAAACAGCTGTTCATGTGAAAATCTTGGGAATGTTGGATAAATTGTTTTGATTCATACAAAAATTAAGTTTAATCAATTCAACTGACAACTAAACAGAATAATTTGTGTAATTTTTGGAAATGGGCAGTATTTGACTTTTTATTCCAAAATTGTAAGCAAAGGAATAAGAGAATCCTCAAACACAGAGCTTTGGAGAAATGTTAAAAAGTGTCTTTGTTCCTCTAAAAATGTTAATAAAATAAATTTAGCAATAAAACAAGCACTTAAAAGTAGGCAATTTATTGGGACAACTCAACTGAATAAAGTTGTCTCCCATAATACGGATTTTTTTGTAGCTGTCTTCAAACTGTCTTCTTTATTACAACTCAACTAAGTTAAGTTGTGATCCATAATAGGCCCTTAAATTGTATCAAACTCTTATTGTAACTCTATTTTACAATCGAACATTCCTTTCATTTTGTCTCAATCTTTTTTGGGCTGTTTGTAAACTTGCTATTATTTGTTTGACACTTTGTCTGAACTTAAATTAATCTTTTAGTACTATCTTCTCTGATAGGAATGAATGGGTAAACAATGTTTCAAACCTTCATCTTTAGTTTATCATGAAAGAAATATCAATATTATTATTGCCAACAATTTTTCTTCACTTATTCTCCAAGGCTTCAGGCGTCTTGCTCTGCGCCATCTCTCAAGCGTAGCATGGTCTACCACTCTGCCGCCTACCTTTAATGTGATTAAAAAGGTATTCCTCTTCACTCATTCGAGCTAAGTGTCTAGCTTACAGGAGGCTACCGATCTTAATTATTGTCACAATATCAGGGCATACAGTTAATGATTGTAGCTTCTCAGGAATCCTCTTTCCTCAAACAAGGGGGAATAATTCTCCGAAAGATCTTTCTCTCGAACGCACCTAAGAGTTCGGGTTGCCTTTTACAAGAAATCCAGGTCTCGGATCCATATATGTGGGACGTGGGTAGGTGATACCAATACTCACATATATAGATCCGACCCCAGGGTTTTTTGTAAAAAACACTAGTAGTAGTAGTCGCTAGTAGTCCTGGTAAGGTTACTAAATTCAAAAAGCTTTGACAGACTGAAGTACGCTCTGTTTCCTTTGAGCCATCATCACCCTCGAATATTTTCTTCTATGTTGTTATCGGCTGCTTCTATTGTCCTAAGGTAATTGAAGGATTGCACTACTTCAAATTTATGATCCGCTATCCTTGATTGTTTGACCAATTGTTCTTATCGCAGTCGACACCTCAGTGAACTTTGTTTTTCTTCACTAATGTGCAGTCCAAGATCTTGTTCCGCCTTCTCGATCTGGATGAAGAAATCGGTTCTCCCAATGATGTCGACGTGCGTCGTAGTGACGATGGTCTCTCTTGTAGACGTTTCAGAGTCACGGATTGCTTTCTCCGACGCGAGGTTAAAGAGGAGGTAGACCAAAGCATCCTCTTGTCGGAGTCCATAGTACTTCTAGCAATGCACATGAGTTTAACCTAGAGCTCAATTTCTGACGTACTGTCAAGTATAGAGATTCTTTTTTTAACTGCACATCGAGAATGTGGAATACTTTACTAGCTCTGTTTTTCCCTATCATTTTCATATTCGAAACTTTAAGGCCAATGTGCATCGGTGTTGGAGATATCCTTCCTTTAATAATTGAACAGCTTTCTGGTTCTTGAAGGGAAAACTTTTATTCCTACAGAATATATTTACAGAATATTATATATATATATATATTAATTTTATACATTTATGTATGTACAATGTACATGTGTATTTATAATAAGTATAATTAACTTACAATTAGTTTGCTTCTTAAGGAAAGATAACTTTATTTGATTTTGCTACTTTTTTTGATCGCTAAGCCACGAGGTTTTAACGATCGAAGGCAGGTCTTAACCAATCAATAGTAAGATGGAGAAAGAAAGAATTTGCAAGAATTCAGACATTTTTTGTTAAAAGGGCGCGCTAACGATCTGTCATTTTTTGATGTCAATCGAAATTAGTGCTGCCAGGTTTGGCAACACTCCCCCCTGGTAAGCTGGTTCCTAGGACAAGCTTTCCATCTTCGCCAAATCTGCCAACATCTAAAACGGCTAGCTTGGACGTGGGTCTGGTATAGATACCATGTTGAGTTTTAACAACGGCACTGCGTGCTATGCCATCTTTTCCAACGTTAGTTTGGAGAATCAGTCCCTTTGGCCAAGTGTTTCTTGGAAGCGTTGAGTCGGCGATTATTACAATGTCTCCTACGTTGATTGGTTTTGATGTAGAGAACCATTTTGTTCTTCGAGTGAGATCGGGCAGATATTCATTTACCCAACGACGCCAAAATCTGTTAGCGAACTGTTCACTTGATAGCCAGTTTTTTCTTAATAGGGTTACATCGTCCTCGACCTCTCCAGCAAGTTTGTCACCATTTGAACTCCCCAACAGGAAGTGGTTTGGAGTTAGCGCTTCATCCTCGTCACAACCTAAAGGAACATACGTAAGGGGTCGTGTATTTATTATTCTCTCTACCTCAGTCATCATTGTACCTAAAAGCTCATCTGTAGGGTTTCTGGTTGGTGTTATATTGCCTAAGGTGACTTTTACCGAGCGGACTAACCTTTCCCAACTTCCCCCCATATGTGGTGCTAGAGGAGGATTGAAGTTCCATTTTAGATTGGGCCTAACGAATTCGGAAGCTAATTTATCAACTTCTATCTTATTTACTGCTTCTTTTAGCTCCACACTGGCGCCTCGGAAATTTGTACCATTGTCACTGAATATTTCCAACGGCCATCCTCTTCTTGAAATGAAACGTTTGATAGCCATTATGCAAGAATCTGCAGACAAGCTAAAGGCGACTTCGATGTGCACTGCTCGTATAGTAAGGCAGGTTATTAGAACTCCCCATCGTTTTTCAGAATGTCTCCCAACTTTGACAAAAAGAGGGCCGAAATAATCTATTCCTACAAAGGAAAATGGTCTTGTGAAGGGTTGGAGTCTAGCAGATGGAAGGTCGCCCATCAGCGGTGGCTCGGGATTACATCGATTGTTTTTGCAATGCTGGCATTCCTTCACTACACTTTTGAGGACGATCCGAAGTTTTGGTATATAGAACTTTTGCCTAACTTCGTTAACTACTGTTTCGTTGTTTTTGTGACAGAATCGTTGATGATAGTCGCCAACGATAAGGTAAGTTACAATATGTTGCCTTGGTAGGATTATTGGGCGTTTTGTACACAGTGGGACTCCCGGCACAGTGTCTATTCGCCCTTTAATTCGCAGCAATCCATTGTCATCTAGATATGGACTTAGCTTGTAAAGTGGGCTCGATTTGCATAGGGTTCGTTCTTCCGTCTTAACTCTCTTTAAAATCGCAATTTCTTCGGAAAACTTATCGCTTTGGCACATCCTTATAAGATAATTTTCTGCGTCTTCCATGTGTGTTGATCGTATCATTGTGCTGACCTTTTCCGTCTTAAGCATTCTTTGTCGAATGAATCGGGTTGCTTGTGCCATGGTTCTCATTAGTTTATTCCAGGTACTGAATCTCGTCAAATCAATGGCGAAGTCAGTTTTTTCGATATGATGTAGATTAAAGTGCCTCATCTCTTCTGCTGTCTCTTCTGGTTTTATGGCTTCTCCTGGCCACTGTTCCTTTGGCTCGTATAGGAATCGTGGACCCTGGTACCAACGACTGTTTGAATGGAATTCGTTTTTCAAATTCCACTTCGTGGCTTCGTCGGCCACGTTTTCTTTGCTAGATAACCATCTCCAGTTTCTTGCTTTCGTTTCTTCGAGGATTCCTCCGACTCTAAAGGCCACGAACTGTTTGTACTTACGATGGTCCGAGTTAATCCAACTCAGAACAGTTCGAGAGTCCGACCAAAAGTACTTTTCTGTTATCTCGACTGAGTGCCCTTCTGTTATCATTCGTGCTAGTTTTGTTCCCAGAACAGCTGCCTCCAACTCAAGTCGAGGTATGGATATCATCTTCAATGGTGCAACTTTGGTTTTGGCGCCGACTAAAGTGCACTCTATAGCTTCGTTGTTAGTGACTCGGAAGTATCCCACGGCTGAATATGCCATCTTACTTGCATCAACAAATATGTGTAATTGCAAGGAATAGCTTTCTTTAAAAGATATTTTTGCAAGATATGGCCTCCCAATAACAATTTCTTTGATTGATGGTATACGATTTTTCCAAGCACACCACTTCTCGTAATGTTGGGGTTTTATTTTTTCATCCCATTCAACTGCCGAGCTCCAGACTTCTTGTAGGAGGATTTTTAGCAATATCATAAAGTTCGCAATCAGTCCCAGTGGGTCGAACACTGACATAAGAATTCTTAGCATCTCTCTTTTAGTAGGCCAGATATTTTCACTTAAAGAGTTAGATTTTAAGTAAGGAGTACTCAGTGCAAACGAGAATGAGTCGGAGCACGGAGACCACCACATGCCGAGTACCTTTTCGGGACCCAGAATAATTCGTCGGCCGCTTTCTGCTTTGCTATATGTGGCTGCCCTTTCTTTGACGGTCTCAATGACTTGTGACGAGTTTGACATAAAATTTCGTATGTTAAACCCAGCTTCGCTGTGTACAAAGATGACGTCTTTGACCAGCTGCACCGCTTCTTCTTCGGAGTCCACACTGTCTAAGTAGTCGTCGACGTAGTGTCTTTCGATAATAGCCTGTGAGGCTCGTGGATATTTTGATTTGAAGTTGTTTGCGTTAGTGTTCTTGACGAATTGTGCACAGAAAGGCGAGCATGTTGAGCCGAAAGTCATAACTTGCATAGCGTACTCTTCAATTTCCATCGTAAGCTTGTTTCGCCACAAGAAACGTTGCGCGTGTTGGTCGGTTGCTTTTATCCATACCTGATGGAACATCTCTTGAATATCAGCGCATATAGCAATTTTACGCTCTCTGAAGCGAAAAAGTACAGAGAAGAGAGAAGGGACGATGTCTGGACCGGAAAAGAGCATTGAATTCAGTGAAATATTGCCCACACGTGCAGCAGCATCCCACACCATTCTTACTTTCCCAGGTTTATTGGGATTAATGACTGGGAAGACTGGAAGGTACCATACTGGGGAAACATGTGCTTGTAGCTCGGCTATCGTTAGTTTTCTGGCGTACTGTTTTTTCACATAGTCTTCGATTTGGAAATCAAGCTTCTTTGAAAGCTCCATGTCTTTCAACATTTTCTTTTCGAGACATATCAGTCGGCGCTCGGCCATCAACCGGCTATCGGGCATCTCTTTGTTGGCAAACTTCCATAGAAGCGGAACAACGAAGCGTTTTCCTTTTCTCGATAAACTGTTTTCCAAAATTGCAAGTGCCTTTTCATCGTCGCATGAACGTATAGCCTTAGGGGAGTTGGGTCCTATCGCATCTAGCGCAATGAATTCCTTAAACAATGCGTTCAAGTTCTTATCCTCAGATATCTGGCATTCACACATGTGAAAGTTAGAGAAGCTTTGTCGTTGATCAACAGGTTTAGACTTTCGTGTTAATGGACCGTATATAATCCAACCCAGGCGGGTCTTTGATGCTATGGGCTGGCCTTCTCTTCCTTCTTTGGAGCGCAGTGGTACGCACAGCTTCCATTGGTCAAGTCCAATGAGTAGACGAGGTTTTGCTTCGGAATATGTGTTCACCGGAAGCCCGTTAAGATATGGATATTCTTTCGATAGTTCCGCTATATTGATCGATTGTTCTGGAAGATCAAGATGATTGACGGTACGAAGATGTATTGAATGCCTTTTATCGATAGTGGGGGCCGAAATTTCGACTCTTACTTTCCGGGATGAGTCTTCTGTACGATGCGTATTCGAAGTCCACTTCAAGCAAAGTGGCTGTAGATCTCCTTCAACGTTCAGTTCAGAAGCAAGACTTTCATCTATGAGCGATATTGATGAACCATCGTCGAGAAATGCGAAGGTATCTATTTTTTTATCTTTATTATGTAACACGACCGGAATTATTTTGAATAAAACGCTTGTTTTATTGCTTGTTTGAAAGCAGTTCATTTGTTGATTTGATGCAGTCTCGGCTTGACGATCATTTGCAGCGTTATGCAGCATTTTGTGATGCTTGTAGGTGCAGCCGTTTAAACCACACGCTTTCTCCAAATAACATCTATTTCGTCCATGAGTGCGGAGACATGTTCTGCAGATCGTAAATCTTTTTATAATATCCCATTTGTCTCTAAGGCTCATTTTTGCGAATTCTTCACATAGCTCCACCGTTCTACATTTCTGCTGACACACGGGGCATTTTCGTTCCATTGAGCTAGGCGTGCTTTGATGTACGTTCAATGCCGCTCTTGCAGAGTTCCTTCCTGTTCTGCTTGATATTTTAGAGTTAAGTGGAGTGACCATAGAAGCGGAGTATGCTTTGTCGGCTAGCCAGGAATTGTAAACCGATAGGTCTACATCGTTCACACTCCTAGAGAAGTGCCCCCAATCCAATCGAAGATTCGGGGGTAGTTTATCCACCAGTTCTCTTAGTAGACTTGGATCAGCTAAATGTTTGTGTAGGCCGGTTGCCATCATAACTCCACATATGTTCTCAATTGTTAAAGAGAATTTTATAATAGATTGTAATTTGTCTTCGCGTGGTGGCGGCTCGTTACGCATTTTGTCGATTAGGTTGTCAATGATGACTTCGGAGCGCCCATAGAGTCGAGTAAGTGTGTTGATAACACCAGGGACTTGGTCAGGAATAAAAAGTCTATACTTAACGTTCTCCAGTGCTTCACCCTTTAAGCAACTTTGCAGCCGACGAAGATTGTCCGAATTTGTATAGCCACACGAAAGTGTTGTACTGGTGTACCAACTGATAAATAGTGGCCAGTCTTCTGGGTGACCACTAAAGGTGACTTGTTCCTTGACTATCACTTGTCGCGCTGCCATTTGCGCCTTGCTAGGAATAAAGTCCTCAGCAGATACTGCAGGCATAAAATAGTTAGATGCCGGTGCATTAGGAGAAGATGCATTATTAAATGAGACTGATGTGTTGACAGCCTGCGTGGCAATGTTGTTTGAGCAGGAGGAAGCGTTGAGTACTGGCTGCTTGCAAAGATTAGACGAATGCATTGAAAGGCCACAAGACTGATAGGGGTTCGTTGTGTGCGTTGGGCTACTATATGCATGGGCAGGCGCGAATATAGTTTGCGGGGCGGATGACGCTCTACCGAATGTGGCTTTACTATGTGAAGCAGTCTGAGTGGAAAGAGTCGAGTTGTTGTTGTCGTGGGTAACCTCTTTGATCGGTTTTCGAGTGGATTGGTTGCTAGGCTTTTTCATTGATGAGTAGCCTTCAGCATTACGTGATACTGGAGTCGAACCACGAACGCGAATGGTAATAGGAGCTTTCTCATGCTGATCGTCTAATTGGTTCTCACCAGCATCACTGTCGGAAGTTTCAAGTTCTAGCTGTCGAAGCATTGCATATTTTTTGTCTATGTACTCCTTGTCCCTTTGCTCTTTCATACGTCTTTCCTCTTCTAGTTGTTCAAGGATAAGAGCGCGTTCTTTTAAAAGTGAAGATTTACGTACTTGTGTTGAAGGTTTAGAAGAGCTAGCCGTATTTCCTTGATCATTAGCACCAAAGGCAGGGGTGTTATGATCGTGGAGAGGCCCTAAGGGAGGTTTGTCGTTCGAATCGTGGAGAGGCTCTAAGGGAGGTTCGTCGTTCGAGGTATTTTCTGGGTTCGGTGGCTTGCATTTTGCACAATTCCACTCTTTATCTTCTATGTCGGCGGTCACACCTACGCAACTGAAATGGTGCCAGTCATTGCAGGTATCACATTGTACCATTTCGTCATTGTCGACGTTCGTACAGGACTTACAGTTAAATAATTCGTTCCCGAAATCAGATACCATTTTAATTCTAACCTTTATTGAGCTTTCTTATAAATAGTACGCAGAGATAGAGAAAATAATAATAACTACGTTTCTACTTGGACTTACCTTACGTCCTTCGGGTTTTGTTGATGACGATGACGTGGAGACGCTGTTGGAATTGCAGATGCTGATGTCGATGTTGTGCTTTGTACGAGCGTTGAGTGAATCGATGCT
Organism: Eupeodes corollae; assembly: GCF_945859685.1. NCBI lineage: Eukaryota > Metazoa > Arthropoda > Insecta > Diptera > Syrphidae > Eupeodes > Eupeodes corollae. Next base: position 88,446,154 of record NC_079149.1, on the reverse strand, counting down.
GGCGGTGATGAAAACAACGCTGATATTGATGAGCTCGGTGCTGGTGGTGAATAGCTTGATGCTGGCCCTGATGGAACGTATAATGAGGTGCGAGGGCGCGTTTGAAGATTTTAATGTCTGTAATAAACTGGTGAGGATGTACAATCCGATGGCGATGATCAACCCAGTGCCAGTGTTGAATAATGCAATGCTGGCGGTGATAAGATCTATGCTGGCCGTAATGAAACGGATGATGATAGGTTATGGTCTCACTGTGGTGAGCTGATGAGGATGTAGAATGCGATGGCGATGATAAACTCAGTGCCAGTGATGAATAATTCAATGCTGGTGGTGATAAAATCAGTTCTGCCGATGCTGGAATATATACTGGGAACAGGGACGTCGGTGGTAGCGATGAACTCAGTGCTAATGCTGACACGTTCGTTGCTGGTGATGGTGGACTCAGTGGTGAGGAGATAGACTCCAATGGCGATGAATTCAATGGTAGCGCTGAGGGCTTGATGCTGTCGGTGATAAACACTCTGCTCAGGGCGTCTTAATTGAATAAAAGATTTGTTGGAGATATCCTTCCTTTAATAATTGAACAGCTTTCTGGTTCTTGAAGGGAAAACTTTTATTCCTACAGAATATATTTACAGAATATTATATATATATATATATTAATTTTATACATTTATGTATGTACAATGTACATGTGTATTTATAATAAGTATAATTAACTTACAATTAGTTTGCTTCTTAAGGAAAGATAACTTTATTTGATTTTGCTACTTTTTTTGATCGCTAAGCCACGAGGTTTTAACGATCGAAGGCAGGTCTTAACCAATCAATAGTAAGATGGAGAAAGAAAGAATTTGCAAGAATTCAGAAATTTTTTGTTAAAAGGGCGCGCTAACGATCTGTCATTTTTTGATGTCAATCGAAATTAGTGCTGCCAGGTTTGGCAACAATCGGTATCTCCTCTTTACTCCTTCCCTATTTTCCTAAAGCTCGCACTGTGTTTAAACTTTAAACATGTTAAGGGTATTAATAATCCCTTGAGTGCCCGTTTATTATAATACAACAAAAAAGATGTTGGTTGGTCTATTGAACCTTCATAGTCGTGTCCATTTTCTTGTTTCGTTCCATTTTTAGTTATGTTTGTTACTTGCCAAATGTCAACAGATGACAGCTGCCCAAAAAGATGGCTACTCAAAATAAAATCTCTCACTTGGATGTCCTGTTCTCAATTTGACATCTCTACAGACTGAGTGACGTTAGTTTTTCTGACGATTTTCGATTGGTTGAAGTTAAGTTTATTTATTCATAAGTGCAACATTGTATTCTTACAACTTGATAAAGTCTACTTGGCTTAACAGTAAACAAAAACTGCTTAATTTTCACAACATGTCGATCAGAGAAAAATAAACAACAAACCTTAATCTACAAATATCTAATGTACTCCTGTATGTTATTATATTTTGTTTAAAACATTGTTATACAAATAAATAAGGATCTAAAATTATTCTTGACGCAGCACGCCAACGAAACATTTATATCAAACAGCAGTTTTAAATAATGTTTTGGACTTTAACCCCATTCACAAAATTTAACATCAAAAACCCGCTAAACAGCAGCTAAAATTTTGTTTTGTTAATTTAATTGAGCTTAAAATAGATCTTATTATTCCGCATTTGAACTTTTATTTAAAGAGTTTTTTTTTTTCTTTATTTATTTTCAGGTATGTGTTTAAGAAAGTCTTTAGGGCGATCGTAAGTATAGTGAAATATAAATTTGATGCCAAAACAAAGGAAAGAAAAAACCTTAAATGAAAAATAAAGTCATATTTTTGCAATTAGGTAAATATAAATGGATCATTCTTCAGAAATATCCTCAGTGCATAGAAGGCCTTTTAAAAAAGACGTTTAATTCATTCTATCTTTTGACATTAACGATTTATTCACAAAAAAGTCGCGTTATTTGTTTGACGTAACGATTTAGTGACGTTTGCGTTCATTATACATTTAATATAAAAGTACGGTTTTATTTCTGGTTCAAAAGTTAGGATGTTAGGATTACGTAATGATTTATTAACAAAGGTGTCTTTTTGTAGGAAAGTGTTGACAACCCAAACGAAAATAATTTGACAGCTGACAGTTGAAAAAAAATTAAAATTTTGTATACGTTTTGGAGACGCATTACCAGAAAAAGCCCTTGAAGTTCTTGATAATTCAACTATTGAATTCAAATGGATTTGAAAGGCATTTGAGCTATTGAAATATTTTTAAGATAATGACGTTCACGATATTCTGAAAAAGTGTTGACATTTGCATTTAAATAGAAGAACTCTAAGGTTTCAAGGTTTTTCGTTATAGCTCTTAGTATTTTAATATTATTACCAAATAATTGTATGCAGAAAGTGTGATATAATCAAGTCAAGAACATTTTTAGGCTTGGAGTATAATCTAATATTGGTATTTATCAATTTGTTTGGCAAGTTTGTAAATAGTTTATAGAAGAACGAGGAAAAATAAACTCAATATGTGTGTAACAGGTAAGCAGATCTTTTTTAGTTTTGCCCTTTCGAATGAGAAAATACAGAAACCGAAAGATAAACTTTACGCTAAGGACTTGATAACATGGAAACTTTATAATTCCGAAAACTTGCACTGGAGGAGTGTTGGGAAATCGTTGATAAAACATTGCAAGGAATCTCTTTGGAAACAATTGAATTCGCAAAAAGTATCAAAATTTCTTAAATCATCGGTTGTTATTTTTGAATTCCTCCGAAATAGGAAATGTTTTCAAAAAACGAAAACTGCTATCAATAACATAAAATATTTTGACAGTTTTAATTAATTTGTTTATTCTTTTGTAAGAACATGAACTCCTTAATAAAATATTGAAAACAATGATCAACAATTAAGTGAAACCCTTAATTAAGCAGAGCAACCTCTAATTGTAATGGGCTACTCATATAGTTTTGTGTTTACTTGGAGTAAAATTTAAAATTCAAAACAAAAACAACTATTGACAAAAATCTTGGACTTTGTAACTTTTAATTGATATTCTGTTATTGTATAGATTCAATAGATTTGATTCAATATAAACAAAATACAGATATAATTATTTATTTACTTTACTTTTATAACTGAATATTGACTGCAAGTTTTATGCAACTGATATAAACAAAAAAAATTAGCTGAAAAATAAAACTTTTATTGTACAATCACGTGAAGACATCATGAATAGTTTAAATTTTAAAGTAATTAAAAATTGCAATGAGAGGCATTTTATAAAATGAGTAATTATGATTCAAACAAGTTCTTCTGAGGTGTAGTTGTACATTGTTCTTGTTGAAAAATGACACCAAGTGTCACAAATGTACTGAAACATGGTCCTCCTATTTAGCTATAGTGATCATGATCACGTAGTCTGCTATGACTGATAGTTTGTTAACGCCGCATTTTTCGTTGCATGCTCCCTTTTAATATCTATAACCTTTCAGTTTGATTTCATAAATTTTGTAAGAACAGCAATTAATCCCTGACGACAGCGTATGACTTTCTGTTTAACATGGTAAGTACGTATTTTATTAACTTTTTACATGTGCATGGTGCCTAATGTTCTTACAGAGATGATATATATATTTTGATCACAGAACACTGACATTATCCATTTGGGAAATGACTATTTTGACACTAATAAATGTCAAAACAAACAACATTGTCAGTTAACAAAGTTGTCTTTATTTTTAAGCTATCATCTTTTGACATCTGCTTAAAATGAAACGATACAGGCTTCCATAATGCTTTGAAATTTGAAATGAAAATTTTGCATTCACAATTCCCAATTTTGCGAACAAAAAAGTATTAGTTAATCATTGACAAAGTTCTTTAAAATTTCTGTCAGTTCCTGATTGAAATCCAAACAAAAAATTCTGACAATAATCTGTCATTTGAATCGTGTGAAATTATGTGTGCGTTTTTTTTGGTATTTCATATATAGTAAAATGAAGAAATGGTAAGAAAACATCTGGAAATTAAGATTCTATAAAAAAGTTCATTTGACAATTGCTTCAAGGAGGGGGTTTGTTCGTAGACTACTACTTGCTTGAAGCTGGCCTCAATTCTATATATACCTGAATCGAGTTGAAATGAGCTTGATTTCTGAAGAAAAATCTGTGTGGAGGAGTTGAGTTTTACAGATAATGCATTATATATAGTATAAATATAGTTTTGTTTTAATCGAATAAACAAAATTGCAGATGGAGTAGATTTCGTATTCTTATATGTTGCTGAACTATTCAGTTCTTCATTGTTTAACACGCAAGAAACATCTAAACACCATTTGCATTTTAGAAAGTGCTGTCAGACTTAATCATTTCTAAATCATCTTGTGCGGTTGAAACACCAAAAAGATTTATTTAATCTAACCTGAGGTAAACCTTTGGTGGAAACATAGCCAAACTTAAATATCATTTCTATTGTTTTCTTTTGCAAAATAAGCCCAGTTAGTCTATTTTCATTAACAAAACTAAATAATATCAATAGTAAAAAATTGATTTGTTCCCCAATGGAAAACACATGATTCCAAATGTACAACTATTCAACGAACACAGCCATCGAGATACAAATGCAATATCAATCGCACCAAAATTTGAAAACTTAATCATATAAGATCCATTCGAGACTCGTACAAATATCAAAAACCCATCCCAAGTAAGATTCTACTTTAACTTTTATCGGTAGTATCCATACTGCGGATATTGTTTTTGTAATTCGTGTAAAATCCTACTGTACTATGGACAGATTTTCCAACAAAACACGGATATTGAAACACAAATCAAAGGAACGATTTGTTTCACTTTGGACAAAGAAGTGTCAGCTGTTTAATACAATGAATAACCGTCTGGAAAATAGAGAAATACATTTTTAGCGAAAACAATTATTTGAGTGATTTCCAATCGCAAAGTACATAATATGCATTCCTAATTAACAGAAAACAAGATGCTTTCATCCGCTTTTGTCATAGTCCATGGTTCTGCACCGTGTAGCAGCACGGGGATTTTAAAGGTCTTCTTTTGATCTCAGCGCTGGTGTTATTTTCTATGTTCATAGCGGAGCCTAGGTAAACGAAGTCTTTACTTGCTTAAGGTGGCGCTACAGTCGTGAGACTAGGGAACGAAGTCTTTAACTACCTTAAAACTACGCCTGTCGATGGTGACGTTTTGATAGAGACGTCAATGTTTAAGATTCTTTCTTGATGGCAGCATGTTCTTATGTTTGTCCTCATTTACCGCCATATCAATTTTTGCCGCATCTGCCTCCATACTTACAAAGGTCCCATTGATATCACTCTGAGTTCTTCCGATTATGTTAATGTCATCAGCATATGCTAGTAATTGCCTCTAGTGTTGACGTGGATGCTCTACACTATTTTTTTCTAAGACTATTCTCTCAAGGACCTTTCAGGTTGTTGACGATGGGCTTTAGACATTCACATGTGACTGTTGCTAAGCTGAACTCATATGTCAATTAAGTACTTAAAATATTTGTCTGCATTCTATATTTTAAGAAATTACGTGGCACTCATAGCTGTCATTGGTATTCATCATTGAAACGAATTATTGGAATTTTGCCACCTAAAGTTTTTTTCGCGGGTACTGCCTCTTGCGAGGAATTGTCAAATTCTCCAAGAGTAATTTTTGTCATGAAAAGTGCTTTAGCAAATTTGCCGTTCGGATTCGGCTTAAAACTGTAGGTCCCTTCCATCCCTGACAACAGTACCCGCACACAGGAATGGTTGAGAGTTGTCAGTCACTAGGCCCTAGTTCACTGTTGCGCCACCCAATTTAATTTAATTAATTAAAGCTTTCATTTAAAATTTCTTGATTAGGGGCGAGTTATAGATGTCATTGAAATCGATTCGGGAAATTTTTTGAATCAATATATGACTATGTTTCCCTTTGACTAGAAATGAAAATTATATACGGATTAATCGGAAATCACACGAAGAATTTTTTGAGAAAAAAAAGTTTAATAACGCATTTATTTTTTTCTAAAAATGTATTTTTCAATTTTCCGGACGGAAATTCATTTTCCTGAACGGCTGATACTTTTATGTTCAAAAGTAAAACGATTTGTGTTCCAGTTTCACAAAATTCTAATGACAGATTTCTGTCAGTATCTAAAAGTTTTTCGGTGGATATCAATCAGGAAATTTTTTTCAATGACAGAAACTTTTAATAATAGCTATAAACGACCTGTCAAAAAAATTCCAATGTTTGTTTTCAATGATAAAAACAATGATAGCTATAACTGGCGCCTTAGAATCAAGTATTTGAAGTTAGAGCTGATCATTGAAAGTAAAACTGACAGTTGGGAATGCAAAGAAAATGGAACGCTTTCAGTGAAACGATTTTGTTTCGAAATGTGAAATCAACAATCAGCTGTTCTTAGAAATTTAGGAAAAGTTCTGGGTTAAGTTCTGCCTCCATTTTGGCAGCAGGCGTACAAAATTGAATTGTCTTAATCTCGAAACAAACTTTTGAATTATAAAAACAGATGAAAGCCTTAACTGGCCCTTATCAAAACCAAATATCAAATATCGTAAACTACTAAAAACCGATTTTGAAAATATTAAGAGCATATATTAATTTTGAATTGAGCTTACCTAGTTTAGGAACAGACGCTTGGCTTTATAGAAAAACTGGTCATTTCCTTTGGTAACCCTGAAAGAATAACATCGTTGTCTTACATTGAGCTCATGTTAGTGGGGCATTTTTTCCTCAAAATATTAAATGAACTTCTAGCAATGCGTTCACAAATACCCTTTGCGTAATATAATCCAGTAAGCCTTATCACTATTTTTTAAAAATATCTATCAGCTGAATTATTCCAGAGATCATTTTTATGAAAGATTAAAGGGTTTGTACCTCTCTACTGAATTTTTTTGTTGCAAATTTATTACTTATATTCGAGTAAGTTTACGTCAGACAATAATGAAAAATTTATTTCTAAGTAAAATCATTATCAGCTTTGGAAATATTCCAACAGACATATTTTTAAATGTCTAAAACTTAAAATAATAACGCTGATGTTATAAATGAATATTACTTGTCATTGTGTTATCAGCTTAATACCGATTTTTTCAACTGCAAATAACACAAACAAATAAAATAAAAACAAAAGTATTACTTATTATTTTTTTACAATACATAAATCAATGGGCGCGTTTTTATTTATTTTGTTTTTCACTTAAATAATAGTTAAATTAACCAAAAAATCTAGATAGACTGGGAAAAGAATAGAGACACAGATAGAGGATGTGAAAAATTTAAAGAAACAAAAAATAATGGCTGCTTTCCTCTTCCTTTTTTTTCGTGTGTAAAAGGTTTTGGCAAAACTATTCAGCAGTCACAAATAGATGGCGTTTCTTATTACTTGACATGGAAATATGAGAGCGGATTATATGGCGTTCTCGTAAAACGTTCTGGCTGTACATCGGCTCTAAGGATCACTACACCGGAAGGATTTACTTTCACTTTAATTTTTGTCTGTGGACTTAGTACGCCATAGTCGACGTCTTCATAGAGATCCTTGAGAAATACAAAAAGAAAATATATTTACTTTTTTGGTTAAGGTTTTGCAAGTTGACACTGATGCTTACCTCAACTCTGTATCCAGTGGGTGAAGTAAGACCGAGTTCACGAAGTGTTACTGCAACATCTGAGGGTGTTCCATCTGTTCGACGGTTCACAAATGCTACAGCGTAGGAGTAGTATGTTTGATAAATGGGAGCTATCGGTCGTGACCAGATTTCGATTCCCTTGTGTTTGTAGATCCTCCGACCTTGGATACCAAGAGGATCCTGATCAACGGCAATGATCTTTCTGTTTTGAAGGATGGCTTTGAACTCTGGACGAATAGTTCTCAAATCTACTGACATAAGAAGTGGCGCTGCCAATATTGCCCAGATGGCGAATTGAGTCTTGGATTGCTCATAGCTCAGACCAAAGTTACCAATAATTAACTAAAATAGAAACAAAACAAATGTTAGGTAATAAATATATTTTTATGAGGCTATTGATGTAAGTTACCATATCTGGATCATTCCAATGTCCAGGACCAGCATTAGGTGCAATCACATCCTGATTATTGCCATAGTAATCGATGATACTCTCCACCGAAGCCCATGAATCTTGAATATCATCGAAGTTCCTCCACAAATTGCAATGTTCTATGATCGAAGAGAAATTCGGACTGATGCCGGCATAAATTTGATATACTGGCCAACTGCATGAGTAGATCATTTGTCGTCCAGTTCTATTTAAATGTCTACCAAAGTCTGGATAACCGATATCCATGTCCAATGGCAGGGAATAACACCCGTCAAGTTTCACATAGTCAACGTCCCAATCGGCAAACAAATCAGCGTCGAGTCTTTGATAGCCAATGATACCGGGATAACCTGCACAGGTGTAATTACCGAAATCTTCATAAATTCCAAATTTCAGGCCCCTCGAGTGAATCTGAAAGTTTTTAATTATCACTATAAAGTATTTCGAAACAAGAAAATGTTGGAAAAAAAATTACATAGTCCGATAGAGCTTTCATTCCACTGGGGAATCGTCTACGATCTGGTACCAGTTGTCCCTGTGGTCCTCGGGATTTCTCCAACCAACAATCATCAACGTTGATGTACTCGTATCCAACTGCTGCGTATCCTTCTGATATCACTAGATCAGTCATTGTACGGAAAAGATTTTCACTATGGATTAAAAATAAAACCGTTGTAAGTTCAAAAATTCTGTAAGACGGTTATAGAAGATCAAACAGAAAAAAGTATGCACTTCAAATATTGAGTCTTTCGAGTTTGGAATTGTTATTTGATCGTCTTAAATGTTGCATACTTTTACACGACATACATGTTTTCTTTCAGAGTCATAACAAACTTTTTGAGAAGCACTGTTTTAAGATATTCAACATAATTTGAGTATGGCGCCAGATATGCAATAATATTTCGATGTAAAACTGAAAACTGATTTGAAACTTTGAACAGATCTCTTCAATGCAGTGTAAAAGCTTTTAGAGTAGATTATGTTATAAAATAAACTAACCATAAAATAGCGTCTGAAAGTCATAGATGCTATAATTTTTGTAAATGTCGTCAATAATATTTTGACATTTGCGAGGTTTACAGAACATAAACGTCAAAAACACGTTAATGGTTATGTGTATATATTGACACATGGAGTCACCGCACCTGGCAGGAAGCTCGTGAACCTCCAATTTGTTGTCAAATCGCAAAAAAAAACATTAACAAATATCCAAAAAATACAGGTTAAATATTTTGCGCAATTGGCTGTCAAAATAAACGAATTTCATCTGTGTAAGACAGTTAAATCTATACCCATTTTCGTTTTCCAACAATGAAGTTTCTGCCGCAAAACAAAACAAAATACTCTTGTCACCGACAAAGTTTTACATATTTGAAAAAAAAAACTATATACAAAAATTTCAAAAGGCCCTCCATTTGGTCCTTTTTTGTTCACCATGATAACAATAAGTTTTAACAATTGTAATCGGAACTTGTTCAATCGAATTGAATTGAGTTTAATCATCTAAAGCTCGATGGTTGTCAATTTGACAGATTTAGAAATACACACATAATATTATTCTTTTATTATCATCATTTCTTTCGCCCGTTGATATAAAATTATTGGTGTACATTTCTTAACGATTTGCTTAAGTTAAGATAACGCTAATTTAACTTTTAGCAATTTGCAATTTTCTCCAAAATTATTCTTATGACAGCAGTGGATAGTCCGTTGAATCGTATTTGCTCTGTTTGTTTTCACGAACTGTCACTTTTAAGACATGTTTTTATTATCGTAGTTTAATAAAAAGACAATTACCAATTTACTATTTAGCAGAATGAAAAGAAAGGTTCAAAATTTTGGGTCCTTTAGTGAATTGGTAAATATTTATGAAATTGTCAACTAGTATAATTTACTAGTTAAACCCTAACACTAGGTTCTTTAAATTTTGGGCCATTATGTTTTTCGACCCTCATTTCACTTTTTTCTTTGAACGAAAAAATCGAAACAAAATCTGTCTCCAGAAGAACACGCTCTTACTTCCAGGTGGTTTAGAAAACAACTTATAAGAGGCTGATACCTCATTTGGAAATAAGAGGTCTTAATTTGGGTAGCTGTCACTTTTGAATCTGTCATCTTTTGACATTGACAATGATACACGCTCCAACAACGCATCAAAATTGTTCAAATAAACTAGAATATCAAAGATAGTAGATTAAAAACAAAACACCATTTTTAACCTATTTGAATAAATATTATCATTATTTTATGGTATAACCCCTAAACTGCATTTTCAGCAAAAAGTTGTCTTAACAATTTTGAAATTATATTATTTTTGCAAGAATTTAAGTATTGTCATATTTATCACCATGAGTGAATCTTGAAGCTGAAGTTGTTATTAAAAATCGGCATTTTAAAGCAAGGAACGTCCACAATAGTAAACCGCGACAAGAATTGAACCTGCACAGCATCAAGTCAAAAGTTTTCAACTTGATCCCTCAACTATCCATATAAACCATACAAATGTCAAAAGTAAAAGTTCAACTTGCGCCTTAGCTTCCGCTTCAACTGCACATTGTAAAGCTGTGTGTTTTTTCGTTTTTCAACTTTGAAAGTACTACAAGCTTCAGCTTCACCATTGTGTTCGGCACTTGAGCGCGTTATTATAGCTATCATTGGTTTTTATCATTGAAAACAAGCATTGTATTTTTTTTGGCAGGTCGATGAAAGCTGCTATCATTAAAAATTTCTTTAATTTAAAACAATTTCCTGATTGAAATCCACCGAAAAATGTTTACTTTATTGGAATTGCGTGAAATTGGAACACAAATCAGTGGAACGATTTATTTCAATTTTGAACATAAAAAAATCAGCTTTTCAGGAAAATGAATTTCCGTGCTGAAAAAAAAAATTCTTCGTGTGATTTCCGATCGATCAGTATATAATGTTCATTTCACAGACTTTTTAAATTGGACAGTTACCTTATTCAGATCACCTTCCAATAATTGATTCCTTTCAACTTGATAGTTTTATGAGCGAAGTCGAACGGAACATGACGTTACTTCCTAAACTAGGTCGAAGGCAAAAGGAAACAATTATCGAGAGAACTTAGAAAACTTGCTAAGAAATCAAGAAATAGCAATGGAAGCCCAAAAACTGTCGAGCTGCCGAAATTTGGCTGAATTTTGGTAATTGGCATGGAAACTTAACAGTGAACAATACACAATTGGTTGACACCTTAATTCTGATGTTTTATCGCGGTACTTCAATATGCTTCTTAATCCAGTTATGAACCGGGTTGTCATTCATTATGCTGCTCCAGGAGTCGAGAATCAAATCCTTGATTAACGAATAACTCCGGATGAGGTGAAACTGGCAGCTGAGGGACTTAAAGATAAAAAAGCACCAGGGTCTGATAGAATAGAAGCTGAATTCTATAAATATGCGAATAGAGGCCTTTTTGAAAGTTGAGCTCTCTTGTTCAATAATGTTTTTGAAACAGGCGTGATACCGCTTCAGTTCAAGGAAGCACTGATTTTTCCTATATACAAGAAAGGATGTGCATCCGGATTCGTTTTTTAATGCATCCTAACAAATATTTACCGCGTTAATGCAACGAAGACTGTCAACATGGATAAAAGAAAATAAACAATTAAAAGAATTTCAAGCCGACTTTAGACAAGGGTATTCAACTGTTGATCATATATTTATGCTGAGGAGTATTGCAGATTCATTCTTAGATTAAGCCAAAAAACTCTACGTGTTCTTCATTGACTTCAATGCTGCGTTCGATACTGTGGATCGTAATTCGCTAATCTATAAGCTGTTCGAAAAAGAAATGTCTCTAAAGTTTGGCAGACTAATTAAAAACATATATGAAGACACTCGAGCTACTGTGTGGAATGGTGAAGAAAAGTCTGATTGGTTCCAATTTGCATCATGGGTTCGGCAAGGTTGCACACTAAGCCCACTTTTATTTGCAATATTAATAGAGGATCTAATCGACTGGTTGACCGGAGGTATTGTTTATGCGGGGACGCTGATTAAAACTCTGCTATTTGCAGAAGAAATTGTACTGCTCGCATATACTCCAGAATCACTTCAACTAATGATTAATCGGATACACGAATATTCCAAACTTTGGGGATTAATTGTCAATTTAGAGAAGTCGAAAGTGATCATCTTCAAAAAACATGGAGGGTGAAATTGCGCAAACGAAAAGTGGAAATTCAATGGAGAATTGATTGAAGTGGTTAAAGAGTTTAAGTACCTGAGAGTTACCTTCACGAAGAACTTTAGTATGGAGAAACTTAATAAAGCGAAAATGGCGATAAACGAATGTGTGGCTCATAGTGGCAAATACAAGAGTTTTGAAACTGGAGCAGAATCTATTATGCTTTACGCTGCACAAACTTGGGGAAGTAAATATTATGAGATGGTGGAAAAGCTATTGCGCTTCTACATTAAACGAGCATTCTATTTGCCAGCCAACACACCGAACTATGTCTAAATGCTAGAAACGAGAATTTCTCCACTTTTTGTAAAAACATTAAAACCGCAAGTGGATTACATAATTAGAAGCTTAAATTTGGCAGACTATCGTTTACCCAAAATATCAGCTCTTAAGGCTATCAATTCAAGGAGTAAATGGTATCGCGAATGGCTTGAGTTGACAGAAAATTGTGGAATTAATTTGGTTTGTAATGTCGAGGACCTTTCCAAATTAAAAAAGGACATGTATCAAATTATTTCCAAGGTAGATGAAGCACAGCTAGAACCAAGTACATGGATGAAGCTTCAAACTCCTTACATCGTACGGTCTACTGCCAGCTTAACCACAATTTGCAGCAGTAAAACTTCTTCCGTGATGAGCTTAGTGTCGGAAATATCTATGATGGTCAGACTACGAGCTGAAATTCTAAACCTGAACAATATACCTCACATAGCAGATCTTCCAGTCATCTGTAATATGTGCAACAGGATATGTGCAACAAGACGTTGTGCATTTCTTGGGAAAGTGTCCTACTCTAAGAGAAACGAGAAGATGCATCTTTGGAAAAGATTTTCTAACCATTGAGGAAGTCATATTCGAATTAAATCTAATGAATGCCTCTAAACTGTATCAGTTCTGTACTATTGCTTCAAGATATCGAAATAGAATCTTACAAGGACTTTTTTGATGAAACACCTTTTTTATTCTTATTATTATGTGATAACTGTTAATTGAAATAAATTAAAAATAGCTAATTATAAAATTTAAAGTCAAATTAAAAAAATAAATAATATTGTAAAAGTATATAAATAGTCTATTCGGCAGACGGCAGATAGCCATGTCTATAATGATCTTGTTTTATATTAAAATGTTATATTAATTTTATTAATTATGAATAAAATCAATTCTAAATCTAATGTTAATTTCTAATCCAAGGGAAACACCGTCAAATATTGATTCAAAAAATTTTCCGCATCGATTTCAATGATATCTATAACTGGCACCTTAGTCACTAGGCCCTAGTTCTCAACGCTCAGTTCCGTCAAGTAACTTATGTCCGTTTTAAATACATTTAAACCATTTTTAAGTGAACTAAACTTATAATTATGCATTAAGAGCGACATTTTATTTTGAAATTGAAAATTATTTAGAAAACTTCTGAGTTTTGTAAATCGATTTGTTAAAGATTGGAAGGTTTCCTATTAAACGGTGATTTTTTAAGAGCTTGAGAACTTTTTTTTAAAAAAAACGCATAAAATTTGCAAAATCTCATCGATTCTTTATTTGAAACGTTAGATTGGTCCATGACATTTACTTTTTTAAGATAATTTCATTTAAATGTTGACCGCGGCTGCGTCTTAGGTGGTCCATTCGGAAAGTCCAATTTTGGGTAACTTTTTCGAGCATTTTGGCCGGAATAGCCCGAATTTCTTCGGAAATGTTGTCTTCCAAAGCTGGAATAGTTGCTGGCTTATTTGTGTAGACTTTAGACTTGACGTAGCCCCAGAAAAAATAGTCTAAAGGCATCAAATCGCATGATCTTGGTGGCCAACTTACCGGTCCATTCCTTGAGATGAATTGTTCTCCGAAGTTTTCCCTCAAAATGGACATAGAATCGCGAGCTGTGTGGACTGTAGCGCCATCTTGTTGAAACCACATGTCAACCAAGTTCAGTTCTTTCATTTTTGGCAACAAAAAGTTTGTTAGCATTGAACGATAGCGATCGCCATTCACCGTAACGTTGCGTCCAACAGCATCTTTGAAAAAATACGGTCCAATGATTCCACCAGCGTACAAACCACACCAAACAGTGCATTTTTCGGGATGCATGGGCAGTTCTTGAACGGCTTCTGGTTGCTCTTCACTCCAAATGCGGCAATTTTGCTTATTTACGTAGCCATTCAACCAGAAATGAGCCTCATCGCTGAACAAAATTTGTCGATAAAAAAGCTGATTTTCTGCCAACTTTTCTAGGGCCCATTCACTGAAAATTCGACGTTGTGGCAGATCGTTCGGCTTCAGTTCTTGCACGAGCTGTATTTTATGCGGTTTTACACCAAGATCTTTGCGTAAAATCTTCCATGTGGTCGAATAACACAAACCCAATTGCTGCGAACGGCGACGAATCGACATTTCACGGTCTTCAGCAACACTCTCAGAAACAGACGCAATATTCTCTTCTGTACGCACTGTACGCATTCGTGTGGTTGGTTTAATGTCCAATAAAGTAAACTGAGTGCGAAACTTGGTCACAATCGCATTAATTGTTTGCTCACTTGGTCGATTATGTAGACCATAAATCGGACGTAAAGCGCGAAACACATTTCAAACCGAACACTGATTTTGGTAATACAATTCAATGATTTGCAAGCGTTGCTCGTTAGTAAGTCTATTCATGATGAAATGTCAAAGCATACTGAGCATCTTTCTCTTTCACACCATGTCTGAAATCCCGCGTGATCTGTCAAATACTAATGCATGAAAATCCTAACCTCAAAAAAATCACCCTTTACCTTGTAGTAGTAAATTTTCGAAAAGTTGATAGACCTAATAAAGAAAATTTACATAAACTTTAACAAAATCTTGAAGAACAGAGTCTTAAAAATAAATTATAAAAATGAAAACTTTTGAAAAATCTAATCATACAAATTAAAATGGCAACGAAATCAAAATTTAATTTAACACCCAATTAAACATCAAACAAAATTGTGCTAACCTTTGTGGTTTACTTAATGATGACAATGACATGAACTACAATAAGTTTTTTTATTGTTAAAACTTAAAATTGAAAGCAACTTCTGTAAAAAGACTGAAGGTAAAATAAAAAAAGGAAAACCATCCAGAATATAATTTATTTGTTATAATTTGTGGGAGCAAAAGAAGTCTTATACTTTTTCCACATTCGTTCCCTCGCTCGTTATGCTTTGTTTTTTTCCGCGATTAAACTCATGATGAATTGCACGAGTAGGCTTATAATGTCTAGATTGTTTTCTATAATTCACTTAAATTATAAACAATAATAATAATAAAGACTTTTACAAAACCTTGTGCATGATGGGCGTTTACAAATTAAGACTAGACCAAGAGCTATTGTTTACGCACCAATTCATCTAAATTCAGAATATATCAGACATTTCATCATCGCTTGCCGCCAACGCTCCACCTGCCTTAAGCACATAATGCTTATTGCTTATAAGATGTATCTATTGTGAATTATATTTTCACCTTAACCCTATTAATTACATAGACAAACAAAATTATCCATATAAACCATACAACATCTTTTCTCTGATTATTCTCCTGTCAAAAACAAAAGAATTCTGTCATAAACTAAAGATTAAAACTGCACTAAAACGTCAAATATATTCAAAGTCTGCAACGTCTAATAATAATTTACTTGTAGTTAGATTCTTTTGATTTTAACGGTTTTCGGGCAAGGCCAAGTTAAATTGTTGGACGGTAATAAACTTGGAAAACTAAACTTCACAAAGAAACCCATAAAAAAACAAAATTATAGCAGATTTCCCTTAAAGCCTTTGAACCGCAACGGTAATTTGCAATATATTTTCTACTGAATTTTTGCAGTTTTTATGTCTGCATGGTCTATGGTCTTCGCCTAAAGAAGAGAACCAAATCAAGCGAAACAAATTGTGGTTGCTGCTTCTATTGTGTTTCCGACCTTATTGTGGAAAAGTTACTGTAAAGTTTATTTTGTTTGCTTTGTTCTTTATTTTTATAATAATAGTCTTTATTGGTTTGTACATTAGTTCCGCGAGAAAGATTAATTAAGTTAACTTCTTCAATAAATGCCGCGTCTAATTCTAAGATTGGATCTTTTTTAAATCTTTTTTAACGCCTTCATAATAAAAAAAAAGATTATGAGAAAGCTGATTTTTTTTATAAATCAGAATATTGTGAAATAACTTTTATGACCGCGAAAAATCTCTTTTGGAAAAACATACAAAAATGAAAACTAAGATAAAGTTCATAAGATTGACCAAAAGGTTTGTATTTCAGGAAACCTTAAATATCCGTCATTTTATATCTTTGTAAAAATAAAATAAAATCCGTGGGGAAAGTTTTAAAGGGAATTATTGTTTTATGTTTTTTCTCATCGTTTATTTCAAAGAAAAACATTAAACAAATTTATTGACACTTTTTATTAACATTTTCTTATTCTTTTTTTTTAATTTTTAACTTTTAAGACACAAACTATTGTAAGGGTAAACAAAATAGAAATGAACACTTTGAATAAATAAACTTTCACAAATTATTCCCAGATTTATGAATTTTTTATTTTCTCATCCCAATTATCGTGTATATACAGGGTCATTCATTTTTTGGCTTAAGAAGTAAAGCTAAATAAAATACGCACAAAAACAGATAGAATTCGGGTATTATTAGAGAGCCCTACAGAAATAAAGTGCACTCCTGAATCGCACGAATTTTGGAACGCGACAAAAAATGTAATAAACTATTGTTAGTGCTGATTTCCAATAAATTTGGTCGGCTTCGCGAAACTTTATTTTAGCTAACTTCAGTTGTTACTGTATCAGATTATTTTTTTAAGTTTGATAAATCTTAAATTTTGTCACAAGTTAAGTTTCTGAACGCAACCATAACATTTGACATTAGATTTGACTACCAACTAATATGTCAATCATTCCGTCGCACTTCAGAACACGGCTTATGGCTTATGGCTTAGAGGTAAACTTCAAAAAAATAAATAAAAAAATCAGAACACGGACAAAAGCATTACCATTGACGATATTGTGTTACGATAATGGTTACGATATTCCTACACTACAAATGACTGAAGAAATTTACAACGAGACATTGATCATGAAAGAAGACATATGTTTATTGATAGCAAATAAAGAATTGTCGTGTTTGGGAATGACAGCACCTAAAGAATCGTACGACACTTTGATAGAAGCTGTGAAAAGTGGATCTGGTGGGATTTATTTCCTTGATGCTCCCGAAGGAACCGGAAAAACGTTTTTGGTGAGGATCAAATCGCGACCATGATAGAAGTCGGAAAAACTGCGCATTCTGAATTGAAATTACCATTAAACATGCAAATCACCGTAACAGCGTAATGGCCAAAATCCTGCAGGTATGCAAATTAATTGTTTGGGATGAATGCACAATAGCTCATAAGAGGTCACTGGAGGCGCTGGACAGAACATTGAAAAATATTTTTGGTGGGGCCATGATTCTGTTGTCAGGTGATTTTCGTCAGACTCTTCCAGTTATTTCCCGATCTGATGATCGGGGAATAACTGCTGATGAACTAAATGCATGTCTAAAATCATCAATTTTGTGGCAGTACGTAAAGACACTCCAATTACTCGTAACAACTAACATGCAAGTATTTTTGCAACATGATGAAACTGAAAATGTGTTTGCGAAGCAGTTCTTAGATATCGGAAATAATAAACTTGCAATGGACACCTCGACCGGATTCATCACATTACCCACAGATTTCTGTCACATCACAGATTCAAAAGAGGAGCTTTTTCAGCGTGTTTTCATAGACATAGCGCAAAAATTTAATAACCATAATTGGCTAGGTGAACGAGGAATATTTCCCTGTTTCGCGAATGGACAAATTATACGTCACGTGTTCGCGCGTCGGAAAACCTTAAGCTTTAAATTGATTAATAAACTGTATTATAACAGTGTGTGTCTGTTAATAAAAATTTAAATCTTATAAATAGCCAGTTTTTAAGGAAAACTCTGTTATTAAGAAAGCAATATGACGTGTCGAAAATAATAATAAAACTTCATGCTTCATTAAACAAATGCTTTTTGATTTACTACGTTTTGTTTGTTTTGAAATCAATTAATACAAAAGTTTAGGTCTTTTATTTATTTATTGAGGCAGTACGAAGTCTGCCGGGTCAGCTAGTATTTTATAATTTAAAAAAATTCTTTGTAAAATAAGTTCTTTTTTAAAAATGTAAATCAAATGGAATCAAAATAAAATGCACGACTGGGTCGCACGAACTTGCTCCTGTATGCAAAGAGTCTCTTTAAAAAAGTACTTACATATATGAGATTTAAAAATATTCCTATAAAATAAGTTTGGCTTCAAAGATATAAATGCCATTTGAATTGTCAAAAAACCGCACGATCTTTGTATATGAAAACCATAGTAGAATTTTTTAGGGCGACCAGATGCCGAGTCGTTGGCGTGGCGTTAGTATCGAAAGTGGAGAAATTCAGCGGGAGCGAGAGAAAAATATTATTCCCATTTCCATAAGCAGCCAGCAGAATAAGGGAGATATTTAATTTTCGACCCAAAAAGTCAACACAATTTCCTTCATTTTATTTGAGTCTAACCTCGTATATGTTTTCACATAAAGAGCTTCCATATGAAGGTTGATGAATTTGTTTTTGTTTTATTTATATCAATGCACTTTATATAAAAAACAAAATGGCTTAATATTGCATCTAATAAGGGGATGAAACAAACTTTTGCATGCTTACGTCAGCTGTTTAGGATCTTTTACCGATATTTGTTTTTATTTACATTCATAAGTCTGCTTTTACTTGTGTTAAATCTTTGTATGCTTTTTCTTGTAGATCTTTATATATGAAAAATGGTTTCTATTATCTATAAAGCTACAATGCGATTCATATAGATTCAACTTGTTCCTTAAAAGCTTTTTCCATTTAGATAGCTTTATTGTAATTTCATATTAGAAGAACCAGGATGGAAAATAAATAAGATAAGAAAGAGGCAGACCATGAATGTTTAAATTGTAAGTCGATCGCCTATTGGTTGTGTAGTTAGGTAGCAGGTAGATGTCTAAAACGACCATAGAATAGTTCACTTGGCGTGCTTAGCTTTATGCAGATAGATAGATAAGGACATGTTTATGATGATAATGAAGGAATGTTATTGGTGGCTAGAAGGTACATACTACATTCCTTCTTTACTACAAGTTTTCAGCGCAAATATGGAGTTATTACGTTCAGTCTATTTTTTTCAATAAAGTTTTAAAAAACAAGCATACGAACAAGTACAAGAAATTGCTGTTCATGTGTTGTTTACAGTCAGGCTCTTGTGCGTTTTGGATTTTAGTTATAAAGTGACACGTAAGCAGTAGTTGTAGAAGTTGTACGTAATACCTTTATAAATAGGTACAATGTGTATGCGTTGAAAAAGTGAGTCTAATAGAAAATACATATACTCTCTCTGGCCAGTTTCTTTATATAGGCGAAGGCCAGTAAATCATGAGTGAAACAACCTTATTCGTAAAGAATAATATTTTAAAATCATTATATACAAAGTTACCAAGATAATACTTCTTGATAGACTCTTTAAAATAGATTGTTGATTAAATATATCATATAAATGTGTACCAAATGCACTAATTTGGATGAAAGCTAGGAATGTAATTACAATTTTGTCAAAATAATGCGCTCTTTCGGGCTCATGCACAGTTAAAATAATTTAAAAAATAATATTTTAAGATTCAAAATTTTACCTGAAAAATAAGTTTGTCTTCAAAAATTTAAATGCCATTTTACAAATAAAAAAACCGTTGATTTTTCAAATTTTTATTTTGAAAATCGTTAGAGCGGTTTTTTTTTAAATTAATTTTTTATATATAAAATTTTCCAATTTTGTTCTAAAAATATTTTTGGAATGCAGTTGTTTAGTGATTGTAAATATACGTCTTACGTTTGAATTTCGTAAAAAATTGTTGACCCGTTTTTGAGATATAGAGTTTTGAAAAATAAAAATTCAATATTTTTTAAAAAATCCAAACAATTAAAAATTGCATTTTTGTTAATCAAATATTGTTAAGGTAATATAGGAGCTTATTCAGAAAAAAAATTATTAAAATCAGTTCACAAGTTGCTGAGAAAATTAAAAAACAAAATAACGGTTCTATGAGCGGTACCTTTCCTGAGCGATACAAAAATATGGTTTTCTTATAAAAAGAAGCCAAGTTAAAAAATAAAATTTTAGAGAAAATTAAAAAAAAATCTATCGGTTTGTTTTTGAGAAAATTCTAATTTTCGGTTTTTGACCAAAAAAATTGTATGGGGGCCACTGTTATTTTTGACCTTAAAAAAAAAATGAAAAAAACGCCTAACGCGAATCTGCTCAAAACCTTAACTTCCAAGTTTGAACTCAATCGACTCAATGGTTTAGGCTGTAGGAGCGTGGACAGACAGACAAAACCGACCGGACGGAATCGCGGGACCCACTTTTTTCGACTTCTCTACCATCGTAATATCATGTTTGATTAAAATCTCGAGTTCGAAATTTTGCACGAATGCAAAACTTGCCATATAGTTCCTATATGTCGCAAGTAAAAACTTTGATTTATGAAAGTTCTTTTTCGTAAATCGTCTGAACAATAATTTTTTCAACATCGTTCTTGAGAAAATTTAAGAACAAAAAAACGGTTTAATGGGGCACCCTTCTGGAGAAACAAAAAAATATTTGTTTTATTAAAAATAGCCAGTTTAAGAAGAACAAAATTAGAGACAATTTAATACAAATCTATCGGTTCGTTTTTGAGAAAATTGTAAACCTCGATTTTTGACCTAAGGGTGTCTTTAAAAAATCTAATTAAAAACTTGATTTCCAAGTTTGAACTCGAAATGAAGCCATAATTGGCTGTGTTGTATGGCTTGGGCTTGTTGCCCACTTTGTTAAGACCACATATCATCCAAATCATGATCCCTAATCGCCGTCAAAAAAAGACTTGTATGACACGCCC
Organism: Eupeodes corollae; assembly: GCF_945859685.1. NCBI lineage: Eukaryota > Metazoa > Arthropoda > Insecta > Diptera > Syrphidae > Eupeodes > Eupeodes corollae. Next base: position 88,424,838 of record NC_079149.1, on the reverse strand, counting down.
GGAAAATCAATTAATTCGTCTTAGTAACCACTTTTGAACTAAAGCTACCTCAAATATTAGACTATAAACACGTTGGCTCTCTGACGTCAAAATATGTCCCAAAGGTGTCAAGTCATTTAATCGTCAACGAAAAATGCTGTCAACGGGTTAACTAGTAAATTTAAGCTCCCGTTGACATTTTTGAGTCAACGGGTTGAATCTTTTCTGTGACCGTGTAAGTCAATGATATTGCGATACGACAACCCGTTTTTGGGACAGTTGGTCTAGGCAATGACTGTGTCCTAACATTGACATGGCAGAATTTTGTACCGAGGCAACGAATATATTTATTGTTATCCCATAGCAACGTACAATATGGACATGAAGTTGACAGATTGTTTTATAAAATAGTACTAAAATACAGTTGAGTTTTATTGCTTTCCATGCGTTGATACTAATTGGTATCAGAACCATAAGCTTCGAAAGAGCAGGGTCCCAATAAATAATTCATGAACTTTAGTTATTAGATTCGAGAAAGCTACCCTGTGTGTCAGAAATTCCTCAATTGGCTTTTTATGTAGACGCATTTTAACAGAATGCAAGCAAGGCATGATCCATGTATTATCAGTGCTGAAATTCAGGGATATTATATCATTTTGATTTTAAAGCACAGACAACATCATTTGTTCACCAAAAATGTAAGGTTTAGCTTTTATTAGATTTTTCCTACCGTAAAGATTTTGATTTCATTAGACTTCAAATTAAAAACTACCCAAAAATATATTTATTTTGTATTAATGTAAATATTGTTTTCCTAACCTAAAACGAAAAAAAAATACAAATAATGGTGACTCACATAAACATTATTTTGTCAAGTGGTATGATCGTCCATGTTTTGCGAGACAACTCTTTGACAGAAATAACTTAACGTCACGTTAACGTATCGAAGCATTTAGGGAATACATTGACTGAAGGGTGTCATTCTTGTGATAATTATTGTTTTATGCGTTGACATTGACACTCATGCCTATCACAAGATCCCTTCGAAGAAATCCACGAATGAAAAAATCCGCTACGAATCACGAAAAAAACAATCAGAAGATCCGAAGGGATTTGAAAAAAGCACTGCCTGATTCAAGAAAATCAGCGTCCATTTTCGAAGTCAGCTGTTTTATGTTGAAAAAAGTAGTCAACAGACCAGGAACTAACATCCCTAAAGTTAAAAAAAAAACAACTTGTAACATTGATTTGATTGAAAATATTATATGAAACTACCAATTTTACTACTGAATAAAACTAAAACATTTTCGTCTCCAAATGAAAAACTCCCAAATGAGTATGTTTATTAATGGTCTGGCGGCACTGTCTTTTCTGTCAGATTCATTTAGTCAAATTAATAATTGTGTTTTGTTTGTTAAACTAAATTTTGAGTTTTTAAAGTTGTTTTTATAACTGGATACCATTGGAATAGTTATTGCTGCAGTTGATGAAGAAGCAGTGCAGCAATAGGAGATGAAAATACGAAGAAACCGACTTAGGGACACATGCAATCCCTTTCATTTGGATGCAACTTTGTAAGTATTCGACTCCAATTACTTTAATTTTTTCATTTCCTTGATATCTGTTGCCGATTTAGAAAGAAATTCAGGCTCAACAATGACGTCTTCAAATACGTGTTGGAAGTACTTAAAGCTGGAGCCAGGTGTGTTATCAATATCGATGACACCAATGTGTCGATTGAGAGCGTTGTTAAGATTTTTGGCTGAAGGCGGCTATCAGCTTGGCACTGGCAATGATTTTAAGGTCGCAATGGCACAATCGACATTTAAATTATGTCCCAAGTGGATTAAGATGTATATGAATGACGTTGAAACGATAGAAACAAAAGGGGAGTTTTTTCCAAGGCCGGTTTTCCGAGCGTTGTTATGTGCGTCGATGGAACCCACATAAACATAGTAGCGCCTGCTCAAGAAAAGGCCTTATTTTTATAACCATAAAGGAAATTGTAGCCTTGGTGAAGTTTTTGTTTATTTGTTGTTTTCGACCTTTAAAATCGTAAATAAATAAAATTATAAATAAAAAATAACAAGACTAAGTTGAAAGAACTCACATTTTTTCAAATACTTGATTTTGTTGGTGTACAAAAGAAAACACCTGTGGGTAAAAAAGGACAAGATATTTCAAGTTTTTTCGGGGCTGGTGATTCCAAATTCTACGAATTTAGTACCAGATTTTTCACTACGAAGGGAACTTGTAATAGATTTTTCGGGATTCGTAGTCTTTTTTCTTTTACGACGTACCTTGTGATAGGCATGACTGTGAACTTTGATGTTGCGTTCACCGAGCAAATTGTTAAGCGATCGATTATCGTAAATATCAAAAATAACACCTGAATTTAAAATTTATCATATTGAAACCAAGAAATTAACCACCCTTTAAAAATTATTTAAATATACCTTGTTTCCAAATGTCATCTTATGTCATTAAGATGCATACTAATTTGTATTTTAGTTTGAGATTAATTTAGATATTGTGGTTTTGTCCTGCTGAGTCATGAGAATCTTTCTAATTAAAACTGTCCCATTTGACATTTGCTATAAATTTTCCATTATAGAAAGCAAACTAGTTCCTATAAAAAACAATAAAGCATATCTGCATAATGATCTGTCATTTTTATTTTTTTGAAAGCAAATTTAAAGCACAAATACCTTTTAGCAGAATAAGGCCTTTTAATTGCAATTCAACTATTGAATCCCAATTAAAATAAGTAAGCTTTTGTATTTCAAAATGTGCATAATATGTGCGTAATGTATTTCCAACTTTGTGAAGATTTCCATTGCTCAAAATTCTTAGCAAATTTTTCATTTTTAAAATAAACGAATCCATTTATGCCATAAATATACTCGTATCTTTTGTTAGCGAATATTTATGCACATTTCAACTGCCAAAGAAGATATATATTTAAAGGTAGTTAAGGCTTGATTGCCCTCTAGCACTTTTTTATTTGTTGGAGTTATATTAACAATTAGATTCCCATCATTCATGAATCATTGAGCAAATGTGTTCATTGGAGCGCAAGCGTCCAAAGAATACTAAATAGAAAATCAAAACCAGTTATTCAATCTGATATGATGATATCTTATGAACCTACATTAATGTATCTCATGTGGAACGAACTTTAAACTATCGCATCTAGTTAGTAAGCAGAAAGCGAAAGTTTGACGTTTTGCATATAAATTAGATCGTAATGTCAAATGTTCGCAAATGTCATCGCACTAAAAGTACTAACAAGAAAAGTTGTATCATCTTGAAACACTTTGTTTAATTACTTGAAATTAAAAATGTTCAAATCCAACAACAAGATAATGAAGCTAGTAGTTTACGACGAGTGCGATATTCATTTTGCTTACATATTTAATTAATAATTCCGTCGTGTTGACCTTCAAAGTTTGAAAAGAAACAAAAACTATAATTAAATTTGTAGTTCATCGGTTTTTATAGTAAATTTCATAATTTGCATAATTTATGGATTTCTATATCGAATTAATTATTATAGTTGTGTGTGTTCGATGTTTATTTTTGATTTGTCATATAGCTCAATATTTGATGAGATGCTAATTTTTTGTTTTACAGTTATAAGCGTAAAATAATATTTGATTAAGCTATAATCATAGCCAAGCGTAAACTAAACACAATAACTTTATAAAACAAAGATCAATTTGTTTTATCTTTTTTTATTAATTGATTGAGTGTTGTAAAATTATCATTTGATGAATACAAACGAGTATTATAGGAACTTTTATGGTAAAATCACTCAAACGAGAAAAAATAAACAATAGATTTCTTTGAAATGCAAATGCTTATAAATGTAGTTCATTGTATGATGCTTACATACGAGTATATGTGCAATTTATTCAAGGTCAAATTAAGTCATAAATAAATGTCTTTGTTACGCATATTTGTACATTTTGACAGACTAAAATTAGTGTTCGTTTTTAGATAAAGACAACGTACACTAAAATGGATATTTTATTGAACTCGGCATTTGAGCATTTGAAGAAAAAAAAAGTGTACATTAATTTTGTTTTTGTATCAATTATGATAAATTTATGATATTTACTTAATACGTATTTGAAGAGGGCAATAACCCTTATATTTGTATCACTATCTGTATCAGAAAATTTATAGCTGCCTACATACATTAAGTGGTTCTTCTAGTCTATATAGAAGTTCATGGTGTTTTAATGTTTTACAGCAAAGTAAAGTTTTATATATTGAAATTAATTCAAGAGCATTGAACTTACACATGATCATAACATAATATTTTTGTATATTATGTAAATATTTATATAATTTTATTTTAGATCAAAAAATACTTTCAACATAAATTTTAAATCAGGTTGATTGTGACTTAAGTAACGAAAATCAGAAAAGATTTCTGAACAGAGTCCAAACATAGAATTTAGAATTATTTTTTAAACAAATCTGTGTACTGAGCTCCCATCACTATCCTGTCAAATGCTTGTGTTCAGCATTCAATTCTGTCTGCTCAGTTATTATATTCTGAGCTCACAGAACGCACTCTGAACAAGTTCAGTACGAAAAAAGAAAAACACATATTTAAAACTTTTAATGTTCAGAGGTAAAAAAATAACACAATTATTTGTTTGACAGTTCATGTTCTCCTCTATAGGAGAAAAACTGTTTTGTTGCGTATGTGACATGTAGCGAGCATCGTTTCATTTTAGTAATAGAATAGTTTTAACTCAAGATGACTAAAAATAACGGGCTTCTAAATAACCCATAGGGCTTCTTCGACTTATTCGAAGCCCAGGCTTGTAAGGAGCGGTTTTATCCGGCTCGCCATCCTTGGAGTTATACTTAGGATCTGGCCCTCCAGGTTGGAGGTTGTGCGTCGGGGTGACTTCCTGGTCACGTAAAAGCTTTCATAGTTGCGAAGCACCAACAAGCCTCGGATACGGACGGATTTACTGTTAACAACCAACGCAAACGAATAAAGGACAACGAACTTCGGATATGCACGTGGAATGTTAGGTCCCTTAACAGACCACGTGCGGCCGAAGAATTAGCGGAGTTCCTAGAACGATATAAAGCAGATATCACCGCCATCCAGGAAATACGATGGGATGGGCCGGGCAAAAAGAGGATGAAAAACTGCGATATCTACTATGGTGACTGCTACCACGGAAACCAACAGCGCTTATTTGGATGCGGATTCGTCATCGGAGCCAGACTTAGGCAAGAAGTCTTGAGCTATAGGTGCATCAATGAGCGCCTCATGGCCATACGCATCAAGGCTAAATTCGTCAACATTAGCCTGATATGCGCGCACGCCCCCACAGAAGAGAAAGACGACAACACCAAAGATATGTTCTTCGATCTCTTAGACAAAACATATGAGCAGTGTGCCCTAGCTACGATATTAAAATAGTCCTGGGCGATTTTAATGCCAAGCTAGGAAGGGAAGACATCTTTGGTGGAATAATCGGGAAGAACAGCCTGCACGACAACACTTCCGACAATGGATTCAGGCTCATAGATTTTGCAGCGGGGTGAAACGTCGTGGTAGCCAGTACGCGTTTTCCACACCTCAACATCCACAAAGGAACTTGGACTTCTCCAGATCAATCTACCGTCAACCAGATTGACCATATTGCGATCGACGCCAGACATGCTTCCAGCATCATGGATGTACGAACTTTCCGAGGAGCTAACATTGACTCGGACCACTACCTCGTTGTAGCAAAGGTAGCACTTCGGATTTCCAGACCCAAGGCAAGACAGGGAGGTGCTGGGAGAAGATACAACGTCGAACGGCTACAATCGCCAAATCCTTTTCCGACCGAGTTACAAGTAACCTCTCTCGAAGTTCTCTGCCACCAACACAATGTATCGAAAACCAGTGGCAACATTGCCAAGATGCAATCAGAGAAGCCGCCTCTGATGTGCTAGGTTTCAAACAGCCACCAACAAGGAACCCCTGGTTTGATGAGGAATGTCGGCAGGCAAATGCAGATGTTGAGAGGTATAAAAGCAGGAATGAGGTTCGAAAGTTTTATGAACAGGTGAAACGAAATTCACAGGTACAAGAACCTAGAACCGAAGTCTGCAAAGACGAAAGTGGAAACATCATAGTGGAACCGCAGTCAATGCTGAGGATATGGAAGGACCACTTCTGCAGACTGTATAACGGCGATGAAGAACTGAATTCCGCTGTCAGGCAGGATGACCCATTCGATATAGACGACGAGAGCCAACAATCCCGTCCTCCCGACTTAGACGAAGTAAAGATTGAAATATCTAAGTTGAAGTCTAATAAAGCCGCTTGAGCAGATGTCTTGAATACCGAGCTCTTTAAAGCAGCTGGGGATAAGCTGGTTAGGAGCATGCACCAACTTATCTGTAAGATATGGTCGGAAGAAAACATGCCCGATGAATGGAACCTCAGTATTGTTTGCCCGATCCTGAAAAAAGGAGACCCTCTAAACTGCACCAACTATAGAAGAATAAGTCTACTTAACATCGCCTATAAAATCTTCTCTGCCGTAATATGTGTACGTCTAAAGCCCATCGTCAACAACCTGATAGGTCCTTATCAGTGTGGTTTTAGACCAGGAAAGTCCACAGTTGATCAAATATTCACATTACGGCAGATCCTGGAAAAAAACTCAAGAACACCAAATCGACACCCACCATCTTTTCATCGATTTCAAGGCCGCATATGACAGCATCTACAGGGACGAGCTGTATAGAGCCATGTCTAGTTTTGGCATCCCTGCCAAACTCATCCGTTTGTGCAGGATGACCATGGAGAATTCACTCTGCTCCATAAAGTTTGGAAACAACTTAACAGAACCTTTTGATGTCAAAAAAGGCTTTAAACAAGGTGATGCGCTGTCATGCAATTTTTTTAACATCGTGCTTGAAAGAATAGTGCAGAGCTCACACGTCAACACTAGAGGCACTATCTTTCAAAAGTCTGTCCAATTACTGATGACATTGACATAATCGGAAGAACTCAGCGTGATGTCAATGGGGCTTTTGTGAGTATTGAGGCAGAAGCGCCAAAAATGGGTTTAACGGTTAACGAGGTCAAAACAAAGTACAAGCTGTCGTCTAAAAAGGACATACAACACCGACGTCTTGGTCAAAACGTCACAATCGACAGACGTAACTTTGAGGTAGTCAAGGACTTCGTCTACCTAGGCTCCGCTGTAAACGCAGAAAACAACACCAGCGCTGAGATCAAACGCAGAATAACTCTTGCTAATCGCTGTTTCTTTGGACTAAGAAAGCAATTGAGTGGTAAAGTCCTCTCTCGAGGGACCAAAGTGTTGCTATATAAGACCCTTATCATCCCCGTCCTGCTATACGGTGCAGAAGCATGGACCATGACAAAAGCGGATGAAAGCACCTTGGGTCGCTTCGAGAGAAAAGTTCTTCGTGTGATCTATGGTCCCGTATGCATCGAAGGGGAGTGGAGGAGAAGATGGAACGACGAACTGTACGGGCTGTACAGCGACGTAGACTTAGCCAGAAGAGTAAAAGTCCAACGACTAAGATGGCTGGGTCACGTAGAGTGCATGGAAACCAATGTTCCGGCCAAGAAAGTCTTCGAATCCGCACCCACAGGACAGCGCAGTAGAGGAAGACCGCGGATCAGGTGGCGCGAGTTACGTCCTAACATAATTATGTTCGTACTTCACATATCTTATTTTTGTACCAACTCATCAGCTCATCAAAGTACAATCCAACAAGTGGAAATGTTTGCACTAACCGCTAATTCAATAAAAAACCTAAGATCAGCTTAACGAGGATGATGGCAAATTGGGATGGAAAATATTATTTTAAGTTAGTGAAGTACAGTCTTAGTTGGAAGTTGATAAAATAAAGATCTTTGCAAAGCAAAACTTGGTTTTCTTTAAACTCGATGGCTTAAGATCCTAACTCGCGCACAAGTGGAAGGTGACCTCACCCAACTTGGAGCTCGAAACTGGAGACATCTAGCTAGGGACCGAGCTAGATGGAGAAGTTTGTTGGGTGAGGCCCTAGTTCACACAAGACTGTAGCGCCACCTTAAGTAAAGTAAATAACCCATTTTAACTGCGAGCATTTGCTTATGAAACAGCTGTTTAAATCAGTCAACTGTCAAAATATGGAAGTTCAGTCAAACTTCATCCTGTCATTTTGTTGTCACTATATAGCTCCTAATTGCAGCAATGCTTCGATATTTTTAAACATAAGGGAAAAAAAGAAAAATAGTCGTTGTCAATATCAATATCGAAACAAACATCCAAACACATCCAAAAAGATGGCATGGCGGCATCACTCAAATTTATTTAGTTATTGGGTCATTGGTTGGCTGTTAAGCGGTTAAGCGCCTTTATACTACTCTATCATTTTCTACAGGGTTAAGTCAAGAAAGTGTTAAAAGAGCTCAACACAAATCAGGTCACACATATTGGACGTATAAGGATATATATTGGACGTACTTTGTGAAATCCTAAATACTGTGTTAATCCAATCAAACATGGATTTAATTGTGATTTACCTTTTTTTTATAGTCAAACTACAACCTCGCATTTGGTCAGACTTTGAAGTTTCGAAAAGAAACAATGGGCTCTTATCAGGCAATCTAAAGTTGTACTTCTGACGGTGCGATCGCTTTATAGCGTAATATAGTAAACGTCAGACTAATTCAAGATTAATTTTCTATTTAGTCGTGAGTTTGACAGTTCATTGTCAGTCGTTTTGTTTTAATAGATTGAAATTGAAGTATAATAAAAAGCCACAATCTTTTTTTTAATTAAACTAGAACAAATGTGGTTCTGTGTAAAATCACCAGAAAATTTTAGAAATATACTTTTAAAGTTAACATACTGTATACGGTTTTTCAAATACGATTTGATCCAATTGTTATGAGCTATGCTGGGTATGATACTTTTAGAAACTGTATCACTGGTCGTGGTGTCGCCGGTTGTTGATAGTTTAATAATTCAGTTATATAACAGCCCTATTCTGCTTTTCATCGGGGGAATTTTTCTTGAATTTTCACTAATCACTATTCTGCTATTCAATCAAAGTGAATCGGTGTAGTATGTCGGTAACGTGCGTCGGTAATACTGTGCTGTATTCTTCTATTCACTTGAACGCATTCATTCTACACAATTCAGATCCGCATAAGAAATGTAACCGATTTTTCATTTGATGTATGGTTTGTTAATAATTGTTGTTAGCAAAATGTAAGTAACAACGCATGTATTGCTTAATTTAGAATATTTTTCTTATAACTAACATTTTTAGGGGAAGAACGACACACAAGTTACAATTTTTAAAAATTATGTCTGTAATGAAATAAAATACAGATATTTCAAAAAATAATACAAAACTACAACCCGAAGACCTTCGAGAATTTTGGAATAGACTAAGAGACATACTCAACCTCCTAGGACCACCAATGAAAGACGTGGCTGAGTTTTTTTTGTTTTTTTACTTTCTAACATTTCTCTGAAGCTCTCTATTTGAGGATATTCTTATTCCTTTGTTTACAATAATTGGAATAAAAAGTCCAATACCATCCATTTCCAAAAATTACACAAATTAAATAATTGAATTGATTAAACTTAATTTTTGTATGAATCAAAGCAATTTATCCAACATCCTCAAGATTGTCACATGAACAGCTGTTTACGTGAATGTCAAATTGGTTAAGGATAATGTAGTTCAACGGATGGACAGTAGAATGCAAAGCTAGTGTGAAAGGGAATCGAACATACGATTCACGTGAATAGCGAATTAGGACTGTAAGTGAATGGTATTCTGTATGACTGCAGTTCCCCAACGCAGCCTTATATAGAATCTGATGTTTTTATTACTAATTTTGTGAAGGTCTACTTTACTCAAAAGTTAGGTATTATCTTCTAAGATGACTTAAAGCTTTTCTATAACTTTTAAAAATCTGTTTTTGAAGAGTGCTCTAATAATGGAATTGAGTTCAATAAAACAAAAGTGTAAGGTGAACGCTTACTTGATAACGTTGACACATTTTGAATGATTTGGAAGTCTTATTTCTTGTCAAACTCTGACGCACATCTTGTCATCACAAGTATGGAAAGAAGTGGCCTTGAATTAACCAATAGGTTTTCTAAAGAATCCTCTACAGCGGGCTTATCCGTTCTATTCTGGAGTATTGAAGCTGTGTTTACATAGTGTTCTATATATGATATTTCAATAAATAAAACTGAAAGTGTTCAAAAAGAATTTTTGTCATTCGGCCTTCTTTTTTTCATAAACCTTTTTTCTTTTCTCATTCTTTATGGTAGGTAGGTAAAAATGGCGATCTCAAGGCAAACTAGCCTGAGATCCAATTAGCGCTGTAGTGCGCCGTTTTGATACCAAAAACTAGTTTGACCTTTGATTGAAAGGGATAGATTGATAGAAAAGCTTCATAGCGATTATGTTAGAGCCATTTTGTCGCATTGAGAAAAAAGATCAGGTCTCTAATCTTTGTCTCAGATAGCTCATCGAGTTCTTGAAAGAATGCTTATCCAAAGCATTTCATTCTGGTGTTTGCCAAAGCAGGACATTTCTAGATGAAATGGATTATGGTCTCACTTTCTCTTTGGTCACTACAGCTACGGCAAAAGGTGTTGTAAGAGATACCCAACTTCTCTGCATGAACTCCTATAGGCCAATGTCCGGTACAAACCGAAACAATCCTGGCTATGTCTTGCCTTGGCCTGCATAGAAGATCGTTTGTACGGGTTTCAGCCTGATAGCGCTGCAGGAAACTATGTATTTAATGAAAAGGTCGATTGGTAGAAGATCCAAAATAACGTTTAAGGCGTCCGTTGGGCAAGTACGCATGGCCCCTGTGGTGCCCATGCAAGCTGTGTTAAGATTGGGCGTACTACGGCTGTGTACGTGCAAAAAATCATCTTCTTCTGAAGTCCCCACTTTCTGCCGAAAGTTTTGCTGCAGACGTAGAAGGCAACGCAGGCCTTCTCAACCCGTACTTCTATATTTAGTTTCCAGTTTAGTTTAGGGTCGAGTATAACTCCCAAATATTTTACACTGGAAGACAATGATAGGATATGACCATTGAGTCGAGTTAGCGTGAAGGGCGGTACTTTAGTTTTGGTGGTAAAGAGCAACAATTCAGTTTTACTTTGGTTAACTCCTATAGTCCACAACTAGTGGCCCAGTTGCTAACTTTCTTCAAAGCTGACTCCGTGATTTCACTAATCACAGAGGTGTACTTTCCTGACACCAATAGCACCAAATCATCCACGTAGGCTACCGCCTTCACTCCACATCTCTCTGATTTAACGAGAATTTATCCATGACCAGAGTGCATAGAAGAGGTGAAAGAACACCACCCTGGGTGTTCCCCTACTCACGTGTTTTGTAGCGATTGTATTGCCTAGAGAGGCTCGAATCTTCCTACCACTGAGCATGGAAATAATTCATTCTCGAATGAAGTCTTCTACACCGAACTTAACGAGCGATTTTTCTATGGATTCTGTAAGGACGTTGTTAAAAGCACCTTCTATGTCTAGGAAGGTGGCAAGAGTAAAGTCTTTATAATGGATTGTTTGTTCTACAGTACGCACTACCTCATGGAGGGCAGTCTCCGTAGATTTGCCCATAAGATAAGCATGCTGAGAGCTTTCGAGAGGTCGTCCAACTAGGATTTCTCTTATATGGTAATCAAGAATGCGCTCCATGGTTTTAAGCACATAAGATGTTAAGCTTATTGGTCTGAAATCCTTCGCGGATTCGTGACCTCGCCTACCCACTTTCGGGATAAAAACTACTTTGACCTGTCTCCACGACATGGGCAAATGTTTGAGAAGGAGACATCCTTTGAAAATTTGTTCCAGCCATGGAGCTGTCACATCATGCAACTTTTGAAGCATAACTGGCAGTATGCCATCCATGCCTGGGGATTTATATGGAGAATAAGTATTGATGGCCCACAAAATATTTTCTCTGGTTATAACGGAATTGACTTGCTCCATATGAGCTACGTTTAGCTCTGTGGTTTCAAGCGATTCGGGGTTATCACTCTCACAACCCGGAAAGTGCTTCTTCATCAGTACCTCAAGAGATTCGGCTGGAGAGGCTGTCCAGGTTCCATCAGGCTTTTTTAGAAATGAAGGATTACAATGTTCCTTCGATAAAACTTTGCTGAGCCTTGTGGAGTCCTTTATGTCTTCGATTGATTGACAGTATTCTTTCCAGCCTTGTCTTTTGGCTGATGACAGTGCTTGTTTGTAAATTTTAAGAGAGTCTTTATACGGTTGGTAAAAGTTATGTTTGTGGCAGATATTGAAAATTGTCCTCGTTATTTTCCTAAGACTCGACAGTTCTTCATTCCACCACGAAGGAAGGGTTTTACGGCTATATTTAACTGGGCAAGAGACTCTAAAAGCTTTACTTATAGAAGTTTCAAAGGTTTTCACCTTTGATTCAAGGCTTCCTATCGATTCAGTGAGATTCGGTAAGTTGCTTAGTTTCTCATTCTTTATACCCTCCTTTAAAAGTTTTTGGAACAAGAAAGTTATGACCCTTTGTAAAATAGCTTAAGTTTAATTCATAGAGTCAAAACAACTTAAGTAGAGGATGATTCGTCAATATGTGTCAATCTATTTCATTTATCAGATAATAGGCATAAATGATTTTGGTAAAATATCTTAAGTAGTTTTTAAGTTCGATCCAAATTTCAACTTAAGTTATCTTACCATAAAACTTTTTTGCATTTATATTTCTTGTTTTGACATAAGATGTTTTATCATATATAATTTAAAAGAAAGCAAGAAACAATTAAAATAGACTTAAGTGTTTTAACTTTTTGTTGTTCGTTTTTATCATTCATTATAATATTTTCCTCATTGTTTAATATTTTATTATTTTATCGTTATTAAACGCAGTCATTAGTTTGCAATAAAATAAATAAACAGTTTACTGCAAGCGAAGCATAAATACATGTTTTCAAAATTAAAGCAGATTTAATCTAAGGTTCTTGTTCTATTTAACAGAAATCTGTTTTCTAAACTAAAAATTCTTTAAATCTGATATATGACATTTAATCACATAATATTTATATAATTAGCAATAACATTTTCGTTTTTTTTTCAGGTCAAAATGGCTTTAAATCCGGTAAGAATTTTTAAATTAAAAATCAAATACAATCACTTTTAGAACGAACAAAGTAACAACACAAATAATACTTAAAGTTTAAAAAAAAAAACTAATAAACTTAAACCCTCACCTTATGCAATTGTCTGGATCACCTTCACAATCTGTATTGCAACGAAATCGCTCCCACGACAACCATCCCATGGGTGGTGTTCTCGCTACACCATTGTCCAAGGCATCAATCCGATGAATTAAATTACATCCCAGCAGAAGAAGGAAACAAACCATAGACTTATATATCACAGTGCATTGCGACGAAAGAACTCGTCGGCATGGAAGCATCGTTGTTGATGTTTTTATTTAATTTTTTTTTAAATTTAAGTCTTAACCAGTTTTTCTTTTATTTATGTTTGGCCGATGAAAATTCGACGAATAATGAGATAAAATGCTAACGAGAATCTGAAAAGAAAAGAAACAACAAAATTTAAGTACACTTTTTTGTTTACCATAAAAAAATTGCTGTAAACATAAAATAGACATCAGCTATTGTGAATGTTTTATGGGCATTTGACATTGCGTTGTTGTCATTTAAAACGAACTATTTATCGACATTTTTACGGAAAAGTAACGTTTTTAGTTCACAATAGAGTAAAATCAAAGAAAACAACAAGACTGCCTTAGTTACACATGTATAAAATGTTTTTCACACATTTCCAATAGAAGGAAGACACGAAAAATTACATCGCCTTCATTTCCCATCTTCGTGTTCGACTTGCACTTTTCAATTCGTGACCCCCATATGTTGCACATTTTTTTGTTTTGTTTCATTTCAACGAAAATCGTTGTTGAAATTTACATTTTTAATGTACTGTTGTGCATATAAAAATAGAAACAACAACAAAATATCAAAATGTACAACAAAACAAAAACTAATCCGCATTGATATTGCCGTTCCAGTGTTCATCATCGTGCTGGTGGCACATTTCCTGAAGCAACAATTGATGTGCTATACGAAATACGATCGTTCGAAGATCTAAACGTGACGTACGAAACTTGCAAGCTTATAAGCTTGCAACATAGAAAATAAACAAACAAATACATATTATATTAGTTTGTGAATGAATAAGTTTTGAAATTGTACTCGTATCTACTAATAATAAATTTCTAATGTAAATCAGAGCTCTTTTTGAACTTCGGAAAATAAATGTCACAATAGCATAGTGGAAATACCTAACCATATGTAAATGTCACTTGGAAGTCTCTGAAATGTTTTGGTTTTACTTGGTAGAAAATCTTAATTGCAAAACCTAAAGCAGGTCGATATCGACAACAATAAATATTATTGCAAGAATTTTCTTTGTCAAAAATTAAGTGGAGACTTTTATATATTGACGTCTTTTAACCTCGGCAGCCATTTTGTTTTTCCACATGTTAATGCAACAGATGGTCATAAATTGAACACAAAATTTTAACTGTCAACCTAAAAGTAGATTTATTGCACAGCATTGACAAGTGATTTTGTAACAGTTTACTATAAAGGGTTTAAGAAAAATCAGATCACGAAATTTATCAAAATTGTCCATTTCAACTGTCATCCAAAAATTAAATTCTTGACGCAGCAATGTAAAGTGATTTTGTGATACCTAGCTTAAGAGCCTTGCACATGAGAGTGAACAACGAATGGACGAACAAGCGTGATTTTACACATTTCAAAAAGTCAATCTCAAACAAAAACACAATTAAATTATAAGAAACCAATTGACACTTCAAATCAAATCAAATGGGGTGGCGCAACAGTCCGTTGTGAACCAGGGCCTAGTGACTTACAACTCTCAACCATTCCTGTGTGCGAGTACTGTTGTCAGGAATGGAAGAGACCTACAATTTAAGGCCGAATCCGAACGGCTAATTTGAGAAAGCACTTTTTCATGACAAGAATTACTCTTGAAGGATTTGTCAATTCCTCGCAAGAGGTAGTACCCGCGAAAATTAATTTTTTAAATTAAGGTGGCACAGGCAGGGATTGAACCCAAGACCCCTTGCATGACAGTCCAACGCACTAACCATCATGCCACGGGTACTACTACCAATTGACACTTAGTTAGGATAATAATATTTGAATTTTGTTCTCTAAAACAACACAATTTTGTAAAAACAATTTGTTAGCAACTAATTGCAATGTGGGTGCTACGAACTGTCAAACTCTATTCGCGTTCCACATACAATCCACACTGCAACGAATAAATTGTTCGCGCTCAACTTAACCTCAAAATTATATCTCTCTTATTTTGTTTGTTGAAAAGGGTAATTATAAATTAACAGTTCGTCGCTGTCTGCGAAACAAAGCTCATGTGAAAGAAAAGTCAAAACATGCGAACATCCACAGTTCGCAGTCCGTAGCTCATGTGCAAGATACTTTACTGTGAATAAACACAATTACCACTCTCGGCTTTAATGCTTTCGAAAAAATTAGACTAAACAATTCATCAAAATTTTCCATTTGGAAAATTTGAACTGTCAACCAAAAAGTTAATTTATGACGCATCAATGACAAGTAATTTAGTGACAGTTCACTGTGAATAAACACACATACTACCCTCGGCTGTAATGCTTTAGGAAAAGTCAGACAATACATTTTTATCAAAATGTTCTGTTTTGTTATGGTTTGTTCACATTTTACATTTAATACCAGTTCCAAAAACACAACAAACTTGAGTTGCCTATAACTCAGAGTAAACCTTGGCAACATTCTCATGTTTTAAACAAATAATTGATAATAACTAGTTAGTGTTAGAATAAGCAAACTAGCTTGCCGGTAAATTATAAAAAAATATTTATAAATCTGGAGAAAAATATTAATAAATCTACAAAAATGAAAATGGAATTCCAGCAACTTGTTGCAAGAAACATGTTTCAAACAAATGAAATTAAATGTTTATGGCAATAGATAAATCATAAATTATTAAGGCAGAGTTAGGTCTTACCTGCACTTTTATCCACTTATTATAAAGTAACGGAAATACTACTGACAATACGAATTCGCACTTAAAAACCAAAGAAAAATCTGAAGTTAGTTAAGTATTTTCAAAGAGCTACTTGATAAAATAATGAATTATAAAAGTAGCTAGACAACATTTAGATATGCTGTTGTTTCTATTAAAGATTATTTTAAAATTAAATGAAGCTTTAGAAAAACTTACGAATCGAAAAATTGAAATCAATCAAAACACAATTTATAATTCCTTTCGTTTTAAAATTGAAATAAATATCCTCCTGAAAAGCATTATTTTTATTTTGTAATCGATAGTTAAGCTACTTTATACAAACCTCTTAAACTTAAGTGAATTTAATAAGTGAATCTATAATTTCAATGCTGCTATAATCGTGAGACTTTTTACTATGATATGAATTCTCTCACGAATGCCCTCGGAGGCTTGGTAGGATGGACCTTAGTTTAAGTTGAAAAGATCATTGGAAAACTGGTTGGGTGTTGTTAGAAATGGGATGGGTGATTGTCTGACGTTATATGCCTGACAACAGCGACACTAGCAGCCAGAAACAACAACAACAACTCATCAGGGAAGCTATAATGTTTTATAGTCAATTGTCATAGAGACCAGCAAGCGACGACATTAAAGAAATAAAACCACGAATTCATATTGATCTGGATGTTTATTGGGATGGTTATGCAATTTAAGATAAGTATATGAGGGTAATTTATTTCCCAGTGTGTAGGAGACTTGTCTGTGGAACGTAAGCCAGACTTGAGTGCAGTAATATTTATGGGAGATGACATTATGGTGATGAAGGCATTTTTGTATTTGTTTATCATAGCTTCATATATAATTGGGATAAATGATTGTTTATTTCATAAATGACGGCGACTATAAATGGGAAGTGTTTAATTTATAAGTCTTAAATTGTCAATATCAAGACATTATAAGGAAGTTAAGTGTTTCAGACTTTCTACCACTTATTTATGTTGCATAAATTATAAATTGAAAAATATAATACTAACATACTATATATAATGTACTAGATTCTGACAGTTTGTTTTGACAAGCTTTTTATGGCAGCTTTCCCTACATTAGTTAAATATAGCAATCAAATGCCAATTGTGACAGCTGAACTATCATATGATAATTTAAATGGGAAAACAAAATGTTTGACTTTAAGAAGTAAAAATAATGAAACAAAATATTATAACGCCACAATGGGCAGGTTAAGTCAACATAAGAGACTTCATTTGCAATCAACTGGATTCTTTGAACGAATTTTTTGTTTTGAATTTTTACCAAGTGTCAAACATTTCAAACTTAGAACAGACATTATTGTCTACAAAACAATCTTCAAGCGAGCTACAAGGTCATCACGATTTGTATTTTTTTTTGTTGGAAAGAAATATTACTCATTTCTTTTTCAATTTGACAAGGAACCTTCTTACACAAAACATTAAATGGAATTGTGCTAAAAATAAATAAATTATAGATTACTAAAGTTCGGTATGATGAAAACATAAACAATCGTCATTTTGAGACAAGTAGACTTGACTTGATACAGAGGTTTTTCCTGACTAACATTCCAGTCAACTTTCCAATAAAGTTGTACTAATTGGAAGGCAATTTTTTGGCAGCTGGCCAATCAGATACTAGAAAAGTGCCTTACGCCACCTAAAGCCGCAAACTGATTGTCAATAATTGTTATTATTAAATTATGTTCAAGGTATCCCAATAGCCAGGATTGTCTGTTAAACAATGCTTTGAAGTTTTGTATACCTACATTTTCCCATTAATTAAGATGTAACATTAGTTAACAACAGATTCCAATGTCTACACATAAAGATAGAAAAACTTCTTAACAACACGGAACTAAAGTTAATTTTCAACTTTTGAATCTCAAAAGTTGCGTCTAGTTAAGATGTACATAAAGACATCAGGAAATTTATAACAAAAAAAACAGCGACAAATTGACTTTTTTTCAACATTTGTCACGTTCGTACATAATTAGTCGTTATGTCATTTGCCTTTTTTTAGTGGCAGGTTAATTTCAATCGTGCACAAAGAAAAACATTCAATTCCTTAATTAGAAGAACACTGCGATGTTAAAGTTGTGCGGTTAAGCCTTGAATAACTACTAACTTTTTAAGGTAACAATTGCAATTAAGACATATCTCGTACCTGTGTTCACAATTTTAACCCAAACACTAGACATTCAATTGTCAAATAATACAATTTTTTACAATGCCCCCGTATGCTATAAAAAAATACAAAACAAAACCACAAAACGCTCGCAGTGCCACCACCGACTATGCATCGTCGTCGGTCGTCGCCACTGACATTTTGTACCGCAAAATATGATCTCAAATAACAAATCAGTTTCATTTTGAATTTGTATGAACATTCAAAATGTCATCGTTATTGTGCTTTTGTGACAATGGCGGTCGATCTAATTCTATGACACACACGACAAACAATAAGATAAGATATCGATCGATTGATAGACATCAAGAACACACTTGCACTTTGCTTTTGCTGTTTGCGTTCAACGATGTTCCCCTAATTAGCTTATAATCTGCGGTAGGAGTAATAATAATAAACTGTCATTGCCAACAAGGGTTTTAAGCTATAAAACGTGACTCAAAAAAAAAACGACGCACGGGTGAAAGAGAAGCCAAAGAAGAAAAAGAAGTGGAATTGCTGTCACCATGACACGGCTATCGACTATGTTGCCTAATCGGAAATTGTTATAAATAAATTAAATAACAAACATGATGAGATGAACAACATTTTTTTCTTTGATACTATTCTAGAACACATCAACTGAAGCAAAATGTCGAAGAGCTTACGGTGTTCATTGGGTAAATTGTTTTTAATGTCATCCGGCGTAAAATTACTTGAAGCAGCATGGATGGCATGAATGCTCAGTCTTGGTTCGTTTGTATCTTCAGACTTCAGAGCAGGTACTGGAATCCAGATCAATTGGTTTTTGATCTTAAGCAGATGAAGCAATTGCCATTGTAAATGTCAAAGATATATAATTAATTCTTATGATGACAATTGAATTGACTTGAAAGGAAGCTGATTGCTTATGTTATGTGTGCTTAAGAAGATTTTTTGAACGCAACCCAGAATGCTTTAGAGACAAAGTATGGATGTTAAGGTTAACATTTGACGTTTGTGAGAAAAGATAAAAGGTAAAGTCGCCTTAGCCATAACTTCCACAAACAATTTCGCTATTTATAAAATTTAATAAGTCACTTATAAAAGAGAGTAGCATTCAATATGAGATACACCATATTTACTTATACATTCATAACTTCTGCTCCTTGAAAAAGTTTGTGAAGCTAACTTGATAAGCAAGCTTATCGAAAAACAACTATTTTATTGAAAATGAATTTCCATAAAGAATCCATTTCCTTTTTATCTTCGATCTTACAAATTTCCACTGGCGGGCAACATGTCCCCATTGATGCAAAATGTCAAGTTCAGGAACTGTCAAAGTAATAAACTTTGCAAGCATATACACTTGTTTATAATCCCAATGACAACTGCTGATAGAAGTGCTATGATTATTTTATTGTCACGACTCTTGCAACACCAAATGGCATTAAACTAGAATCTTACAATATAGTGATGTGTTTATGTGAAGGTTTTAGGCAATTTAAATATTGCGTTTCTTATGTGTATCAAAAGATAAAGTGATTGATGCAAATGCATTAAACTATCATACCTATTTTGCAAAAATAATTTATTAACAACATTTGCGATCATAAGTTTGCAGACTTCAAGAGGATACCATGTTTTTTTTTTATTTCCAGCAAAGCAAGCAATCAAGAACAGAAAGACATAAAAAGCTAAATAGTTTCTCGAATCTTCACTCCGTTCGGAAATGACAGCAACGATGGTGAATGGTTTATAATGGTGATTCTCCATGCATCGTCGTCGTTGACTTGCACATAAAATATTGTTGCGTCCCACACACATGTATTCAAGTTTGCATTTACGAGTAAGAATACCTGTTTATAAAGCCAGACTGATGATGCAGCAAAATGCCAAACATATGCTGTTTACATCACTTTTAGAAAAAAAATATTAATAAAGGTGAATGGAATTGTAACTGTTAGAAAGAAAAAACAGTTAAAACTTCCTCCACTACATATAAATTTGGATCTCCACCAATGAACTTTATGCATAGACTTTGACATTAAGAATGTCATCGGCGATAAGTTAACAAATTTGTTGCTTACTTTAAAACAGGGCTTTAACTTTAACCAAGGGGCAAATGATACTAAACATAACATTATTTCTAATGACAGCAATCTCATTTACATGAGTGGATCGAGTTGAAACCAAATTGAGATTTCAATCCAAGTGAATCGATATAATCCACTTCTACACAAAATTAAACCGGTTTCAACTTAGTTTGAATTGTCAGTATAGACGGATTAAAATTTTGTATTAAAATCCAAAATTGGTAAATAAAAGTAATATTTTTTGAAATATCAAAGATGTCATGCATAAATCATCATTTGCTTCTAAATGCGTGGTTTGAACAAAGATTTATTTCATAATTCTATCGTATTATTGTATCTGTCAAATTAATTATTATTATAGTTCATTATCTTTTATGTGAATGTTTTATTGTACGACTGTTGTGCCAATTTTGTCTTTTTAAATAAAAACACAACCACCTATATCGTCATTTCATATTAATCGATTTTGCATTTCAAAGGCTATTATACGATTTGTAAACATCCCAATTGAATTTCTGTTTTGTTCAATTTGACAGATGGTGACTTTTATGCAAATGTTTAAAGTGCAAACTTTTCTAAAGGTTTTCTGTTCCCAAAAAAGGAAACAAACCTTAACTACAGTATCCCATCACAAGCAATAGAGACCTGAACTACAAATAAATAGAAAAGACTTTTAAGAAGCCAATTAAGATTAAAATAACCTTCCACAAGTCATTGTGTGTGCGGTTTACTCTAGGTTTCATTCTACACAATTTCAAAAACAATTCGCCTTGGCCTATATTCTATTCTAGATTTCAAAACCCTTCGACTTCATCAAAGTTCTTATATAGAAAAACTATATACATAAGTGTATATCTAACTGTTGACGTTGAGCTCTGTTGGGCTCAGAAACAGATTTCGAAATAAAGCGTATTTTAATGTCGCTCATTCTACGCGCTTATATGTCACTCACCTGTAGATATGATGTCATATGATATCTTTCGCTGCAATCGTGCAATAAACTATCTCATTAAACCGTCTCGTCTAGCAGTTGACGTCCCCGGGTCCGTTTCTTTCACGCACACTCTTCTCTACTAAATAATTATGTGACAGCTATACCTATAATACCTGCTGATGCTGTGTTTTGTAGATTGTTGTGGTGGAACGTGGAATAGATATTTCGAAAAGTGCACTCACTATAAAGTGCAACGGGGGTGTAACACAGTTTCCCAGAATTGTTGTGATTTTGATTCTCATATTTCTTGCAGAGACAGAGAGTGCAATTTGAGTTGCACAGCTTCGTTTTATTTTTCTAATGAAAACGAATGAAATGAAATTCGCGCGCTTTTTATGTCCAACCTCTGTTGTTGAAGTGAAGCTAGTGATAGTTACGTCATGACCGTGTGCTTTATGTGTTTTAAAAGATGCCCAAAGTGAATATAACAAGCAAGTTCTTTGAAGTCTAATGGCGTTATGAGAGCGCAGCGATATAGCAATGGGTTAGCCTTAGCATGGGTGTGTGTCGGACTTAAAAGAATAAAATTGTCTGATGCAGACGGGGATTTAGCTTAATTGCGTAAGTGATGGGAAATATGAATACAGTGAATCATGTTTATTGTTCTTTATTGTTTTGTCAAAGTAACAATTTTGATCAACAATTTTTGTTATGCGGTAAACTGCAGAAAAATGCTAGCATTGTTGACGGTTTGTTGTTGTGAATAGCTGAAGTTTTATGGGAAACAATCTTGTAAAAATATTAAAGATGTATGGGATTTGAGAGGTAATTGGTAGTTGAAAAGCCATAATTCACCTTAATTGATGATGGGAAAACAATTACGTAGCAGAAATCTACCGTATGTGCAATTCTGTATTGGTTTGACAGGTTTGACAGTTTGTGCAATGAAACTATGTTTTATATTCATTAAATACATATGTATGTGTTGTATATTCAGCATATAATATTTAAATGGATGTGTGCTTAGCTAAAATTGTGGACATCACGTTTGTGCACTTTCTCTTTAATATTTTCAAAACATTATATTTAAATAGCTTTTGTAAGGAATTATTTAATGTTCATTAAATTAAACTGCATTTTCTTTTAGTCTCATGATAAAAATAATAGACTGATTAAAAATATAAAAAAGAAATCAAATAGTGTAAACAATACATTAAAAAATACATTTTACTGGTTTTTCAGCTACAATAGAAACCATTTTTTTTTTTAAATAAAAGTGTGTCTTTTGACAGATGTACAACTTTTGACATACAGTGCTTAGATAACATGGCCGCCCCTTAGAGTAGAATTAGAGAAAGGCGGCATGTGGGCCAGCGCTGCATGATGTCTTTATTCCTAAATTTGCTACTAATTATTGCAATCAATTTTACGAACAACAAAAGATACAAAGTATCGTAAAGATCTCTGAGTCGAAAATTCGATCCTAATTCAACTTGAGGTTTCAACTCTGCATATAAACAAGCAGAATAAAAGTTAAAATAAGCAAATAATAAAACAAAATAGAATGTGACTTAATAATATGTTGTTTGTAAACAAAATGTGAAAATAATACACTTGTTATTGTTTTTTATCCCTAAAACTCTAGTCAAAATAGGACTAAATGCCAACTACGTGCATTGTTATATAACAAATTGATTCATACTCAGAGAATGTTTTAGTTAAATGATAACAAAAATTAAAAGTATATATAAATCAGATCCTCCTATAAAAACATACATATACGTTTATAGGGTTTCATTTTTCATCATTTGACATTTGGCATGTAAAATTACACCTTTAATAAAAATGGAACGATACAAAATTCAACAATGTATTGAATTGTTTAAATTAAGAACTTCAAAAATTACTACTTGCCACACAATCAATGAAAAACTTATATTTTCGAGCTTTTTAAATTAATTAGTTAGTTGAACCATAAAATAAATTTTGGTCCCCAACACAATAAGAGAAAACGTTGTGTGTGTAAAGGGCAAATCACAATTACGCGTTCGGTCAATCGTTGCTTTGATGGGCTTTAGACTGACTTTACGATATCATCTGTCATAAAGCGCCATCTTTAAAATTGTAAAACGAAATGTGGCTTCAAACTTGGGACATTGTGAAGTTGCAAATTTTACAGAAGTAGAAATTGAAGAAAAAACGAGAAGAGAAGACGGCTTTTTTTTGACAACTTATAGATTCGATTATTCGGTCATGAAGCGCCATCTTTAAAATTGTAAAACGAAATGTGGCTTCAAACTAGGGACATTGTGAAGTTGCAAATTTTACAGAAGTAGAAATTGAAGAAAAAACGCGAAGAGAAGACGACTTTTATTTTGACAACTTATAGATTCTGTTATTCGGTCATAAAGCGCCATCTTTAAAATTGTAAAACGAAATGTGGCTTCAAACTGGTGACATTGTGAAGTTGCAAATTTTACAGAAGCAGAAATTCAAGAAAAAACGCGAAGGGAAGACGACTTTTATTTTGACAACTTATTGATTCGGTTATAATGAATTTAGGAAGCCCTTACTTGACACCGCCGCAAGGCAACACATTTTGAACTACCGACATAACCTATTTGAAAATTGCAGTTGAATTGTTGATATTTTAATATAAAATAAATTATTGTTTTTTATTTAATTTACTGTAAATTAAAATATTGTAAAATGACAGTAGTTGTCAGCTGTCAAAGTGCGATAAAATAGAAAATAGATCTGTTCGGGCGTTGAGCTCGAGCTTGCGATATGTACGATCTAAAGCAAGCACAAAACTTGAGGTAACATATCAGATTGCCTCACAGGAATTCATTATTTCTATTATCAAAGTCGGTACGACCGTATTAAAATGTAAGTAAAATTTATTTGTTAAGAAGGCAGAAATCTGAATGGTCCAGATTTATAAAGACAGCAACAAATGTAAAACAATTTTGACGTTTAATGAAAATTGCTTTTCTTTTGTAAATTTGTATTACCATTTAATAATTATGTTTTTTTTTGTCTTTATACGATGCCTTTAAAATAATAAATATATCATTAAAACAAATATTTTCTTTATAAAAAGAAAGATAATTGTATTATCTGTCAAACTAAACTATGATTTTGTAGTTACCAAAACGAAATCTATTCTTTTACCTGATGTGCCCCCTCCTTAAAGTGTTAATTAAAAGTTGATTTAATTTAAAATATGTAACTAAAACGCGCGTTACATTACGAATTGATCTTCCATAAAATAGACCTACAATTCTTAAAGCCCGAGATAAACAACACGATTATGAATTACTAATTAGCAGATAATTGCTTTTTCATTGTATGCATTCTTTTTATTGTTTTCCCTTCGAAACACTGTCTACGATAATCTTATCAATAATAAAAATAACAAATCCAAAATAAAAACAAAAGAAAAACTAGAAAATAAATATATGTAAAAATAAATCTGTTCAAGACGGTAGCTATTTTTGAAAATAAGTCCTTAGCCAGCATTCTCCCGACCGATTTACACAGTTGATGTCACTCACGTCCGTCAAAACTCATTTCCCTCACCTTATTCACTGAGGCCACAAAGAGCGATGGGTATTTTCATTTGATTTGGCTAAGTGCCGACTGTACTTTGATAAATACATAAACTAGTGTGATTAAAGAAATAAATAATAAAACAAAACAAAAATATAAACACACTCTCGTTAATGTTTAAAGTTTTAACGGTTAAATAAGCAACATTTTGTGAGTGTTATCCGTGGATTATATTTATATTTTTCTTTTGACACATAAACGGTTCGTGGTTTACTTTGTGATTAATCGCGTTTTGACACTTCAAAATGAAGATATTAAGTAAGCTTTTGATAAGATAATTTCTTTAAATTATATTTTTAAATCTTTTATATTTTATTTAAATAAAAGGAAAACACAACTTACAAAGTTAGCAATAGTACATTTTACTTGGAAAAAATAACCTTAAACTTGTCCTATATCAAAGATAGAATCAGCTGGCGCATTGACTCTTGAACAAAGACTAATTTAGTAGTCGTATGTGTCTCCGGAAAGTCGACTTGAACAAGAATTTATACAATTTGAGAAAACAGTGATAAAGAATTTTATCAGAGATATTATTACTTTAGGGTGAATGGTAAATGATAGGTTCCGAAAAAAAAATAAAACTTATTACGATTCGGTATTTTTAGTAAAATGGATATTGTAAGCTTTATTTTCAAAATCAATGGTGCGTAGTTTTGGAATAAAATATTTGTGTCCATTTATAAGGGATAGAACTAAAAAAAGCTAATTACATTATTTTTAGGTAAAAATGGATTTTTCTATTTTCCGCATGAAATTTATTTTTTCTAAACAGCTGATACTATTAGGTCCGTTCACGTACCTTGCTGAAACACTCTAATTTTACGAAATTTGATCGCGTGCTCAAAAATTTCGTGGTTTTTCGTAAAAGAGAGGTTTTTCGAGAGAGTAAAATATTTCCCCAACCTAAGAAGTTTAGCTCAAGAAATTTCTGATTTGTGAAAATTGTCAAATTTGATAGAACTTCAAATAAATAAAATAAATTGTTCGCTTTTGCTGTCACTTATATAATTTAAAATTCTTTTCCCAAAGAACAGCAACAAGATTGCAATTTTCAAGTTTCAATTTAATCAAGTTTTTTTTCATAAAAAAAAACAATGGGCCAGCATGATGTTGCTTGAAGTTCATGTTGTCTTAATTTATCCATTAACAAAAAAAATAAAAAATTATAAACACAAAATTAAACGATGACGTTCCAAAATTTGTATTTTTTTCGACAGTCAAATTGTGGGGAAAAAAAGTTGTTGGTTTTCCCTATCGCTTACTTTTTTGTAGTTTTGTCTTTTTGTGAGAGAATTTTAGTCCCACTCTTTAAATTATCTCTTTTTACGAATTCCAGTGCAGAAAGTAAGCGAACAGACCTATTATGTTCAACAGAGAACCTTATATTTCTACTGATTTGTGTTTATATTTCACACAACTCCGATGACATTTCTGTCATCAAAAAATGTCCGATGAGTTTCAGGAAAATTTTTGACAATGACAGACATTTTTAATGATCGATATAAACGACCTGTAAAAATAATTCTAATATAATTGTTATGGCTAACCCTTAAAAATGCTGATTACATTAATTTTGGGTAAAAATGAATTTTTCTATTTTCCGGATAAAAATCCATTTTTCTGAACAGCTGATTCTATTATGTTCAACAGAGAAAAGAATATTTACAATGTTGCGTGATTTGTGTTTATATTTCTCACAACCCCAATGACATTTCTGTCATAAAAAAAATGTCGGATAGGTTTTAGGAAAATTTTTGTCAATGACAGACATTTTTAAAGATCGCTATAAACGACCTGTCAAAATAATTCTAATGATTTGTTTCAATGATATAAACTAATGATATGTAGCTATAACTGGCCCCTAAACATTTAATGTTTATTTTTATATTATTGCACCTATAAATCAATTTTGAATTCTTCTGTACAGAGTATATTTAAATCAAATGTTACATTTAAGTTTTAAATTTAAAATTGAGCATAAGTTATTATCTAGAGACATTTATTCGATTTGGTTTTTCAAAGAAATGTTTTGTATATAACAGCCAGTTTAATACAGGGTAATTAGTTTCGTGGTTTTAGGTTGGCAGCTCACTGATTTGACACCTGTCAAACTCAGCTACTACTTGAAATGTCATATAATATTAGTAAAATGATTATACATGTATAATGTATTTATCATGGTAGACCGATCGCGATTGCATTAAATTCGAAAATTATTATATTTTCGAAATTCAAAATTATTATATTTTCTTGAGTTAAACATTGGACAAACAAATTTATTGAAAAAAAGATATTAAAAATAATTAGGTTTTCGAACTCCGAAAAGTTGGATTTAAAAGTTGAATTTTTTTTGAAAACTGAACGAACTTCTCATTTAGAAATTCAAAACCTTAGGGCCTTGCACATTATTGAAAAAAAGATATTAAAAATAATAATGTTTTCTAACTCCGAATTGGATTTAAAAGTTGAATTATTTTTTGAAAACTGAACGAACTTCTCATTTAGAAATTCAAAACCTAAGGGCCTTGCACATTAGAGCGAACAACGATTGAATGAATGGACAAACGTGATTTTACACATTTTAAAAAGTCATTTTTAAACAAAAACAAATTTAAACTATAAGAAACCAATTGACACTTATTTTAGGATAGTAAAATTTGCATTTTGTTCTCTTAAACAAGAGAATTTTGTAAAAACAATCTGGTAGTAACGAATTGCAGTGTGGTTGCTATGAACTGTCAAACTCTATTCGCGTTCCACTTACCATCCACACTGCAACGAATAAATTGTTTCCTCAAAATTAAACCACTCTTGGTTTGTTTGTTGAAAAGGGTAATTATAAATTGACAATTCGTCGCTGTCTGCGAATAGAAAAAAAACTCATCTGAAAGAACAGTCAAAATATGCGAACATCCACGGTTCGCAGTTCACAGCTCATGTGCAAGATGCTTAAGAGAACGTACTCAATTTAGTAAATGTAAATGTCAGAAAACAAAACCAATAATTGTCACACTATGTATCAAAAATTAATTTAATGAACTGTCAAACAAGTGTCACAAGTAATTTATTTGTCTGTATTATAACTAATGAAAGCGCAGTTCTAGCTAAATATAGTTCAAATTTGAAACAACTGTCATAAAATACAACCTTTAGTCTTACCTTGTGTTTTATTTCTTTTTTTCTTCTGTTTTTACGCAAATATTTGTTGCTGCAGATGAAAAACTAAATTATGAAAATAAGTGTTTAAATAAATAGTTACTATATGTATATTGGTATAAGATATACTTTGTACATAATGCACATGTTAGAGTAGTACGAAACAATATAAAGCAGAGAAGAAAACAGTTTATTGCCTTGGACTTGCATCGAAATATGGTTTATAATTTGTTCTTATTTATTTTACTCATTGTATTTATAAATTAAAGGGTTGTGTTTTCTTCACTGATAATAATTCAATTGGTTGTTTATCGATATGACTTGGTTTGAAAAATGTACTTGTTTATTTAAGAAACTCTTACTTATACCTATACATAATTCAGGAAGGTACATATGTATACATATTTAAAAGTTATTATTAAAGGGGAACACAATTATAACCACGTTAAAAATTAAGTGCATCAAGAGCAAATATTTTATATTTGATCCATAAGCGAATAAGTTTATTTTCACAAATTTCGGTTTTCGAGAATGACTGAGGTTCATGGGTTTTTCTTTTGACACATTTTTATATACTTTGACAGAACTGCCAGTTTCTATGAAATCCATATTGTATGTTTGCCTGGAAATAAAGCCCATAATGTGTGTAGCTGTATCTTTTGATATTGTGTACGTCATTGATGAATTGTCAAAATTCATTTTAATAATGGCGCTACGTTCCTCAAAATTGACATTTTGTTAAAGACAGTTTTACGAACAAATTATTTGTTTATAGTATTTCAAGCAAACCATTTGAGATTTTATAATCGGCTTGATATAATATTGATTTAATAAAATTAGGCAAAATAAGAGACACTAAAGTAGTACGACGAACGACGAATGAATTACAAAACGTGAGTTTATATAGGTACGTTTG
Organism: Eupeodes corollae; assembly: GCF_945859685.1. Classification (NCBI taxonomy): domain Eukaryota; kingdom Metazoa; phylum Arthropoda; class Insecta; order Diptera; family Syrphidae; genus Eupeodes; species Eupeodes corollae. Next base: position 88,395,825 of record NC_079149.1, on the reverse strand, counting down.
AAGACATATTTCCACACAAATTCTTAACAAAACGATAGCAATATAGTTTCTATTTGATTTATGATGCATACTTTTACTTTTCAATATCATATATTAATAAATTTAAGAAAACAAATGTATTCGTCGGGAAAAAAATTGTATTTGACACCAACTGTCAAACTTTATTCGCGTTCCACATTATCCACACTCGCAACGAATAAAATAATAGCGCGTAGTTCGGTGGTGAATAGTGTTTGGCTGTGGCTCCTTGTCAAATTTTATAGGCCACGAATTAAAAACTCTCATGTGAAAGAAATGTTAAAATCGACGAATATTCGTTGATTCGTTGGTCGTGCTCATATGAATAGTGCTTACGAATGAACGAACAAACGTGATTTTACATATTTCAAAAAGTCAATTTCAAACAAAAAAACACATTTAAATTATAAGAAACCAATTGACACTTGTGAAAGCATAAAAAAATTTGCATTTTGTTTTCTAAAACAATACAATTTGGTAGTATCGAATTGAAGTGTGGTTGTTACGAACTGTCAAACTTTATTCGCGTTCCACATACCCTTCACACTGCAGCGAATTAACTGTTCGCGCTCAACTTAACCTCAAAATTATACCACTCTTGTTTTGTTTTTTGAAAAGGGTGATTATAAATTGACAATTCGTCGCTGTCTGCGAATAGAAATAAAGCTCATGTGAGAGAAAAGTCAAAATATGCGAACATCCACTGTTCGCAGTTTGTAGCTTATGTGCAAGATGCTTAAGGACAGAAACTGTTAGTCGCGTCGTGAATTGCGAACTGCAAAGAACTGTCAAACGCAATGCGCGTTCCACATACGATCCACACTTTAACTAATAAAATGTTCACGCACGTCTTAACCTACAAATTTCATTATAGTCTTTGTTGTACATGTGGAATGACAAATAAAAACAAGTCATGTGAAATAAATGCCATAATGAACGAATATCCGGTCATTTCATTGGTTGGCTGTTGGTCGCTGTCATGTGAATAGTCCTTCACTCCTCAATTAATCTATTGTAACGTGTACTGTGTGGTTTTGGTAACATCCTGTTTGAACCAGTTGCCGTTAAAGTTTAAATTTGGTTTGTATAAGCAACCATGATAAAAACCATAAGTTAACTAAATAAATTGACAATGACAGTTTGATGATTAGTGAAAGTTGTCAAAATTGTCAAGTACATATTGGATAACGCGGTAGTTATACAACTTGCTACTATTTCTACGATTTTGCGAAAAAAAATAAACATTTTGACAGTTCTCTTATTCTTATAAGATTTGGTCTTACATATTTATCATCACTTATCCAGTTTGCTCACTTTAAAACCAACAAATAAAAGTTGATAAACAAAAAGTTCATTCAACTTAAATAGTGTTTATTCACTTGATAAACATTATATTTATAAAACAAATATCAACAATTTTACTCCCCTAAATCATTATTCTTAATGAAGTCGTCGTATGAGTGGTTAGTGTAAACGTTTCAAGTTGCAACAAGTGATAAAATATTTAAAATTACATATCACTTAAATGAAGTAATTATCGACAGCGAGACATTCCTTGAATACTGAACTATGTTGTAAATAAATTTCAATCGATGCATATAAATACAGCAAATAAAAAATAATGAGCAAAGCGTTTAATTTTTCTTTTTCCTTCTTGGCACGCTTTGGGCGGGTGTTACATAATTTACGTTTTGACTTTGGTATCATGCGTCACTAATAATCAAGGTAAATGTGTCGATGTACGAATGAAATAATTATAAATTTTATTTAAATCAAAAACAAACTAATGCAAGTGTCATTCTCAAGGCAAACAAAAATTAAAAATAATAACATAGAATATGTATTTATTACACATCCTTTATGGTACTTATGACGTTTAATTGGCTACGATATAGTTTTGCATTTGTTGATAATTTGTTTTGTAATTAAAAGTCCTAAATTTTGTATCACAGTACATCGCATTTGTAAGTGTTAACGTACCGAAAGAAAAGACAAATTTATTTGTAAATTCTATAATTTATTTTGAGATTGCAGAGATAGACGTGCTGTCGTTTAGTTAGGTTTGTTTTGTTGGCATACATTTTATTTTAGCTACTTTGATGATTAGGATAATGAATTAAAAATAAAATTCTATGCATAAATAACCCTTCTAACCAGAAAATAAAACAAGTTCTATATTCTCTTATTTCTTTTAGAAATTTGACAAGTCCTGTGAGCGTTTTATACAAAAGTTATCAGAATTATAATTACAGCTTTGAAGCACTATTCACATGAACACGACCATCGACCAACGAATGAACGAATATTCGTCGATTTTGACATTTCTTTCACATGAGAGTTTTTAATTCGTGGCGAATAAAATTTGAGAAGGAGCCACAGCCAAACACTATTCACCACCGAAGTACGCGCTATTATTTTATTCGTTGCGAGTGTGGATATTGTGGAACGCGAATAAAATTTGACAGTTCGTATCAACTACAATTTTTTTCGCGACGAATAAATTTGTTTTCTTAAATTTATTAATATATGATATTGAAAAGTAAAAATATGCATCATAAATCAAATAGAAACTATATTGCTATCGTTTTGTTAAGAATTTGTGTGTTAATATGTCGTCAAACGTATATAAACTCACATTTTGTAATTAATTCGACGTTCGTTGGTCGCGCTCATGTGAAAACTGCTTAAATTGTCAATGAACAGACCTAATAAATCATTTTTGTTTTAAAATCAAAGTACCTATAGATTAGGCCAGTTTATATTTCTGAGAATTTTCTCATACAGATTGACAGAGCAGACAAATCAAATAGCAAAAGTGAGTAATTTGAGAATTTTTTTTATATCTCTGAGACAACCAAAATCTAGCCAGCTGATATCTTCAATTTTAAAATAAAAGTTCCATTAGTATTTCGCACATCTGCGGGTATATATCCTCGATAACTATGCAATCTTCATATTTAAGGTATTCAACTGATTGTGGGGCATTTTTCTTCTTTCAGGTGACCCCAAAGAAAATAAAAAGAAAACGTTTCAACGCTCACACAGTATTGATAAGTGTGTCATTCCATTTTTAGTAATGTTGTAATTTTACTCCTTAAATGTCAAAATATGACAGCATCAAAGGTGATACTTGCCCAAACAGCAATTGGTAGGCTCAGATTACATAAAGGACTTAATAATAAGGCAGATTTCTCGCATCTGATTGTCCAACTGCCAACAAATTTCCTTCAACTTAAGACAATTTTATTGGAAAGTTGACTGGAAAATTAGGCACGTATATATCCCTTACAATAATGACAAGTCTTCTTATGTAAAAATGGCAGTTGATTAACTCTTTAAATTCAATTGAAAGCTGAACTTCATAGCTTTGTAATTTATTTATTTACTTTGCCATTTTGTTTAAAGTTTTGTTTGTAAGGGTTTTTTGTCATATTTAATACAAAATAAAACTTATGATGAACTTGTAACCTGTTTAAGGAGTTTTTTTTTTGAAGATAATATAATATAAGATAGACAAGTAAAGATCTCAATTTGAAATTAATGACATCTGACAAATTAGCCAGCTGCCTTTGTCTTGTTTTGAAGTCCCTAATAGTCTGGGAGGCGACCGTAGTGTACCCTACCTCATAAGCCGACTGGAATTGAGTGCCAGAAATGGATAGAGCATGACGTGGCATATACAAAACTGCAGGGCGGGCTAAATTTCGTTGGGCCTTATGGTGGCAAAATGGCTACTTCCGGTACCGTTTTTTGGTACATACCTACCTCATAAGCCGACTGCAAAAATGTACAACGGGTCTATTGGGATTTACTTACAGATTTAAAAACAGGAGGGCGGGCAAAAAAAACTCGGGCCAAACCGCTTGTCCGCCCATCTCGAAAAACGGTATTTTTGGTACAAACCTACCTCATCCGCCGACTAGACAAATGAGGCATCAAATGAAAGCTTAGACTCTCTAGATTAAGAATCCGTTGGGCGGGCTAACTTTTGGTGGGCCAAACATGTGCCCGCCCAGCTGTTTTTGAAAAAAAAAAATCAAAATTCATTAACTTTTTAATTACCGAAATTTCAAAATTTTGTATCTCAAATTAAAGAAAAAAGGGTGAGTTGATTAGTTTCACTGCCAACTCAATAAAACCTTTAACTGAATTTGTAAAAAAATTTAAAATTACTTAAAACAAGTATCTTACCACAGTATTATTTGTCTTAATGTGTGTTTAGAACATACATAAAAAACATGACATTATTTTCTGCAACAAATTTTTCAACCTTCATTAGGTATTTAAAAAAAACAAAACACATACGAAATATAGAAGTATTTATCCTAATTTTTTCAAAAACAAATATAATGTAATATAATTTAATATAATACATTTAACAAAAGAAAGGAATAAGAACTTTGCATATTTCACACAATTATCAACATAACATTTTCATTTGTTTCATCTATAATATTTAAAATAAAATAGTAAAGATGAAAACTTTAAAATAATTAATATTAACAAAATGAAAATAAAATTATAAACCTATACCAACATTTTTATTTGCATCACATTTTTAACAATTGTCATCAGAATCTTCATCACTTAAATATTCTATTTCGTCATTTTCATCTTCATTAAAAATAATTTCATCAACTTTTAGACGATTTGGTTCGCCTTGAAACCAAAGTGGTAATAACTGGCCATTTTTTTATCTGCCATTTAAAATTTACTGGATTGAGCTTAACACAATCTGCCTCTGATGCATTTTGACACATAAAACTTATTAATATAAGAAATCATTCTCTGAAATAATTAACATTTTAAAACAAAATATTAATCCTTTTGATGAAAATATAGAGAAAGGATTTGTATTTAATATAACAACAGTTAGAGCGACAAGTCAAGATATAGCAGATTTTATTTTAAATGCAAATGAAATAGGTGAAACCCAAAAACATAATTTTATTAAAGAGTGTTCAAAAGACCTTAATCGATTTGCAAAACCGATTAAGCGTAATAAAGTTCTTAACTTTGCGTTTGAATGCTTAAAGAAATACTAAAAGGGTAGTGATGGTAAAAAACACGGTCTTATTAACGCGATGTCTTTAATAAAATATCAGATAATATTTAAAAAGAGTATTGTTTTAAAGTTATCAATTAAGAATTCGGATCATTACAATAGAAATGAAAAGGAAACCACAAATTTTACAATATCTGGCCCACTACGAAAAAGAACAGAAGACTTCCTTAAATGTATCAAAAATCCAAATTTCAATTAGTCTCTGGTAAGATTCTTAGGGTAACATTGGGAGGATAGTTCATTTATTTTAATTTTGAGGGAAAGAAAAGTTATTTTGACGGTTGATGATAAGTGTATTTCTTACGAAATTCTAAATGAATCTATCTCAAAGTGTGAAGAGCCCCAATACAATTGCACATGGGTGGATCCAGACTTTTCATTAAGGGGGGGGGGGGGGTCAGAACCAAAAATAGTACTTTTAGCAACAAAGTTTAAGGAAGTAAAATATAAATGTTGTTTTCATAGGTATACAAAATATAAATAATTCAAAATATAATGGGGGTCATATCCATTAACGTAATACGATTAGTTCTGAATTGAAGGGCATTCCTGCGAAAAAGCAAACAAATTATCTCCCAATGGGGAGGGAGTCATGACCCCTACGACCCCCCCTTGGATCCGCCATTGCAATTGCAGTCATAAAATAGCCGACACAAGGCTAATTTATCATGTCAGTAAAGCAAAACCGAATTCAAATAATACAATTCGAGCGTCTGACACAGATATTCTTATTATTTTACTTTTAAATATGCATAAATTACAGCATATAAATATTTGTCTAACTAGTGGCAACTCAAAAAGGAACAATATAAGTTGCATAAATTGTACAGAACTTGCCGCAAAACTAGGGATGAGTTTGTGTGCTGCATTACCTGCATTTCATGCATTCACAGGTTGTGACTACATCCAATTTTTTTTCGAAAAGGAAAAGCTAAATCTTTCGAAATACTAGAAAAAAATGTTCATTATCAGGCCGCTTTTGAAAAACTAAGTAATGAAGCTCAACCTTTAGACGAAAAAAGCACTCAAATAATTCAAAATTTTACTTGCCAAAAAAGGCTTAAAGAATTGCAAAAACGTAAATTTAGCAAGAGTTCCACTATATCAAAATCTATATGGTTCTAAAAACGTATCTTCTGGTAATTTTTTTAAGAACATAAAATATTTTATCTCCAGTTCAATTTCACCTTGTTTTAAGCCATTGCTTGAAAAAAACAAATATGACAATATTCATAAATTGTATGTGTCAAAATGCATCAGAGGCAGATTGTGTTAAGCTCAATCCAGTAAATTTTAAATGGCAGATAAAAAAATGGCCAGTTATTACCACTTTGGTTTCAAGGCGAACCAAATCGTCTAAAAGTTGATGAAATTATTTTTAATGAAGATGAAAATGACGAAATAGAATATTTAAGTGATGAAGATTCTGATGACAATTGTTAAAAATGTGATGCAAATAAAAATGTTGGTATAGGTTTATAATTTTATTTTCATTTTGTTAATATTAATTATTTTAAAGTTTTCATCTTTACTATTTTATTTTAAATATTATAGATGAAACAAATGAAAATGTTATGTTGATAATTGTGTGAAATATGCAAAGTTCTTATTCCTTTCTTTTGTTAAATGTATTATATTAAATTATATTACATTATATTTGTTTTTGAAAAAATTAGGATAAATACTTCTATATTTCGTATGTGTTTTGTTTTTTTTAAATACCTAATGAAGGTTGAAAAATTTGTTGCAGAAAATAATGTCATGTTTTTTATGTATGTTCTAAACACACATTAAGACAAATAATACTGTGGTAAAATACTTGTTTTAAGTAATTTTAAATTATTTTACAAATTCAGTTAAAGGTTTTATTGAGTTGGCAGTGAAACTAATCAACTCACCCTTTTTTCTTTAATTTGAGATACAAAATTTTGAAATTTCGGTAAGTAAAAGTTAATGAATTTTGATTTTTTTTTTCAAAAACAGCTGGGCGGGCCCAACGGATTCTTAATCTAGAGAGTCTAAGCTTTCATTTGATGCCTCATTTGTCTAGTCGGCGGATGAGGTAGGTTTGTACCAAAAATACCGTTTTTCGAGATGGGCGGACAAGCGGTTTGGCCCGAGTTATTTTTGCCCGCCCTCCTGTTTTTAAATCTGTAAGTAAATCCCAATAGACCCGTTGTACATTTTTGCAGTCGGCTTATGAGGTAGGTATGTACCAAAAAACGGTACCGGAAGTAGCCATTTTGCCACCATAAGGCCCAACAAAATTTTGCCCGCCCTGCAGTTTTGTATATGCCACGTCATGCTCTATCCATTTTTGGCACTCAATTCCAGTCGGCTTATGAGGTAGGGTACCCTACGGTCGCCTCCTGGACTATAATAATAAGACTCTCACTCCCCACACTCAATAATATTCCATTGAATCTTAAAAAAAATAATTTACGATGCAATTACTTGCACGATTTCTGTACTTCATAGTTTCCGTATCAGTTTCAATTGTATTAAATGTTCTTATACCTACTTTCAATGATACAACTTTACCTAGGTACCTACCAATAAAACAATGTGAAAATTAATCTTAAATCAAAATGCCTTCAGGTCGATGACGCAAATAATATCAGATCCCTCTTATGCTTCACATATATTATTTCCCATCTATCCGATGTGTACCTACCTTTATATTTTCATATACCTACCTATCTATTCCATTATGTTAATTGAGATTTATTTTCAATGAATCTCAATCGAAATGAAACTACCTTATTTCAATTTTACAATCGGTGATTACACGGCCATATTTAGCTTTGAATCTTATGCATCTCATCTTTGGGTTTCAATTTAACTGCCAATTTGCCATATTACAACATCAATAAATATGTTCAACGAGGAGATACGTAGGTACAAGTACATTGTACAAACTGAGTACAATTAAATACTCGATTTCGTGATGTTGAGCTCCTTAGTCGAGGCCTCATTTGTTTTTATGTCAGTTAACTTGTAGTTGGGTATATGTTTAATGTTAATAATCAATAATAATAGATTATAAGGGATATACTCGTAGTAAAAATAGAGGGCTTAAAAATAAAATTGATAAATACACAAGATATTAAGAGTGTACAAAAAATTATATATCTCCTCTTATCTTATAAAAATGGTGATAATTAGTGTGTATAATGTGCATTTTTATGTAGAATTAAATAGTGTCAAAATAAAACTTTCATTTGTCGCCATTTTCTAAATAAAATATGGTATGTTTCAATTGAAAGGCAATTGAATGATTAAGGGATGGATTCGAAACGTTTTTTTTGACATTGTTACAATGGTAGAAATGTCAAAATTGACATTCCCACCGGATTTTGTAATTAGTGTGTACATAATTTTATTATTATCATCCTTTAGTGCATGAAAGGAAATGCATTTAAATATATTTTAAAGCTGGTATTCACACTATAACAAACTTTACAACTTCTTATTTCGGTTGCCATATTAATTACATTTAATTATAACTTCTTAGAATGGATCACAACCAAAATCACTTCTCAATTTCTTAATTTTCTTTCACCATAATTATAACTGAGTTCTACCATAATTGCAGGTAGCTAAATGTATACTATTTTACAATCTATCGCATATTAGGTAGCCATAGTTCAAAAGAAAAATATTCCAAATAAACTCTTAATCATCCCTGCTTTTCTTTTTATTTATGTCTGACCTTCAGAGGTATAAAAATACACAATAAAATCAGTCATTTGCTAGAAAGAAACCAATTGAATAAAAGAATAGAACAGCTCGATTTCTTCTCGTCTGGCTGTCAAAACTCAAATTCAAAGCAGTCGCTTATTTTCCTCCTCGGATTGCGGACATAGTGCAGTTTTGCTTTCAAATAATCAATCAATTTCTCGTCAAGAAAACATAAAATATCATCCACAAAATAAGAATTAGCTACTTCGGAGTGTAAATAATTATTTTATTAAGCTTATCGATAGCAATCAAACAAGTAATTCGACGGAAAAAGATAAAAGAAAATCGTGAAAATAACATCATTGTGATTGCCCTGCCAGAGAACACATGGTTTAGTCGTGTATGTATGTCTGCACTCTTCACACTATTGATAAATAAAACGAAATCGACTTCTTACTTCTCTCTTAACAGTGTCATACAAAACGAGTCACATATGTTTTCATTTACAAACTGGATGTAAACAAACTTGTGCGAAAAATAAATACAAATAAAAACAAAACAAGCAGATTATGGATTCAATACGTGAAACTACTCCGTCGTCATCTTCTGCCTCTGCCTCCGCATCCAATCCTCCCGAGGGTACACGACAGAACAGCCTACAACGTATCCAACAGAGAAAATTGAAGGTATTCAATCTGCCATTGTCACAACAATTGGCCAAGTTGTCGATGTACTCCTCGTGTCAAGTGGATGAGTGTCGATGCACTGGCTGGAAGACATCCCACGAGAATCGTCATCGTGACGACGAAAGTTCCTATAGCCCTGAATTCAATGAGAAATGCAGGAATCCAGCCTGTATGCATCCTCTTCAAAACCATATTTCCCATCTAACTGGGATTTCAAGTCAACAAATGAATGAACTTCTGGGAGCAATTATTGACATGGAAAATCTCTTCATGAGTATGCAACGAGTCGATGACGACGACACTAAGAAGGTTTATATGTATCTCTTTAGGCTATTGAGGCAATGTGTGATAAGCAGACAGCATCCAGTGATTCGTGGACCATTGGGTGATCCGCCATTTGAGTCGCCGTGCATCGCCAAGTCGATTTCGAGTTTTGTTTTCTACAAGTATAATCATTTGAGTCAACCGGAACTTAGCACAATGACTGAGGTGGCGAAGACGTTTTTGAATTTCCTCAATCACTACAATTTCGAGCCCCCTTCGGTGCGAAGAGGCGACATTACGCACGAGGATGCGTCGAGTTATAAAATCAACTACACACGGTGGTTGGTGTTCTGTCATGTGCCGGCCTTTTGCAACTCCCTCAGGCATTTTGAGACTTCACTGGTTTTTGGAAGGAACCTTCTAAAGACGGTGTTCCAAGGGATGTCGCAACAGTTGAAGAAGAAATGCATTTCGGAGCGAGAACGCTTCCCTGCCGACAAAAGAGCCATCATCACTCAAATGCCAAAATTCCTCGAGGCTCTTAAGGCCGAAATTGTTCGAGACGATTCGCCAATTTGGGACCAATCGTATCGCCCTCCAAATACCTTCCTCTCGCAGCAACTCAAAAGACAGCAGGAAACTCCTGGAGGGAGTTCCAGGCGTTCGGGAGAATCGTCGCAGAAGAGACTCAAGAAGGAACCAGAGAGACTCTCCGAGCCTGAGGACCTCTCCGACGAGACAGTTCTACGTGCAATCAAGGCCATCAGTGAAACGAAAGCATCAGCCAAGACGGAAGTTCTCTTTCCGGAAAATGTTTCTCGCGACGAGATAGTCAAGGCAGAAGAACTTAAGGGCGACATACAGTTTCATGTGATTGGAAACACCCTCAGTTCACCGGTGGAAAGACAAAGCATGCTGTGGCTATTGGGGATGCAAAGTGTATTTGCCCATCAACTGCCAATGATGCCTCGGGAGTATATTAGTCAGTTGCTCTTCGATACGAAGCACAAGACTTTAGCTGTAATAAAAGATAATCAGCCTATTGGTGGGATATGCTTTCGGCCGTTCCCCACCCAGGGCTTCACAGAGATTGTGTTCGTGGCTGTGATCATGAGCGAGCAGGAAAAGGGATATGGATCGCATCTGATGAACCATTTGAAAGACTATAGTATCCAGCGTGGAATTAGGCATTTTCTGACGTATGCCGATGAGCATGCCATCGGGTATTTCAAAAAACAGGGCTTCTCGAAGGACATCAAGTTGGCGAGACCTATTCATGCTGGCTTCGTAAAGGAGTACGATAGGGCCACCATGATGCACTGTGAACTGCATCCCAGCATTGTCTATACCCAATTTATATCGGTGATCCAGAAGCAGCGTGAAATTTTGAAGGAGCTCATCGCTCAACGGCACAGCGAAGTGCAGCAAGCACGTCCGGGACTGACATGTTTCAAGGAGGGTGTTCGATGCATACCAGTTGAGTCGATTCCTGGCCTGCGGGAAATCGGATGGAAACCGCAGATGAGGACGCAGCGAACGTCGCGTCCTTCAGAAGAACACGCTGATCCTGATAAGCTTGCAACGTCCTTTGCAACCGTGTTGCAGGCAACGAGACAGCATGCCGCTGCCTGGCCCTTCTTGAAGCCAGTGGTTGCTGCCGAAGTTCCTGACTACTACCATCACATCAAATATCCCATGGACCTAAAGACAATGGGTGAGCGATTGAAGAAAGGTTACTATGTGACCAGGCGATTATTCATGGCCGACATGGCAAGGATATTTTCGAACTGTAGATTCTACAACCAGCCAGACACAGAGTATTACCGTTGTGCCAATTCACTCGAACGTTATTTTCAAACCAAAATGAGGGAACTTGGATTGTGGGATAAGTAGTAGTGCCCACACGACGAGGGCAAAGCGCCGAGACCTGAGACTCCTCGGCTTCTCTCAAGAAACTAATGAAATTTGTTATTTGCTGTTATTTACTAATTAAACCAAAAACAACCCCGACTGAAATAAAATCATCACATATGTATACAATTTATTTTATATTTTTATTTTATTTAAAATCAAAGATGAGATTATGCAATTGATTAAAATTGATACGGATGGATGTTGATGATGAAAACCAGGTAAACAAAATTGAGCTAGTGGAACTGGATCAAGAGTTTAACAAGCCAAATCGTTAGTTTTCGTAAACGGGCTCGTACATTGATTTTATTGTATGCACCAGTTTTAAAATAGATATGGTAATAGTGAGTTTGTTTGAAGATGGTAACAGCTTTCTACAAATCAAATATTCCGGTTTTTTCTTTATTTGATGTTTGGTAATGTGATGTGAGGCATAGTTAAGATTCAGGAAGGAATTGAAATCGAATGTTTAACAACAAAACAAACAAATAAAGAAATGGGTTGTTGCTTTTCAAATTTGACAAGTTTTTGTTTATTGATTGGAAGATTTGGATGTAACATTTCTACCACTGAAAAAACTTTCCTGATTAAAGTCTAACATTTTGGGTTAAATTACATCATTACCCGTGTTTTGTTGGAAAATCTATTCATAGTATAGTAGGATTTTACGCGAAAAACATAAACGATGTCCATAGTATGAATAACACCGATAAAAGATAGAGTAGAATCTTACTATGGATGGGTTTTTGACATTTATTCGAGACTCGAATGGATCTTATGTGATTTCGTTCTCAAATGTTGGTACGATTGATATTGCATTTGTATCTCGATGGCTGTGTTCGTTGAGTAGTTGTGCATTTGGAATCATGTATTTTTTCCATTGGGGAAAAAAATCAGTCTATTGTTGTTGATATTATTAAGATTTGTTAATGAAAATGGACTAACTGGGCTTATTTTGAAAGAAAAAATAATAGAGAAGATAATTAAGTTTTGCTTTGTTTCCACAAAAGGTTTATCTCCCTTTGGATTTCTTCATTGGTTTTCCACTGCACAAGAAGATCTAAAAATTATTATACGATTTCATCTCAAAAACAATTTTATAAAAAGAAAAAAAAAGAACGTTTTAAACACCTGGTAAAATTATGAGAAAAATCAAATTGACAGTTTTTTTTATAAAAAATAAATACCTTAGAAAACATTACTCAAAGTTGGTAAAAATTTCATTTCGGCTCAAATAAATTTTCAAAAATTTAAGATTATGGCTTCTAACTTGTTTTTATCATTCGGAAAAATTTTGAGAAAATCAAATTGAAAGTTTTTTGACAAAATATAAAAACTTAAACAAAAAAATTAATAAAAGTTGGTAAAAATTGTTTTTTTGTACAAATATATTTTTAAGATTATGATATATTAGCTTTAAATTACTTTTAACTTTTGAAAAATATTGTTGTCAAATCAAATTGACAGATTTCTTTCAAAAAATTAAAACTTTAAAGAAAATTTAACAAAAGTTGGTAAAAATTAATTTTTGACTCAAATATCTTTTCAACGCTTTAAGATTATGGCTTCAACAATTGACAGTTTTTTGGAAAAAAAAAATAAAAACCTTATCAAAAAAATAATGAAAGGTGGTTAAAATTGATTTTCGACTCAAATATCTTTTCAAAACTTTGAGATATTTGCTTTAAACTACTTTTATCTTTGAAAAAATATTGCTATCAACATTCAGTAAAATTTTGAGGAAAATCTTTTAACAGTTTATTTTACAGTTTATTGACAAAAAAACAATACTAAAACTTGGAAACAATTTACTTCCGACTCAAATAGCTTTTCAAAAATTAAAAATATTGTCCTCAAACTTTTTTATTTCACAGAAAACATTGTTTTTGATCACCAGTAGTTTTTTTTTTATAAAAATCCAACAGTCCGTTTCTTCATACAATAAAATCTACAAAAAAACAGTTTGCAAATTTGGTAAAAATTTATGTTCGGTTCTTGATATCTGTCAAATTAATTTCATTCATCCAATTTGTAAAAATTTAAGAAATGCCACTTAAATTGGTAAAAATTTGTGTTGGACTAAAAATCCTTCTTAATGAAACACGAAAACCTAGAAACTTTTAAGCAAGACAACTCGGCATGAAGTTATCAGTGTGGGACGCATTCCAGCGTCTTATTTTTTTTATTCGATTAAATCAAAACTTCATTTTTTTACACAAACATGCAAATGCAACAGACCATAACGCATTATGTGTAAAACGAACTCCTCCACACAGGTTTTTCTTTGCAAGTTTTGACTTGACTCCGATCCCCGAACGGAATGAATAAAGCTCATTTCAACTCGATTCAGGTATATAAAGATCGCAAGCTCGCTTCAATACCACATGTTAATTCAGTAGTCTACGAACAAAGCCCATTCTCGAAGTTTTTATTTTATGTCAAAGCTACAATTGTTAAATGAACTTATTTCATAGAATATCAATTTTCAGATGTTTTCTTACGATTTCGTCTTGAAAATTGTCATTTTATTTGTTTTTTTTTTTTTTTAAGTTAATTTTACCTTTTGATTTTCACAAAACTTTCTTCTATTTGTGTTTTTTTATTATTGTTCTGACAGATCTTCTTTCAGTTGTGCCAATTTTTAAATACAAAAATCTGGCTACTGCGGATCGTTTTGTTGGCAATTTCTCACTGTATTCCAAAAAAACGCACTTATTGAAACTAAAGAACCAGTTTTTCAATAAAATCCATCAGTAAAAATTGAAACAGGAGGAATCTGAAAAGTTTTACCGTCATTAATTTGGGGGTACAAACTTTGCGCATCAAATAGATGTTTCTTTTATAACGTTATCAGGAGCCAATTAAACTGTCATTGTCATAGAACAGGCTCGTGAGAAATGTCAAAATCGAAATTGTCATTTTTTTGTTTACTTTTTGATTTGGCTGTGCTTTGTGTTTTTTTTTCTCGTGATTTAAAAAAAATTAAAATAAAGTTATTTTGCCAATTTGTTTAATTATATAATTATAAAATAAATTGAAAAAAAAATGCATCAAATTGAATTGACATCCGAGGAAGGAAAGACTGTGGTTGTGCAGTGTTGTATTGTCGACCAATATTTTGAAGAGTTCACTTTCTACCCGGAAGTGAGTGACGAACTCTTTCTCGGAGTAGGTTGGAACAACTTCTTGCAAATTACTTTCAATGCAATTTCTTTTACATTTTATCAAAGAAAATGTTATAACATTCGTCACACTTTCATTCCAATCATCTGAAGAGGAATCCGATGAAAAATCACTGTCGGTGTCTGAACCACTAACCTTTTAGTTTAGTACTACTTAGCAATCACTTGATTTTCCATTTCAATAATTTTTAATAATATTTTTCACATTACAAACACAAAAATGAAAAAATAAGCGAGAAACGAAAAATGTACACATTTTGCAATTTGTTGTGTTTTTTTTTTGACAACTGACGTTTATCTGATTGTTCTAGCTTGATCTGACGTTTCTCACGAAACTGTGCTGTCCTGTGCTGTTCTGATCTAGAAAAAACCTCGGTGAACACAACTATTTACATTTTTTGACAGGCCGGTTATACTAATTATTGAAAGTTTCTATCATTATACAGGTTCAAACGACATGAGCAATTTGAGAGGAATGCAAGTTTCTAGTATCTGAATTGCCAGCTGCCAAAATAGTGCCTTTCAATGTCAAGAAAAATTTCCTTAACTATTAAATCAAAGGGCA
Source organism: Eupeodes corollae (assembly GCF_945859685.1). Taxonomy (NCBI): domain Eukaryota; kingdom Metazoa; phylum Arthropoda; class Insecta; order Diptera; family Syrphidae; genus Eupeodes; species Eupeodes corollae. Next base: position 88,380,453 of record NC_079149.1, on the reverse strand, counting down.
GGTTCAGACATAATTTGCAGTCAACAATTCTCATACATTTCACTAACCTCTACCTTTACTCCATCGTACAAAAACCATTACAAAAATGATTGCCTACAAAACATTTCTCAGGCGATATACACGTCGATTAGAATTTGCATTTTGTATGGTAAAGCAATATTATTTATTTCTTTTCCAATGTGACAAGGAGCCTTCTTACACAAAACTTTAAATGGTATTGTGCAGAAAATAAATAAATCATAGAGCAATAAATTTCAGCTTTCAGCTGCATAAAAAAACACGATCAATTATCATTATGACATAAGTATATTTGACTTGAAAAGTTTAGAATACACGATTGGAATGGGCAGGTTCAGGTGACATAGGGGACTTGAGAGTAAGCCAAGTTTCTGTGTATCTGATTGGCTAGCTGCCAAAAAAGTTAACTGGAATGTTAGCCAAGAAAAATCTCCATTACTATTAAATCAAGCCACCTTATGTCAAAATGACAATAAACCATGTTTTTTCATTCAAGAGAAAGTTGAACTTTATTATTCTATGATTTTTTTATTTTCTGACCAATTTTATTTAATTCTTTGTGGAAAAGGGTTACTTGTCAAATTGGAAAAAAAGTACTATATTCTTACAATACAAAATACAAATTTTAATTGACATGTAGCTTGCCTGCGATGTGTTTTGTAGACAATATTGTGTTTGGTAGTTTTTGTACGATGAACTGAAGGTAGAAATTAGTGAAGTGAAGTTCTGAGTTTGACATATATGACACTTGAAAAAGTAACTAGTTGCCTTGTTCAAAGAATGCAGTTGATATTTCCCAAACTGTCAGCAACCTTCCAATAGCATCCAATTAGTTGTCAGTTGCCAATTTTTTATCAAGTGAAAATTGTCCCTTTATACGGTGTTGATTTTATCCAAATATTAGACAATTTTTTGGTTAAAAGTCAGCTGACAATTGACGATATTTTTGTATGTTCACACGGTTGAAGGACAGAGATCTGTCATGGTATAAAAGTTAAACACAAATCAGTGAAGTAACGGGTTCGAGAAAACCTAACATTTTTTCCCAAAATGTGACTGTCAAAAAAGATATAAATTTTGAAACATCTTTTCATGTCGTGGTTAAATAAATTAAATTGGGTGGCTCAGCAGTCCGTTGTGAACCAGGGCCTAGTGACTTACAACTCTCAACCATTCCTGTGTGCGAGTACAGTTGTCAAATTTGACACTTCACAAATCAGCCCAAAGAAATTAATTGGGCTTAATGCGTAGGTTGGGGAAATATTTTACTGTATCGTGAGCTCTCTCTTTTAGGAAAAACTACGAAATTTCGTAATTTATTTGTAAAATTAGACTGTTTTAGGAAGGTACGCGAACGGACCTTATTTGTTTTGCATTTGGACATTAAAGAATCAGCTGTTCAGGAAAATAAATGTCCGCCCTAACTAAACTTTTTTTTCTCCAAAATTTTTTTTGGGGGTTATCCGATCGATTAATACAAAATTTGGGAAACATTCAAATTTCCATTCAAATAATTTCGGATTGATTTCAACGAGCAATGGTTTTAAGAGGCTAGTTATAGCTATCACGGGTTTTATCATTGAAACCATTAGGATTCTTTTTAAAAGGTCGCTTAGAGCGATAATTGAAAATTTGTATGTTTGAAACAAAATGTTAAATGGCGGAAATCCTGAAATCCTGTTCAATTCTCGATAAAGAAGCAAAACGAACAGCTGATTTTTCGTTCACCAACAATCAAATCAAGATAGAAACGTCATTCTTTTATAACGTTGCCGTTTATTTCAGAGAACAAAACTAATTCTGTTCCCGGCATAATTTAGAATGAAATTAATATTCCAATGAATGAGTTCAATGATTTCTAAATTACCTCAATCAATTTAACAATGTAAATCCCAAGTAGATACGAGTACATAAGAAAATTGATCCAATTGTTCATCAATCATCATATAACCATAATTCAACCTCAATTTAAAAAAATATTAGTCCCAGTCTAAATATGAGAAAATGCGAATTACGAACACACACCCACATACCATAAACTTTATGTTATGACATTTCACTGTTCCAATTCCCATAGTATAATGATTTGTCATAGTTTATCTACCGTGGCGCCCTCTTGCTGCTAAATATTTTCCACAACTTGTATTCACTCTTTAATTTGACATTATTTATATTTACGTCCAAAGAAACATACTTTGTTTTTTATCTTACAGCACTATTAATCTACTTGCAAGATTATTTTTCTTTTTACAATCTTCACTCTCGATAACTCGATAATGATGACAAACTTTAAAGTTGAATGACGTCCCAAAAGCACGCAATCAAAAGACTACACTATAAATAAGAAAACAGACTAAAAGTTTGACGTTAACGTAATTTTTTTACATGAAGGAAATATTGCGTAATACTTTCTTTTCTGTTACATTTTTTCTACGATTTGGAGAATGATTTGTGTGAGAAGTTAGCCATATAAATACAAGTAAAGACGTTTTAACTATAGCACACATTACTATACGCATCACAATCACAGTCGTGCAATTGTTTATCGAAATGACGCTATACGAGACGACGCGACGCACGGACTCAACGATATTATGGGATATTCAAGAAATAGTGCTGCTGTTGGTAATGTTTTAGATTGTAAGAAGAGTTAGTTAGGAATTCGTATTTTTTGGAGGAAATTGTATGAAATCTGTCAAAGTGTCATTTAGATCAATATTTAAGTCAATCAAGTAACTTTAAATCAATTTTTTTTAAATAAATTTATATTAAATGGAGTTTTCCATTTGTCAAAAAATTGATTTGTTTTTGACGTAAGTCAAATTAAATATTCAGATTTAAATTCAAGAAAGTTTTCGTAGTTTTCTTAAGCTTAATATACACGATTGGAAGATCTTCCAATATTGGCCGAACTGTCAAAAGTCTTCCAATATATACGGTTGGTTGATTTTATCCAAATATTACAATTTTTTGGTAATTAACAATTGTGGACTGTTTACACGATAAATAATAGAATTGATAGACTGATTGGAAGACAATTTTCTTGACGGATGATAGAAAATATGCAAATTTTCTTAAGCAGTCAAAACAAAAGGGCTTGCAAAATATTTTAAAATATAAAAAAAGTGAACCAATAGTGAAGCGGGCAATGAAGAATATCTTAAAAACTTTCTGCGAATTAAAAATTAGATGATGTTGTTTAAAAAAACATCACCTAATATCCAATTAGTAAAAAATCAACCAAATATTTTAAAATACAAAAACTGTGTAGACGAGTATAAACGATTGCATGATGTCGGACAATTTGTTGATAGAATATTTGCTGACGACTGACTTTTGTGACTTTTTCCTGTCACCTTTGACAGATAAAATTGGGTCTCTGCCACGATTGTAAGATCTTTCAAAAGTGTATACTTAGCTTGAAAAACGTTTAATTATTTGTTTTCGTTGTTGGACAAGTAATGTGATCCAAAAATAAAAAATCTGACGGAAGGCTATGAAACTAAACAAGTCAAAATTACACGTCCCATGGTGACAATTTTGACATATGGTATAGGAACGATGGACTCTTATTAGGCAATGTGAAATGTTTTCTTCAAGCTTTGTGATCGCTGTAGATCGTTAATATTGTAAGCACGAGCTCAACGCCCAAATAGATCTATTTTATCGCGCTTTGACAGCTGACAACTGTGTTGTCATTGCAATTTTGTTTGTTTTATTTCTTTTGTTTTTAATTTATAAAAAAAAATTAAATATGTTGAAGAAACATTTTTCTCAACTTCCGAGGCTTGGAATTAAATTACGTCTTGCAAATTCTTAGGTTGCGCTTAATGAATAATGACATAAGGCGAGTTTGACGCATCTTCATTAAAATAAACTAGTTCCCAAACTGATGTGTAAACAACTTTATTCTATGAATCAAGTTATGTAGCAAAAAGGACAATACAAAGCACACATATGAGGAAAACAGAGACAAATATAGTAATAGTAACAGTAATTCATTCAATTATTGTTCCCGGTTTGCTTTTGGTACATTGTTTACAATTTTTATGAATTTTTCAGCTATGACATTGCCATCAGCTCGAAAAAATATATATTTAAGGCAATGTCTGACATTGTTAAATAATGCCCCATGGAGAACCCATGGGGAAACTCAGATTTCCTTAAAAAATGATTTTTTTTCGTGGCTAATGCAACAGCATTGGAATTTATTTTGTCATTGTCATAGTATTGCTGCAAAGAGGGGTAAAACTGCCTAAACATCTAGATTTGAAAATTTGATTTTAAATCAAAATTAAATCAATTTATTTTGCCCATGGAATGTAAAAACAGAAGAAATGTGTGTTCTGATAGATCTAGATCAAGAATAAGTTGAATTATTTAACCCATGGAAAACCCCATAAGATTCGTCTTTATCTTTTCGAATCAGTTCACAAAACCTCTACCATAGCCTTTAACCGAAACAAGTTTTTGAAAACAAAAAAGTCAATGCATCTTTCTCTTTGCCGGCTCCTTAAGACGCCAAAGATCACGCATAAGCTGCTGACACAGAGTACCACTTTCATGTGTCTGCAACTTAATGAGAAGTGAAATGTTGCTGCACAGTCATAAAGTGCAACTACCTTTCCATAATGCAGGTCGTATTGGAAGCGGATCGGCTCAGCTGCAGTTGGTCAATTTTAACTTTTTATGAAAAAGCCTGCAAACACTATGGCAGATTGTTTAAGCTAAAGCCTCATTTAAATGTTATTAAGTGATTACTTAAGATAATCTATCAGATGCTGAGAGCGACAAATAATAACTTGATTGTCTATGTCATAAATGACAAGCACTCATACGGGACTAATGTTGAGATTGCCTGTTCAAAATCTATTCGAATGTAAAAAAATACAATTAAATTTTCAAGCAGTCGTAATTTTTGTATTTCTTTATAGTAACCAGTTTGAAGTCAATGGTACTGGAGTTTGCCTTTGCTTCGATACTAGATGCTTGAAGTCTTTAAGAAAAAAAGTTTTATAAGTTTTTCTTTTTTGCTGTGATTTTAAACCTGATTGTAGCCGAAGTCGGAGCCGCAACGGCCAAGGAAGACCTGACCAAGTGATCCGGTCATTATTTCTTCTATATTTTATACCTGCACTATTATAAAGCCATCTATGGGTGAAGTTAGTATTTATAATATTTATGTTTGCTCATAAAGGGACTGAGTGTGCGCGCATGGTTGGTTTGGCTTGTGATGTCTTATACGATGGGAATATTACCGGCTTTTTTTAATTTCCGCTTAACAGTGTATTTGCCTTTGAATTTGTGATGCTTAAGTTGGGTGCTGGTCTGGTCAACGGTCTGTAGTCCAAGCTGTCGTTAGTTATAAATATTTAATTTGTTTGTATAGATATTTACCTATACCTTAAAATTGGTTTGCAATTTGTTTTAATTACTTAACGGACATGAGTCATTATAAGATATTAAAGAATGTTAAAGCTATTAAAATAACGTGAGTACAAGTATGTTATTTAGCTCTAAAATACATAAAAGACGTTAGATAACTTCATTAATGAAGCTACTGCTGGATTCGAGCGCTAAAGAAGTTTTTCAAGACAAATCACATCTTAAAAGAAGCGTTACTGAAACAGAAAGTTGCATAGTATTATCACTTTTTCAAGTAAATCTTATTTTTCCTTGTAAATTACCAAGCTTGATTTAGTTTTTCACATTTTTTGACAAAATATTTTTATAATTATGAATAATACGTATCGTAGCCTTTTGATAACAAATTCCAAGAACCATCTCATGATGATCCGGAGAATATAAACAATAACACTATCAAACAGATCTAAATGGGATCTGTCAACGACGAAAGTGTAAGCTATGCTTTTAAAGAATTAAGGTCTATTCACAAGAAATGAATGACTATATGTGATTTTAAATAATTTAAAAACCTAAATTATGTTCAAATTATAAACAAAAAGGTAGAAATATAGCTAAAGTTAATTTGAATGTTATAAAATTAGCCGTTTCAATTCCAAAATAAGATAAATTTAAGAAAATAAATTGTTCGTCGGAAATTTTAATTTAATTGTAACAAACTTCCAAACTCGACTTGAATTCCACATATGATCCACATTTCAACGAATAAAATGTTAAAAGTTCTTTACACAAATCGTTTGTTTAATTGACAGAATTGAAAGTTTTGAGGTTTAAACAAACAAACCCAAACATTGTTTACATTTTCAATGCAGTTTGAAGTCAACTTAAGCCGAGAATTTTCGAGAAATCCTTTTTGGATTTTTAAGTTTTCGTATTTGAAAAATGTCACATAAAAATGACATTTTTCATCTCCTTTTCAGCAGAGAAACGAACTGTCATTGTAAACGTCAATTGATCACTTTCTGAAATCTCAAAGTTCATGGCGCAATTATCAATCTACTTAGTTTAAAAGATGATTTTGTTAATTTTAACATCTTACTATACTAAATTTGTTGATGTTCGGAATGTCTATTTAAACTTTCTGCATATGGCATTTGTCATTATCTGTCTTCGTAATTTTACTTGACAGATTAAAATTGGGTGTTTTTTTGTATTTATTTTTGAGCCTTAATTACTTTGTTTGAAAATAGGAAAATGTTTTTGGAGAGCAAAGACTTCGAAATATTAGAAAACTCAGCTTTGTGCATAAAAGAGAATAAGGTCCGTTCAAGTTTATTCGATTTGTTTGTTTTCACGAACTGTAACTGTCTTAGACATGTTTGGATGGTCGTTTTGATAAAAGGGATATATAAGTTTTTAGACTAGTCTTGGCATTAGGGTATCATAAGTTTCAGCAGTAAAGCTCAATACCACAGAGGAAAAATTACTAAAATTATAAATATTGTAAAATACACGATCAAAGTGAAAACATTATTTTCAATTCTTCGATAGCGGTAAAAAAATAGCACAATATTCACCAAAAATCATCAGCATAGAACTGGTAATAAATAGATACTGCACCTTTCTACCTAACTGTTTTTTTTATAATTTAAATGGCTACACCTACTCCTATAATGGTATGATATAACTTTATAGCTCAGCTAGCCTCATGCGCTATGCCCCATATTCATAATTTCTATTCTACTCGTTAATGAATCTCAAAAGCTATTAATTAAAGTAAAATCAAGTGGGAAAATTCTTTTGGAATTACCGCAGGCAAATTTTTTTAATTACCAAAATCAAGAATGCGTAGCCTATTTCTTCAGGCGTAACAAAATCTACAACAAATCATCGCCCATTTTTAAAAAAACTCTCTGTAAAAGAATATCTCTTAGAAACCAAAACACTACATCTGGTTGACGTGATGTCAAAAAATTTTGATTTTTGGCATCACGAAAATTCACTAAATTAGAAAACGCAACGCAAGCGAATGCAAATTGTTACTTATTTGTTTGTTTGTGTTGTGATAAGTTTTTATTTACTTGCTGCTCGATCTGAGCTAGTCGCCGCCGCCGCCGGCCGTGCCGTTTGTCACGTTGATGGCGCTGACTGTCTCTCTAAAGTGTGTATTATTTTTACACTATACGACGCGCGTTCATTTAAATGTCAATGAACTGTTCGTATGATGGGAGGGAAGCACAAATTAACAGTCAAACGATAGTTTATCGAAACAACTTAAATCACCTCAGCAGCACAAAAGAAGAAGAACACGAAGAAGACATCCTGATGCTAAGTTATATAGCGTTCGTTGCCAGAATTAATTTGGTCAATTTGTTTTTTTTTTTTTAATTTTTTTTTTTGATACATACTTTATGTATGTTTTATGTAGATTTATGTATAAGTGTACTTTATGTATGAGGAGCTACAATAGTTGTTTAAAAAATTACTTTTTATTTGTCAGGCATAGAAAGTTTTGCAAAGAAACAATTCTTGTTTTATGTTTTTCTTTCCTTGTTTTCATTTATTTTATTAGCTTTTTTACTACACCACTTTATCATTTAATCAAGATAATTATCATACAATTTATGTGAATATTTGCTTGACATTATGTGTATAAGCTTTTATGTGTCAAAATGATGCACCTATAGATAAGTGAATGAATATGATAATATTTGTATTCGTTTGGGAGCACATCTAAATTGGTTTTATGATTTAAGTTAATTAAATAGAAAAACAAGGTGTTTATGACATTTTTGACGTTTAAAATGATGTAAGAAAGAATTATTTGTTATCAAACAAGAGTTTTATAAACGAACATAGCTGAATATCGCCATATTTGCACAGGTGTCACTTTCGAAGCTGTTACCTTTTGACATTTACACTATTACTAAATAAAGAGCAATGCACACTTCAACAATGCATTAAAATTATCAAAAATTAACTACTGAAATAGTGTAAGATTTGCTGTCACAGTTGGCATACTTTCCACACAATCAACGAAATAATTGCAATTTAGCTAAAACAAAGTTTTTAGACAGTTTTATAATTTCATAAAGAGGTGATCCCAAGTGGCACCAAACAGATTAGGGTTAATTAAGGAGCCAGTTATAGCTGTCATTAGTTTGCATCATTGAAAACAAACATTGGATTTTTTTGACAGGTCATTTATACCTATCATTAAATTTCATTTCTGTCATTGAAAAAATGTCCTGATTGAAATCCACCTGTCATTGGAATTGTGTGTATTAGAACACCAATTAGTGGAACGATTCGTTTCACTTTAGAACATAAGAGTATCAACTATTCAGGAAAATGAATTTCCGCCCGGAAAATAAAAAAAAGTACGTTTTTAGAGAAAAATAAATGCGCAACTACACTTATTTTTTCTCAAAAAAATTCTTTGTGTGATTTCCGATCTATCAGTATATAATTTTCATTTCTAATCAAAGTTAAACACATTCAAATATCGATTCAAAAATAATGTAATGTTTTAAACAACCTATTGTTAAGGGTTTAATAATTAACAAGTCAGCAATTTGCTAAATATTTAGCACTTTACTAAGGGACTCCAACATTTTAAACCTTTCTTTTCGTTTTGCTAACTAGTATATAGCATCCAAACATGTCTAAAAAGTGAAAGTTCGTGAAAATAAACAAACCAACTATGTTTAAACGGACCTATTAATTGGAATTTCCAACTGTTGGCTGGAATATTCCATCCACTGCTCATATAAGAATAATAGTACAGATGTCATATGAATATAGCAAATTGCTAAAAGTTAAAGTAGACATTCCTTGATTTTAACTTTATCAAATTGTTAAGGGATAGTAAGATATTAAAATCGTTTAAAATCAAGTAAATCATTCTTTAAACTTAGTTCATTCCTAAAAATGGCTAAAATATTTTACTTAAATGATTCAAATCGTGTGCCACTCTTTTTTTTAATAATAATATGAAAACTCATTTTGAAAAGCATTTAAACTGTTATGGCTTAAAAAGTGGATACAAACTTTATCTGCCTTTTAAAAAATATTCCATTATCAAGTGTCAAAATTCATCACATAATGTCATGATTAACAAACTCACATTTTCATCTACTCTATGTCTTCCACCAGTATATTGAATGAATTATAAGTCAATTATTGAGTACATACTATGTGTAATGAATAGTTAAAAACAATTTCAAGTCAAATTATCATATTGATTAGTTTATACTTTTTATTAAACGTGCTTTACTATAGGATCACGTCCATGTTGAAAATAGAATTTGTATTCTTTCTTTTGTTCGTTAAGTTTCGATTATTTTTGAAAACTTCAAAATTGACAGTTGTTATATGATAAATTGAAGTATAAGATCTTTATTAGACATCAATTTAAGTTTACATTGGCGGTGTTCACATTAGACTCGTTTAAGATGACTTATTTTGACATTTATTCAAAATACTTGTCAATCTTTGAGTGGACAGAAAATATAGAACTATGAGATGTCAAAATGAGTCACATCAAAAGAATCGCAAAGGGAAGCAACTCTTTCAGATAATAAGCAGTATTATGCACACAAAGATTTTTTACCACAAACATTTTTTTTTTCACTTATCATGCATCATCTTTGACATAAAGAGCATACAGTATGACACTAGAGAAGTGTCATACTTAAGCCTTCTTGCACATTGTCAGTTTATCAGAAAAATACTTCATAGATATGCATGAGAAACATGTCAATTTTGACAGCTGGCTTAAAGTATTGTTCTACATTTTGTCTAATTTTACTGAAGTTCTTTTAAGGCGTTTTGTTGAGATTATAATAACAAAGAAGGAAATATTTAAAAGGGCAACGATTTTCTTATTAAATAAAAACATCAAAACAAAGATTCTTTCCCGGAAACAGATAAATATGACAAGAATTGTTTTTATAAATTTGGCATTGTTTCAAAAATAAATTGTAAAAAATGAAATAATAAAATTCTTGAATTGTTTCGTGATTTTTGTTTTTGTGGGATGTTTAAGTTAGTCATCGCTTTGTTTTATTATATTTTAAAAATTTCTTTGTAATAAGAGTAAAATACAAAGTAATCGTAGAGCTATTATTTTTCATTTGTTCTTCGTTCCTTGTTTAATTTGATAAATCAAAATGTAACAAAAACATAAACAAAACTGATCCAATCAATTGTTCAATAAAATTTTGTATTTGCACTAAAAATTCTTCAATTTTTTTTCCATGGATTTTTGAACAATAAGCTTCTCCATTTATGTAATAAAACGTATGAAAACATGACAAGTAACTAATTGTTTGCGGAGTTGTTTTTTTTTCGGAATTCTGATGCTTAGTTGTATTTCGTATCAATTTATGACAAATAGAAATAAAAATCGTTTGAAGTGAAATAATGGTTGACCTTCAGAAGTGTATACAAAACCCAATGAATGAATAAAAACAATAATGTTTCGATGTGTCTAAAACTAATAAACAAAAATAATTGACACAATGTTTTCAGGTTTCTTTTCTTTTAATGTGCTGAAATGAATGAAACGAACAGTTCTATGCCAAAAGTCTTTCAATTTCATAAATTTAAATAAAATATCATCATTTTCTTATAAAAGAGTATGTTTATATAGTTGATAGCTTATTTTGAAGAAAAACTGCAAGATAAACTTGTTGGTAACAGAAAGTCATTAGTGAGCAAAAAATTAAATAATTATTTTAAAATAAACTTCCTATTGATTTAAGGATGACTTCTTTTGTTTTGTCATTAAACAAACTCGACTTCAGCGTTGCCGTAAGTGCTAGTTTTTGATTGTTTTTTGAACAAAGCAAACACGTAATTTCCAACTTCTGAAGTAGTAATTTTTGTATTCATTTTTTCTTTTTTAAATGAAATATTAAAAACTATTAAAAATTATTACATCTCTGTATAAAACCTTCTTAATTTTAAGCACTCAAACAAAAAGTACCTTAAAGTAACTAACCAGTAAAAGTTAAATAAATATAATTTATTGGAAAAAGACCACCGATTTTAAACTATTATTAGATCTGTTTAAATTCCAGAAATGTACAATTTAACTCCGGTGCACTTTAATAGAACTATAGAGTAAAATTGTAGGTGAACTTCGGAAAGCGACATATGGCGTTTTTCTTTTTTAGTTCAAAGCACAGCACGAACTGTCAAAAAAATAATTGTGTTTCTTTTTGAGCTGTAATCGTTCAGAGCTTCGAACTCGTGTTTCTTTTTTAGTTCTGAACATGTTCAGAGCACGCTCTGTGAGCTCAGAATAAAATAACAGAGTAAACGGAGTAAAATGCTGAAAACCAAAAACGCTCTAGTAAAGATATAAATCCTTCGTACGTATCACCCTCCAAAACCCATTTGTTTACATTGTTGTATTTGTAATGTGGACGAATTCAACGAGAAAAATTGACGTGTTTTCACGCATACATAGGCACATTTACTGAGGTTTTTGGGGAAATTTAATAAATTAGAGGAGAAATTACACGCATACTATGAAAAAGTTTATGAGGCTGATTTCCGGCTTAGCTTGTAGGCAAACCAAGATGTCTACCGCGGATTTATATCTTTATATAGAGTGTTTTTGCTGAAAAAAAAACAATTTGATATTTGAAAGCCGGAAATTAAAAAAACTATCGTCAAAACAATAAAAATAGCGGAAGCGGCTAGTCGCTTTAGTGTAGAACGAAAGATAATTTAGAAAAAAATAATTGCATATAGCATTTTTATGAATCAAATTTATTTCAGGAGTCAAATGGACCAACTCTATGACTGTTTTATTAATTAGTTTGATTAAAGAAAAGTTTGAACGCCTTCCGACATTTAAAATCATGACAGTTTAGTGCTCAAGCTGTTTTATAATTAAATCACAGAACATACTCTGTTCAGAACTCTACTCTACTCTACTCGCTCAGACTCTGCTCAGAGCTCAGCTCTGAACTAAAAAAGAAAAACGACTATAAAACCAACCAATGAACGTTGGAAACTAAAAGTTAGCAAAAATATATTCCTTATGATAAAATACGATTGATTTCAACATCTGTTTTGTTTCCGACACATTTAGTAAAAAACAATTTTTATTTTTTAAATTTGGGCAGGATTTTTTGAAAGTTTATTTTTCTTAAAACATTATCTAATTGTAACAATAAAATTTAGCACGGATTAAAATAGTTTTGAATCAGCAAGATTTCCGAGTGAAATGAAAACCGAAATTGACACTCATTCATTATTGTATTCAGGATTCTCCCAATCGTTCGATTTCATAACTTTGAATAATTTTCGAAATCACTTCAAGTGAAATTTTAGTATTTGACGTTTATCAAATCAGTCAATAAACCATTTTGTTTACTGTCATAATTTGCATAGTTTCTTATGTTAATGTTTTTGTTGGTGCTTTTTAGTAAAAATAAATGTGTATTTTCTTATTTGCACTGTGTTGATGCATATTTCCTGCAAATTTACGGTTCCTTGAGATGAGCAGTGCCCAAATATCGAAGTATAATTTCTGAATCAAAAATACTCCGTTTAGCAAGATGGGAATCTTTCGTACGTTTCACTGTCCAAAACATGTTTGATTACATTGTTGTATTTGTAATTTTGACAATTAGTCCATGAATATAGATGTGAATACTAACAAGCGGCACTTTGCAAAGCAAAAACAAAATGTGGAGGTAAATAAGTTTTTTTTTCAGATTTTTTCTATGAAAAAGCGAACCAATGTCCATTTTTGTCTTGAAAAAACCAAGTTCAACATCAGTTTATTATAATTAATTAACTAATTTACAGTAATCACTATGAAATTATTTAAATTTCATAATTAACCCTGGATTATTGTATCAAGGATGCGTTCGAAGAATCATCAAGTTAAGGGTGCGAGAGCAATTTATTGAATTCTAATACATTTTCGTTAATGAAATGTTCATATGCTACAAAATTCGTAATTTTATGCTTAAGCATAGAAGATAACATTATTTCGTAAAGAAGTATGCATTTTGGCGCGTTCACCAATTTTTTTTTCTATTGGGTGTTCGGTTTACCCATACTGAAATAAAAAAAGTTACTTAAATTTATTTATTGCACTTATTTAATTGGTATTGTGTGTAACCTTATTGCCTATTTCTATTCCTTAAAGATGCTTTATACAAAGAAACTCATTTCTAAAACATGGTTCCCTCAAATTTTGTATTCCAAAATCTAACCACAAACAAAATTCTAACCCTATTTTAAGGAATATTTCTGTAACAAACAGAAATAAAATTTGGTCTTGCAATTATCAAACTGCTTAAATGATGAAAATACTAAAATGTAATTGAGGAATATGAACTAGCTAAAGTGGGCAATGGAACTTCACAAGTATGCTTCTCGTAAAATTGTCTGTACAAAAAAAACCGAAGACTCCATTAAGCTTTAAAAATCTTTCAATTTAAGACCACGTCAGCACTTCAGATTCTGTTGGTTAGGATTGTTTCGTTTTTGAACGAAGGCCATGAAACATTCAAAATGAAGCATTTAGACGGGCCTGAATACTAAATTGAATCATTTTGATGGGCCTGAAGACTAAATGAGAGAATGTATATGGTTTTTGCATCATTTCACGCACACTTTCTCACATTTAGTCCTCAGTAGCTTGTAGGCCGAAATTTCAGTCTGAATATTTCTTGAAAGTTTTTTTTAAAGATCGTTGTTTTTGGTATAGAGAAGACATTTGGTCTGTTGAAAAATTGTTTTAAATGCTTTGACCCTTTCCTCAAATAGAAAGTAGAAGTTGCAACTGCTTACGAATCAAATACATTTTATAAAAAAGAGGCTGGGATGCGACCTAAACTGATAACTTCCCATCCCGTCTGTCGATTTGTCTTGGTTAAAATTTTGTAGGGTTGGGTTAAGAAAGTTGTTAGTTGAATTATTCTTAAACATTTTAAAATTGCCAACAATATTTTTTATATAAAGAAATAGTAGAAAACAAATTTTTACTAATTTAGGTAGCATTTCTTAAATTTTTACAGATTGGATAAATGAAATTAGTTTGAGAGATATTAAGAACCAAACGTCAATTTTTACCAAATTTGCGTACTATTTCTTATAGATTTTATTTTTTTATGAAAAAAAAAAACAGACTGACTGATTTTTATAAAAAAATATGTAACTATTGAATATCGAAAACAATATTTTCTGTGAAATGAAAAAAGTTTGAAGACAATATTTTTAATTTTTTAAAAGCTAAAGCATTGTTTTTTTGTCAATCAAAACTGTCAATTAGTTTTTTTTTAATTTTACCAAATGTTAAAAACAATGGCGCAAAATTTTAGACGATTCAGTACGATGTTAAATAATTTTTAGTGTGATACTAGGTTAAAAAAAGGATTTTGATAATTTTAAACGAGTTTAGTATCGTACTATCTTCTTAACATTTTACTAAAGTTAAAATCACCAAATGGCTACTTTATCTTTTTAGTATCGTACTAAATCTGTATGTCATTTTTCACACCGAAGCCAACAGTTGTAGCATTGTAGCTGCTTCTGGGTATTGAAGATGCTTTACGGCGAATAGATCTATCGCAGATATTCAATAATTTAATGCACATTTCATTTCAACTTTTTCACTAAACAATAATTCTTTTACCTGGTAGAATACACTTTTAATATTATTCGGTTTTAATATCTAAAATAGTTGCAACGAATTTAAACTTTAAAGCAAATAAATCACGGCGAGTTATGAAAACAAAATTAATGAAAACAGAAAATATAAATTCAATGTTGTCACTTTGACATTTGCAAAAATATTAAGGTATGTTTGTTTTGTTTGTTCCACAATCTGTCTTTATTTAGATGTGTTCATGTTTTTTTTAATAAAATGGTTTTAGCATGATACTAGTTAGCAAAACAATAAAAAGTGTTTAAAATTAGTGAAAAGTTAGTAGATTACTATGCATGTATATAGTAAATTGTTAACTAGTATCGTGCTAGGGCCTTAAAAATAGGTTGTTTAAAAGTTTGCGCCAATATTTTTTATAAGATGAAATTAGTTTCAAGCCAATATCTCAAAGTTTTGAAAAGATATTTGAGTCGAAAATCAATTTTTACCAACTTTTATTAATTTTTTCGTTTAGGTTTTTATTTTTTGTAAAAAACTGTCAATTCGATTTTTCTCAAAATTTTTCCGAATGTTGAAAATAATATTTCCTATAAAAAAATAAGTTTAAAACCATGATCTCAAGTTTTTGAAAAGACATTTGAGTCGAAATTCAATTTTTACCAACTTTGAGTAATGTTTTTTTAGGTTTTTTTTTGTTTTTTTTTTTTTTTATTTTGTTTATTTATGAGTTGCTAACACAGTAAGATATAATATCTTATTTTTAGTGAATCATTATAAATTTTACAAAAGCTACAAAATGGCAAGTTTACAAATCATTTTGAAAAATACCAAATATTTAATATTAACTATTTTTATATATTCCTAAAATGAAGTTTAAGTTTTTGTTTAAATACTGTACTGTACTATCTATACTTCTAATTTCCCGTGGAAGTGTATTCTAAAGACGTGTTGCGTTGACAAAAAACTGGCGTTCAGAAGTAAGACAACTGAAACAAGGTTCACTAATAGGCTGGATCTAGTTGAACGGAAAAAAGGTATTTCTCTGAAAAGATCGACAGGTTGTTGTGTTAGAAGAATATCCGATAACAAAATTAAGGTCCAAAAATTGAGCAGGTTTTCAAATGACATCCGAAAAAAGTTGTGTGCGTGTTGTGAAATTCTGTCAAATCGTCGTAGTCCATGAACATATCGTATAGCACTATTGAAAGCAACAGTGAGCTTTCGTTTACTTTCATAGTCAAGTTTGCAGAATAGTTCACAACCGTAAATGACCAAGGGTATTATAAGTGTTTTCACAAGTAATGCACGTATTTTTAAAGGGGTGTAATACTGTGTAGACAAAGTGTGTGGAGGACACCGTATGTTTTACCAAGAATATATGAAACGTGTTTTTTCCAAGTCAGCGTTTGGTTGAATACAACTCCTAATTTTTTCGCTGAATGCACATATTTGATGGGGGAGCCATGTATGGAAAGTAAAATACGTCTTTATTATTCCTTGACAACACTAAGCATTTAGATTTTTTAGGATTGAGCACTAAGCTATTTTTGGTATTTTGGTGTGACCAACGTTGAATTTCTGAAAAATCTTCATTTACACAAGTAGCAAAGTGCTCAATTAATCCCAACGGACAACTAAGATATAACTGAGTATCATCAGCGTATAGCCTAATGGAGAAATGCTTAAAAGTAAATGGAAGCTCATTAATGTATAGGGAGAACAACAGAGGTCCTAGTATGGACCCTTGGGGGACACCGCTTTGTTTTAATAGAAAATTGGAGATTACTTTTTTAAGTTTAACAGCTTGTGTTCTTCCAGTCTAATAAGAAAAAATCAACTTGATTGCATCAGAAGAGAAGTTATAAAATACTGAAAGCTTTTGACAAAGTGTTGAATGATTCTCCATGTCGAATGCTTTCGAAAAGTCTTAAAGTATCAAAAAAGTAACTTAACCCTTATCGATAAATTTTCTTATGTCCTCTGAAACACTTATTAAGGCATGAATTCAGCTATTTTTCTTACGGAATCCAGATTGTTTTGATGTTAATATATTTTCGTGATCAAGAAAAGTCCTAATTTGCTTTTGAATAATTTTTTCGAACACCTTCGAGAGAAAAGGTATTATTAAGATTGGTCTAAACTCGTCTCCTCTTGAGGTTTTTGGAACAGGAAATTCATTTGTTGATATGATTGAATTTAATAAGCGGGTAAAATACGGCAAAAGAACTGGCAAAAAAAGTTTCAAGAACTATGGATGCATTTTATCCAACCCAATAGCGTTTGATTTAATAGACAGGACACCTTCGCCCAACCATATTTTGTATAAAAAAACTGTCAATTAGATTTCTTTCAAAATTCAATCAGATTACAAAAACATCATTTTTTGTTGCACAAAATTGTTTTGGAGATGAAATCAAATTTCAGTCGTAAAATTTTCGAGGTGACAATTTTTTTGTAATAATCAAACACGTTGAAGAAGGAAATTCACTTCGTTTTGAGTTTGAAACAAATTAAAACGATATCGACAAAAGTGAAGCATACATCTTTAATTTTTGAAAAGATGTTTGAGTCGAAAATTAATTTTTACCAATTTTTGGTAATGTTTTTTTAGTTTCATTATTCATAACTTCCCATAGGAAGTTATGGGAATGGGTTCGATTTGTCAAATTGAAAATTTTGACATTTCTCGACGTTTCAAGGTCCCTAGAGTCGAAATAAAAGATTTTTAGAAAGATGACTGTGAGTGCGTGTGTACGTACGTTCGTACGTCCGTACGTTCGCTACGTTTTTTCGTCCTCCATAGCTCAAGAACTAGAAGAGATATCGACTTCTAATAAATTTTATTATACAGATAATAAGACAGAAAGATGCAGAAAGGGCTCTCAAGAAAATTGTGTGGGTGGTTTTTTTACCATATCAGTTTGAAAAAAGGTGAAAATTTTGGTTAACCCTAAATATTTTACGAACCATAAATGGTAGAGACTTGAATTAAATTTTATATAATATATTGTAACCTGATATCAAAGAAGTATATTTTTTGAAAAAAAATCCATTTAACAGTTTTTTTATAAATCAAAACAACTGAAAAAAAAATTGTCACCTCCAAAATTTTACGACTAAAATAATGTTTTTGACATCTGATAAAATTTTGAGAAAAATCAAATTGACAAATTGAAATAAAAATCTAAAAAAAAACATTACTCAAAGTTGGTAAAAATTGAATATCGATTCAAATATCTTTTCAAAAACTTGAAATTTGAGCTTAAATCTTATTTTATCATATAAGAAATATTGTTTTCATCAATCTGCCAAATGTTGAGCCAAATCGGATCGACAGTTTTTTTTACAAAAAATCAAAACCTAAAGAAAAAATTAATAAAAGTTGGTAAAAATTGATTTTCGACTCAAATATCTTTTCAAAACTTTGAGATATTGGCTTTAATTTACTTTTATTTTTCAAAAAATATTGTTGTCAACATTCAGTAAAATTTTGAAAATAATCGAATTGACAGTTTTTTTTACAAAAAATTAAAAACCGAAAAAAAAATTAACAAAAGTTGGTAAAAAAATGATTTTCGACTCAAATATCTTTTTAAAAATTTGAGATAATAGCTTCTAACTAACTTTTACTTATGAGAAATATTGTTTTCAACATTAGGACAAACTTTGAGAAAAATCGAATTGACAGTTTTCTTACAAAAAATGAAAACCTAAAAAAAAAATGTATAAAAGTTGGTAAAAATTGATTTTCGACTCAAATATCGTTTCAAAAATTGAAATATTGGCTTCCAACTAATTTTTTCTCATAAGAAATATTTTTTTGAACATTAGATAAAATTTTGAGAAAAATCGAATTGACAGTTTTTTTTACAAAAAAATAAAAACCGAAAAAAAAATTAACTAAAGTTGGTAAAAAATGATTTTTGACTCAAATATCTTTTCAAAAATTTAAGATAATACCTTCTAACTAATTTTGCTTGTAAGAAATGTTGTTTTTAACATTAGGACAAATTTTGAGAAAAATCGAGTTGACAGTTTCTTACAAAAAATAAAAACTAAAGAAAAAATGAATAAAAGTTGGTAAAAATTGATTTTCGACTCAAATATCTTTTCAAAACTTTGAGATATTGGCTTTAATTTATTTTTTTTTTTCAAAAAATATTGTTGTCAACATTCAGTAAAATTTTGAAAAAATCCAATTGACAGTTTTCTTACAAAAAATAAAAAACCGAAAAAAAAATTAACAAAAGTTGGTAAAAAAATGATTTTCGACTCAAATATCTTTTTAAAAATTTGAGATAATAGCTTCTAACTAATTTTTACTTATAATAAATATTGTTTTCAACATTAGGACAAATTTTGAGAAAAATCGAATTAAAAGTTTTTTTTACAAAAAAATAAAAACCTAAAAAAAAAATGTATAAAAGTTGGTAAAAATTGATTTTCGACTCAAATATCGTTTCAAAAATTGAAATATTGGCTTCCAACTAATTTTTTCTCACAATAAATATTGTTTTCAACATTCGATAAAATTTTGAGAAAAATCGAATTGACAGTTTTTTTTACAAAAAATAAAAACCTAAAAAAATGTATTAAACTTGGTAAAAATTTACTTCCGACTCAAATAGCTTTTCAAAAATTAGAAATATTGGCTCTAAAGGTTCTTGAGATATGGGCCACAAAAATCGTCTCTCTTTAAAAATCTTTGATTTAGATTCTAAGGACTTTGAAACATCGACAAATGTCAAAGGTCCTATGGGCAGTTAATAGAACATCAGTAAGATGCACTTAGGCGTATACGTACTTTTTTATTTTATTAAATTTTAACAAATTTTTCGACTGTATGATTGAACAATAACTTTATCCCAGTTATTCTTCGAAAATATAAAAATGTAGTTTCCGAATAAAAAAATTATAATTGAAATACAGCAAGCTTCAAAAACTGGAATTCCCACATCAAAGCCCTATTGCAGGACCAGACACAACTAGAATTTGGCTGAAATAATTGTTCTAGGAGCAACTAGCGAAAAAAGTATTTCTCTTTCTCTTGACCTTTATAAAATGCTTTAAACCACTTTAATCTTTCTGTTAATAGCAAATTGATGCCAAAACAATTAAACTATTATTAAACTTTTCTTTTTTTCTTTTGAAAAGTCATAAAACACATTTAAATTGATTCAGGATGATTTATTTTGAAAGCTTAAGGCTGACATAAAATCCATAATTAAGTGCGCCAATTCAACATTTAATTTAATTGATTCTTTCTTTCGTTGTAAATCTCAAGTTCAACGAAAAAAAAATATCTAGCTCAAAATGCCTACTGAGAGTTGTAAGAATCCCATTACCCACTTAAACTCGCCCAAACAAAGATATTGTTCTTGAATTTAATTCATCTAAAACGTGAGTTCAGCTTTAAAATGGCAAAAACTAAACTAAAACAAACATCATCAAATCTCGGCACAGAAAAAAAAACATTAAGATTCATTTAAGTATTTTTATTTGTTGTTTTTTTTTTTAATGTTTTAATAAGATCACTCTTTGTGCATTTCTGATGATGTGAGGATTTATTTTGTTTTAATGTATTTTGGAAAAAAACCTATCTAACCGGTATGGATGCGATTTGTTATAGATATATAAGATAGATCTCTTTTTATATGGTGAAAGATACAAAAATAACTCATCGTTTGAATAGATATCCAATATATACTCGTATGTATCTTTGTATCTATTGAAGCAAGAGATGATGGAAAAATTATCTTGGCGTCAATAGTTTTTCTTTCATCCACCACTCACTTTCACCTTCATCGAATTGAAATGTTTTTAAAATCGAAAAATAATAAAGAGATATTTTCCTTCAAAAAAAAAAGATACATTTTATATTTAAATAAGTATAACAAGTCTTATATTACCTTTTTTGAAAAATAGATAGATTGAATTTGAATATTTCCCACAGTAATGAATTTACACTGCAATAAATTTTCCACTTGTTTTATTTTTTTTTAATTTTAATTGATTTTTATCACTTTCAATAAATATTTTTGCATCTGAATTATGAACTTAATTGAGATATGGGATTTAAAGTAACACAGATTGTCCGCGGACGGATAAAACCTAACGAGAGCTTGAATCTGAGCAAATCAGATGCACACACTATAGAAATTTTATTTCTATGCAAATTAGATGAACAAAATAAAAAATCGCAAAGAAAAGAAAAATAAATCCACACTTGAAATTTATTTATTAATTTGTATCTTTATTTATTTTTTGTGTACTAAGATACGAACTCGCGTGTGGCTTTGTAACACTCTGAGAGAAGAGTATTTTAGGGGAAGCTCGAAGATCTCGAACCTATGCGACCGTCAACGAGACTGTCTTAACTCTGTCTGAAGTCTTAAGTCTGGCTTAAAGCGCAGCTGAGTTGCGCCTACGGATATTTTAGAGTATCTTTCAGATACACAAAACACAACACAAAGCATAAACTCACGAAAAACGTGTGTTGAGCGGGTTGTATTATATTTATGTTATTTTTACTTTGCTTTTTTGTTGCTGTCTTTTTCAATGCTTTTTAATGTTTTAAATAAGTTCTGCTTCGTCTTCGGTTTTGGCGGTTGGATTTTAGTATTTTGTATTTTTGCGCGGCCTAAGAGGGTTTGGTTTTCTTTGTATTCTCAGTTTTGATTCGATTCAATTCGATTCGATCTACCTACGAGTAGTATAGGAGTACTACAACAGACCTTTTGATTATAGTGAGGCTTTATGCACATGTTATTGCAGTTTCACTCAAAATTAATTTGAGTGGTTATTCAAACTTGAAGCTTTAAACTTGTGATCGGGTTATGTGTTTTTTTTTTGGACTTTTGTTTTTATATTTTGAATCCCTTTTGAAATGTGATTTTGGCGGCTCTGTGACAAATTTTTTAGTTGAGCTTACGCCTTTCGTGTGGTTTGGGTTTTATTTTGGCTTTTTTCGTCGCCTCGTCGTCGTTTCAACTTCTAAAAGGTCAAGTGAAAGAAAACGTGAAAACCAAAATAATATGTGTGTTGGTAAATTAATTCCTTTTAAATGTTTTGAGTTTGACTTATAAGCTAGCAAAAGGATCTAACATTTTAAATCATGTGTTATTTTTGATGTTTTTGGTGTTTTTGAAAATATACAGACGTTGTTTAGACTTTATTCAAAAAAAAATGCAGCGCTATACAGAAACAGGTAAATTTTGAATTTGAATACGTTATTTTTTTAAAAATCTTAATGCATTTTTTTTTAAATTAATTTTTGGGAAAATACTAATTTTTATCACTTTGGTGCTTATAAATATTGATGTTTCTTTTTTACTAAGATTATTATATAATTTGCAAACAAAAGGTGTGTGGTTTATCACGAAAGACTGGTTATGGATGGAATTATGATATTTGTTTTTAAATTATTATGCGATAACGCGTTTGTGTCTAAGACAAGGTTCTAATTATGTCATTTCTTCATTTTATAGAAATTTTCATATGGTATTGTTGAATAAACAGTGTTGGCCAAAATAAAAGCAACTTTAATTTCCTTAATAAATAAATACTTAAAAACACAAATTTAGAATTCAATTTGTGTATATTTTTGTTTTTTAAAATTTTAATAAATATTTACATTTTCTAATGGACTTTAAAATGAAGTTATTAACTTCCCATAGAAAGTTTTTGTAATGGGTCCGATTTGTCAAATTGAAAATTTTGACATTTCTCGACGTTTAAAGGTCCCTAGAGTCGAAATAAATGATTTTTAGAAAGATGTCTGCGTGCGTGTTATCGACTTCAAATAAACTGTGTTATACAAATAATAAAGATGCAGAAAGGGTTCTCAGTGGACTTTTTAACATAGCAGTTTAAAAAAAGGCGAAAATGTTGCTTAGTCCTAAATATCTCAAGAACTAATGACGCTAGAGACTTGAATTAAATTTTATATAATATATTGTAACGTGATTCCAAACAAGTACATTTTTGGACAAAAATCTAATTAACAATTTTTTATGAATCGAAAAAAAAAAACTAAAAAAAGAGGGTGGGAGCGACCCACACTGATAACTTCCCATCTCGTCCGTCGATTTAAAGTTTGTCTATATGTACTCGTATCAATTTTTACCAAATTTGCGTACTATTTTTTGTAGATTTTATTTTTTATGAAAAAAGGGACTGTTGGATTTTTATATAAAAATTACTAAATATCAAAAACATTATTTTCTGTAAATAAAATAAGTTTAAAGCCAATATTTTTAATTTTTGAAAAGCTATTTGAGGCGAAAGTAAATTTTTGCCTAGTTTTAGACATTTTTTTTATGTTTTTATTTTTTTTTTAACTGTCAATTTGATTGTTCTAAAAATTGTTCTGAATGTTGAAAACAATATTTCATATAAGTTTAAATTAGTTGGAAGCCATCATCTCAAATTTTAGAAAAGATATTTGAGCCGAAAATCAATTTTACCAACTTTTGTTAAAATTTTTTTAGGTTTTTAATTTTTTGTAAAAAAAACTGTCAATTCGATTTTTCTCAAAATTTGTTCTAATTTTAAAAACAATATTTTTTTTAAGTAAAAATTAGTAAGAAGTTATTATCTCAAATTTTTGAAAAGATATTTGAGTTGAAAATAATTTTTTACCAACTTTTGTTAATTTTTTTTTCGGCTTTTAATTTTTTGTAAAAAACTGTCAATTCGATTTTTTTCAAAATATTACTGAATGCTGACAACAATATTTTTTGAAAGATAAAAGTAAATTAAAGCTAATATCTCAAAGTTTTGAAAAGATATTTGAGTCGAAAATCAATTTTTACCAACTTTTAATAATTTTTTTTAGGTTTTTATTTTTTGTAAAAAAAACTGTCTATTCGATTTTTCTCAAAATTTTGCTGAATGTTAAAAACAATATTTCTTATAAGATCAAATAAGATTGAAGCCCAAATTTCAAGTTTTTGAAAAGATATTTGAATCGATATTCAATTTTTACCAATTTTGAGTAATGTTTTTTCTGATTTTTATTTTTTATAAAAAAAAACTGTCAATTCGATTTTCTCATAATTTTATCAGATGTCAAAAACATTATTCTTCGTTGCACAAAATTGTTTTGGAGATGAAATCATATTTTAGTCTTAAAATTTTGGAGGTGACAAATTTTTATTTAGGGTTAACCAAATTTTTTTTTTTCAAACTGCTATGGTAAAAAAAACACCCACGCAATTGTCTTGAGAGCCCTTTCTGCATCTTTCTGCCTTATTATCTGTATAACTAAATTTATTTGAAATGGATATCTCTTCTGGTTCTTGAGCTATGGAGGACGAAAAAACATCGCGAACGTAGGGACGTACGAACGTATGTACACATGCACGCACAGACATCTTTCAAAAAATCTTTTATTTCGACTCTAGGGACCTTGAAACGTCGAGAAATGTCGAAATTTTCAATTTGACAAATCAGACCCATTACAATAACTTCCTATGGGAAGTTAAAAATTTGTCACCTCGAAAGTTTTACGAATAAAAAATGATTTTGTTTTCAAAACAATTTTGTGCAATGAGAAAAAAATTGATTGTTTTTTTTTTTTTATAAAAAATAAAAACCTAAAAAAAAACAAAATTTAAAGTTTGTAAAAATTGATTTTTAACTCAAATAACTTTGAAGCATTGTTTTCAAACTATTTTTATTTTTTTTAAATTATTGTTGTCAAAACTGAGTAACATTTGGAGCAAAATCTAATTGACATTTGTTTTACAAAAAATAAAAACCTAAAAAAAGCATTTCTAAAAGTTTTCTATCTAAATATCTTTTTAAAAATTTGAGATTATGGCTTCCAACTAATTTTAACTTTTAACATTTGGTAAAATTTTGAGAAAAATCGAATTGACAGTTTTTCTTACAAAAATAAAAACCTAAACAAAAAATTAATAAAAGTTGGTAAAAATTGATTTTCGACTCAAATATCTTTTCAAAACTTTGAGATATTGGCTTTAAACTACTTTTATCTTTTAAAAAAAATTGTTGTCAACATTCAGTAAAATTTTGAAAAAATGTAATTGAAAAAAAATAAAAAAATAAAAAAACGATACTTAAACTTGGTAGCTTTTCAAAAATTAAAAATATTGTCTTGAAACTTTTTTTGTTTTCGATGCTCAGTAGTTTTTTTTATAAAAATCCAGCAGTCCGTTTTTCACAAAAAACAAAATCTACAAGAAATAGTACGCAAATTTGGTAAAAATAGATGTTCGGTTCTTGATATCTCTCAAATTAATTTCATTCAACCAAATTGGAAAAATTTAAGAAATGTTACTAAATGAGGTATTCTGAACGACTGAAATTAAGTCTCTCATTCCGCCTTCCCAATCATTGTAGCGTGTTCCAGTCCAGGCGGAACTTTTGGCGATTAAGGAAGTCTTGTCTTGGCTCAAAGAAAACGTGATATCAACATCTGATATCCGTATTTTCTCCGACAGTCAGGCCGCTATCAAATCTCTGGACTCTGTCTCTATAAACTGTCGATCATCTCTAATGGAGATGGCGCAACAGTTTAATATTCACCTTTGCTAGGTGCCGGGCCATAACTGTCGATCATCTCTAATGGAGATGGCGCAACAGTTTAATATTCACCTTTGCTAGGTGCCGGGCCATAGAGACATTCCAGGTAACTGTAAGGCAGATGAACTCGCCAGGAACGGTATAGTACAGCCCATCCTACCACGTTTGGCAAGTACTGGCATACCAATCGCTACTTGTAAACTGCTGCTAATGCAAGACGCTGCGAGGAGGGCAGGCACCAGGTGGACCAACATCACCACGTGTCAAGCCACAAAAAACATCTGGCCAACACTGGATTTAAAACGTTCAAGGTGCTTGCTCTCTCTAAGCAAATAGCATATAAGCTCGATAATAGGTGTCATAACCGGACACTGTCTAATAGGAAAGCACGCCACGAGACTAGGCGTATTCTCAAATGACTTTTGCAGAAGCTGTATGGACGAGGAAGAAACGGTTCTTCATCTTCTCTGCACATGCCCTGCTCTAGCATGAATTACCTAGGAGAATTCTTCTTTAACGATCTAAATCATATCGGAATAATCGGCCTCACACGTTTCGTAAGGGACTCAAGCTGGTTCCATTGAGCCTCAAGATTCATGTGGTATCACAATGGGCCTTTAAACTGGCCTAAGTGTGTCCGTTTCCATCTTGGACAGCCACTATAACCTAACCTAACCTAACCTAACCTATGAGGTAAAAATCGATTTGAGAGTAAAAGGGTCTTTAAAGTCTATGCTATTGGGTTTGATTAAACCGAAATGTGCTTAAAAAGTTAAGTTTAGGGTCAAAAATAACACCAAGATCTTTCTTCTCCTATACTCTTTCTAGAACTTGATTGTCAATATTGTATTCATATATGATTTTAGAAAAGTTGCGGCAAAAAGAAAAACATTGACATTTAGCGACATTTAAATACAAGTGGTTTTTCGTGCACCATTGGGATAATTTCGAAATATCGTCTTGTAAGAGATGACAGTCTTCAATGGATTTTATGCAACGAAAAAACTTTAAGTCATCGGCGAAAAGAAGTAGACTAGAATTAAGGAAAGTACTAGGGAAGTCATTTATAAAAATTAGGAAAAGAAGTGGTCCAAGATGGCTACCTTGAGGCACACCAGATGGAACCAAAATTGGTTTTGAGAGAACTTGGTCAATGCAAACAAATTGAACTAGACCCTTAAGTGTTGTGACGTTGAAATATTCAGAGATGCAGATGTATATTCTTATTGTTGTTGCTGCTTTCCAGCGACACGAATTTATTTATTTGAAAAAAAGCACGGCCATGTACACGAATCCATTATATCTTCAGGCTTAATAAATTTTGATAAGTGAATCCACTTTTAGTCAGCGAGAGCACAGAGTGTAGCCGAACAGTCAGTACCAATTATTTTTTAGTGTGAGTTGAGTTAAACATTTTTTTTTAGATTGAACTTCGGTCCATTAAGTAGTATTTTTAAATACACCAGGTTGTTCTGATATGATGGAATTATGTTCGGATGTTGAAGAAGATGATTTTGTAACACTTTGAGCTATTTCAGACTCTTCAGGTATATTAAGGGGGGAAGGTGTAATATTTTTTGTATTTGGTGCAATATTATAATTGGTTATAATAATATAATTTAAGAGCACTTAGATCATTTTTAATCTCTCTAACGCTCACAGCAAGATCGTGAAAATGATTGATAAAGGTTGAGAGGTTTATATTCACACAAGAATTGCATTTCCAGAATAAATTACGATTGATTAATGATTTATGAATGTCATCGGATAGAAAAACCCGCATTCAACTGATTCGGAACTTTTAGATCTTTTTATAGCAAGATTGCAATTAGAACAAACCTTCGAAATTTTGGAGATCAATCTACAACCATCTCAGAGAGAAGTTAGTTGAGGACTGGTAGTAAAGCCCTTGTTTTGAATCAGATCAGCACATGTTTTAGGCATGGAGTCAATTAGATTAGTTATAATGCTGTTTTGGATACTTTCTTAAGAGTCCAGTAATAACTATAATTGAAATCGATCCGGTAAAATATTTGAATCGACATTGGCGGTGTATCCCTTTGATTATAAATGAAAATTATATACCGATCGTTCGGAAACCACACAAAGAATTTTTTTTGAGAAAAAAAAGTTTACGTGCACATTTATTTTTGTCTAAAAATGTATTTTTCTATTTTCCGAACAGCTGATACTTTTATGTTTAAAA
Organism: Eupeodes corollae; assembly: GCF_945859685.1. NCBI lineage: Eukaryota > Metazoa > Arthropoda > Insecta > Diptera > Syrphidae > Eupeodes > Eupeodes corollae. The sequence goes on along the minus strand of NC_079149.1, from coordinate 88,352,680 downwards.
GTGAAACGAATCGTTCCATTGATTTGTGTTCCAATTTCACACAATTCCAATGACAGATTTCTGGCAGTAAACATTTTTCGGTGGCTTTCAATTAGGAAAAATTGTTCAATGACAGAAATTTGTAATGACCTGTCAAAAAAATTCCAATGTTTGTTGAAAACCAATGATAGCTATAACTAGCGCCTAAGCCAAATTATAATTTCATCAAATAGATCGTTTTTATTTTTGCAATTAATCCTTACAATTCATCGATGTACAATTTCCCATAGATTATCTATGGGGTTGAGATCATGGGGTCTGTGCTGACCATTCTAACACGTCTATCAGTTTATCTTGAAATTACCTCTTAACCGATTTGAACGTGTGCTTCGGTTCGTCGTCCTGCTGAAATATCCATTTCAGAGGCAACTGATCCTCAGCGTGTGTCAGCATTATATTTTGCAAAATGTCACAGTACATAAAACAATCATTTGTACCATCCTTTTGGTGAACTGGCTCAAGTCCATGCCCTGAAAAACATCCCCAAACCATAACGTTACCTCCTTCGTATTTTACTGTAGCTTTCGTATAACTTGAATTTAGTGCCTCTTTGGCTGGTCGGTGAATACGACGGAACCCTTGAATCGCCATTTCCATTTCTCCATTTTCTAACGGTCCAGTTGATGTGGCCATGAGGAAATCTTAACCTCGGCAGCCTATTTTTGGTGGAAATAAAATGATTTTTTTTCTTTTAAAGATTTACCATCAACTGCTCGTCTCCGAATTGATCTCACGCTTAAGTTCAGGTCGAGTTGGGTTCTTATTTATATAAAAACGTCTTTTTTAATTGATTTTAGTACTGCAGAATCCTGTCGTTTTGTTATTTTTCTTGGTCTGCCACCTCGATGAACCGTTTGGAATAACGGAATGGAATATTTTTTTGTTATTTTAATTTGACTCATTTCACTTTTATATTCTTTTTTTTCGTTAGTGGGTTTGTTACCTGCCATTTTACAAAATGAAGCTAAAAACACTGATTAACTCGCCCCTGAACTAAATAGATAACGCCTAATAATGTAGATTCAACTGCACTCGCTTGCCAACACCTTTAAAATGAGCAATGAATTTTGTAGTTAACGGACTAATAAATAAGAAAAAGAGAGATAGCAATAAACAGTTGAACAGCAAAAAATTGGATTAACTGTCCTACTTATGTCATATTTAAATGAACAGCTTTGAAAACTATTTTCTCTTGTGGTCTGTTTAGAAGTAAATACATAATGTATTCAATTTTGGAAAAAAATGAACATGGTTTGTTTAAGTTATTAATTTTTGAATGACATACGGATGGATGTAATTTTAGTTGCTAACGTTTTGGATAACACTGTATGTATCGAATTATAAGAAGCTTAACTCCAACAAAATATTATACTTAAGTCTTGATAAAGTGCAGAAAAGAATAAGCAATTTAGAGTAAATATAGTTCTAACTTATTACATTTGTCTTAATCTGTCAAAATTAAATGGCGGCGATATGAATAAGTTTACCCATAAGAAATATCGCGAAAACAAACGTGAAGTTGTTTCTTCTGCAAAACAAAAAAACTTTGGTTTAAAACGAAGTTAAGCAAACTGTATCAAATTTTTAAGTTCTTAGATCTTTAAAGCTCCACGCTGCGAATTAAAACAAAAAAAAGAAAGTATAAACAAGTTTTTTTTACATAAAACAAACTAACAACAATATTGGCGATTCCGATGATATCATCGACTTAATGTTTATCATTTTTTTAACATAACTTTAATGATCTTTTAGCAAAGCTTAAAACAAAAAAAGCACCGGTAACTTATAAATAAATGCATACGTTTTTAAAATTAATGTCGTATAAAATTTAAACAAGCTTGTTTAACCATTTCGTCTTTCAGTATGGGGTTTCATTTTGAATAGGCTCATGATAGTTGTCATCTTATGACTTTTGACAAGTAAAAAGTACTCCATTTCTAAAAACCTATTGACACCAGAGCTGATATACTCACAAGTTTGATTCTTTTGGGAATGAGAACTTTTATCGCGAACAGGTTTAAAAGCATCAAACCCTAGGAAAACGCATATTAGGGTCAAAGAAGTTATTTTCCATTGCTATAAAGCCAACCCTACTGGGAAAAGCCGGACAAATTTAAGCAAGCCAGGAAGACCTGCAACGCCTATAAACTACGTTAAAAAATATTTTTGCTAGGCAATTCTCCGCCAATTCACACTACCAGTTAGTGTAATAACTCCGCTTGTACTTGTGCGCGTCAGAGATACTATGGGACCAATCCTTTTTGGCACTTGTTTCCTTTTTCAGGTGATGAGCTCGAAATTAATTAAAACAAAGTCTTATCGTAATAAGAATAAAATGTATGTAATATTTTATTTCTGAAAGTAACAGAGTTCATTTAGTTGAATTACAAATTATTTGTCCAAAGAAAATTTACCGCAGTTTGCACTCCTCGACTTGCTCATTAAAGGTACAGTTTCATAATGAAATTTAAATTAAGATTAGACGGAGAAAACAGAAAATAAAAACTAAAATGGCGACATTTCTAAAATGAAGAGTGCAAACTGTGTTATCAAAAGTGAGACAGCTATATTGCTGCATTTAGGCATGTTTATGTTTATGAAGTAAGATCTGTTTATGTTCATCGATGAAATTAAGATCTGTTTCGTTCTGAACTTAAGGGCTTGCACAACTTGTACAGTGACAAAAGTGCGTCCCCGTGGCGTGATAGTTTGTGAGTAGGAGCCGGAGGTTTTTGGTTCAGTCTCTGCCTGGACCACCTGAAGTTTTTTTCACGGGTACTGCGGGTTTCGAAGAATTGACAAATCCTTTAAGAGTGATTCTTGTAATTAAAAATGGTTTCTCAAATTAGCCGTTCGGGCTCTACTTAAAACTTTAGGTGCCCTCCAATCCTGATAACATTACTCTCACAAAGGAATGGTTGAGAGTTGCAAGTGACTAGTTCTCAACGGACTGTTGCGCCACCTTATTTATTTATTTTACTGTGGCAAGAGTCGTAAGAGATCTCAAAATACATAAGTCATCTGTTCCGCATGGTACCCCCTCTATTTTGCTGAAGAAGTGTTCTTTAACACTGCGTAAGCTTTTTCATCTATCCTACTCCTCATGTCTCGTTCTGAGTAGATGAAAAACAGGATTTGTCCAGCCTATCCCCAAAAAGGCGAATTATTCTCACCCTTTAATTATCGACCAGTTGCACTTATATCCCTTCTCTCCAAAGTCATGGAAAAGCTTAATTATCGAAAGCTGGTGATCTCATGGTTCATTTCATTTCATTTCATTTGAAGAAAGAAAGATTAATGCACTTTATAGGGTTCAACATCAGGTTGTCTTATCGAAAATGCGTGATTTCGGTTTTCAGGAATTCCTCCTATATTGGATTAGTAATAATTTTTCGGATAGTTCAATGGTGTGCCTCAGGGATCCGTTTTGTTTCCAACATTCTTTCTCATTTTTATTAATGATCTCCTTTCAGTAATTTTTAATCCAATACATTGTTTCGCTGACGATAGGTTAGGTTAGGTTAGGTTAGGTTTAAGTGGGTGTACATATTGGAAAATGGACACACTTAGGCCAGTTTAATGGCCCATTGTGTTACCACATGAATTTTAAGGCTTCTTCCTAAGCTCAATAGAACCAGTTTGAGTCCTTTACGAAACGTGAGAGGCTGATTATGCTATATGATTTAGATCTTTTAGATCGTTAAAGAAGAATTCTACTAGTTAATTCTTGCGTTTTTGAGCTAAGGCATGTACAGAGCAGGTGCAACAACAAAATATGGTTAGGTCATTAAATTCCGAAAAAAAAAATTTAGCGAGATACACCTCTTGCTATCATCCATCGATGGCACTTGCACTTATCAAGGCAATGCAAGAAGCTTTTATTCCCTACTGATCTGGCTGCTATCCACAAGACTTATATATGTCCTAAAGTTGAGTAAAACCTCCATCTCTACGCTGGTGCTCCTGCAACTTTCTTAGTATTCTTGGACAGTATTGAACGTATAGCATTTAAACTGATTGATGATAATATCATCATTGGATAATTTACATCGCTTAGCCATCGTCGTCGTAGAGTTCATAATCCCACCTTTTTTTTGTTATTTTAACGGTTTGTGGTCTAGAGAAATAGCCCCTTAAACCCTTCAATCGATATTCTAGGGATGCTCATCAGTATGCCTTCTATCTTATCGTACTGTCAGAGATTCGTTCTTTAGCCGTACTACGCGTATGTGGAATGCCTTACCCCACTCTGTCTTTCCCAGTCATTGTAGTATTCAAGAATTAAAACCAATGTACACCGACATCTCCTTTCAAACCCCCTCCCTCCTTCCTAAAGGGTAGTAATACCTTTTTGCTCCAATGCTTGAACAACCGATGGAAGTCCTTAAGAAATTCTTGAAATTATTGATGGCAAACAATACCAATGGGGAATTTCATGAAAAATAGATGATGCTGCAACCGTACATCATGCAGCCATTTCCGTTATATTGTTTTTCATTACAATAAAATAAAAATCTATTTATTTCTTTTGAAAATGCACGTTTTTCTTAATATCAAAATGAAACCTCTTATTGGAATACCTTATAAAGGGTTATTTTTTGAGGTTAGGGTTTTCATGCATTAGTATTTGACAGATCACGCGGGATTTCAGACATGGTGTCAAAGAGAAAGATGCTCAGTATGCTTTGACATTTCATCATGAATAGACTTACTAACGAGCAACTCTTGCAAATCATTGAATTTTATTACCAAAATCAGTGTTCGGTTCGAAATGTGTTTCGCGCTTTTTTATCGACAAATTTTGTTCAGCAATGAGGCTCATTTCTGGTTGAATGGCTACGTAAATAAGCAAAAAGCCGTTCAAGAACTGCCCATGCATCCCGAAAAATGCACTGCTTGGTGTGGTTTGTACGCTGGTGGAATCATTGGACCGTATTTTTTCAAAGATGCTGTTGGATGCAACGTTACGGTGAATGGCGATCGCTATCGTTCAATGCTAACAAACTTTTTGTTGCCAAAAATGGAAGAACTGAACTTGGTTGACATGTGGTTTCAACAAGATGGCGCTACATGCCACACAGCTCGCGATTCTATGGCCATTTTGAGGGAAAACTTCGGAGAACAATTCATTTCAAGGAATGGACCGGTAAGTTGGCCACCAAGATCATGCGATTTGACGCCTTTAGACTATTTTTTGTGGGGCTACGTCAAGTCTAAAGTCTACACAAATAAGCCAGCAACTATTCCAGCTTTGGAAGACAACATTTCCGAAGAAATTCGGGCTATTCCGGCCGAAATGCTCGAAAAAGTTACCCAAAATTGGACTTTCCGAATGGACCACCTAAGACGCAGCCGCGGTCAACATTTAAATGAAATTATCTTCAAAAAGTAAATGTCATGGACCAATCTAACGTTTCAAATAAAGAATCGATGAGATTTTGCAAATTTTATGCGTTTTTTTTTTTTTAAAGTTCTCAAGCTCTTAAAAAATCACCGTTTACAAGGAGACACTGCATCATTTTGTCACTCTTTCATGTAAAAAATATTTTGATCTGATGTAATAAATGTAATTTCGGTTTCACACTTGTAATTTCACTTATTTGACATAATTCCACACAACATTAAGTCATAAAAATACCGATGTAAAGAAATTCAAACAAAAAATTAAGTATACGCCATACGCTTTTTCACCTTGGCCCAGTCAGTCAAAAAAAGGTCATTATAACTAAAAGAAATTATGATTCCTAATCAAAAATCATTAAAAACTGATCCCTGTCCCTCATGTTTCTCAAAAACACAAAAAACAACCATATTTGTACAACTTTTAGTGGTAACCACAACAAAATTAAAGCTAATGTAATTAAATATAGATCTCACATAATAATAGTGCCCCTGCATTCAAATAATTTGTTTATATCAACAACAACAAAAAAAATATAAAAATATAAAACCCAAAAAAGTCAAAGTCAAAAATTCACACAAATTTATTTCAAATTACACTCCAAATGATCTAAGGTCTGAATTGAATTCAAACAAATCAACGCGAGATTTCTCACACAGCTTTTCAAAGTTTCAATTCTTAATCTAGTCGGACACGAAACGCGTGAAAATCTGTTCAATTTAAATACAATTATCGTTTTGAAGACAACATTCGAGGTCATCCCACGGGCTTAAAACAAAATTCAAGAAAGCAAAAGACTTACAGATTGCATTAAACAAAGCTTGGAAGAAAAAGACTTTACACTTTACTGCCTACAGATATATGATTGTCATTGAGTGTGCATGGTGTCTTGATGGTTACTTTTGTCAGTCGTTTTGATGGGATACTATATTCTAACCTATGACCTTTAGGTGCTCAGCATTAAGCTAAAGAACATACAATACTCGAAAGCATTTGAATCAATTTTAAATTCGTGTGAATTCTTCTCAGTTTCTTCGCATTGTGGTTTTAACACATTTACATTCAATTAAATTACTTAAATGGTTTTCGTTTTAAAGTATCCATTTTGAAATAAAACCTTTATTTCCTACAAACAGTCTTCTAAGGTTAATTTTTGAATTTATTTTACTTTGCTATAGTTATGAACCAAGAACAATGAAAAGATTCAAATGTGACCATAAGGAGTTTAGGTTTTAATACCTTTTACTCTTACTTAATATTCAATTTGATATCTACCTTAAGACTTACTTAGTCAGTCTTGAATTATTGAACAATATATAGTGAAAAAGTCAAAGTTTAAAACAACAAAATTGTGAGACGTTAACTGAAAACTGAAAAGAAATCCAAAACGAGGTTAACATGATGAGTTATTTACTTTGTCAAAGAGAACCGTACGAAAGGTGTAATTTTGAAAGTAATAAAAGTTTATCTGATCACCAATGTGTATTTACAAAACAAACATCTTCTCTAATTAGTTTCGGGGCTATCATCTGAAAGCCAACTTACAATTGCTAGTTTATCTTTTTTGTTTAATTGTTTTTTTTTTAAGTACACATCTTTGTATGAAGAGAAACTAGGAAATGTTTACTTGAGTAAACGTTTTTGAGATGGATGAGATTTTGGGTATGTAGGTCATCAGGCTATCATCAGATTAAGACATATAAGGTGATTTTTTTTTCTTTTCGGAAGTATACATTTGTTTATGGTTAAGGAGAGGAAATGTTTGCGTTACATGAATTTTAATGAAATAAAGGTAAAGACAATAAAACAGCATCTTATCAACGGCGGACTCAAATTTTTAACCGGAAGGGAGGGGGGTTTGTGAAGCACTTAACATGTAGACGAATTTTTGTGCACTCCTTAAAAATGTTCCTTAAAGTTTTGTAAATTAGGCTGAAAAAATGATTATAAATCTAAATCTTATGTTTACTTACTTTTAAGGGCTAAAGTGAAAATTTTGGTTATTACCAAGGCATGCTAGTAACTAATTTGGATTTCCCCCTACAAACGAAAGCATTCCAAAGATTTCAACAGTTATTTATGCCCTATTTAAGAGCTGGTTTATGCCCTATTTAAGAGCTGGTTTGGGTGCGTTCCATGTAGAAATGTTAGAAATTATTCCAGACATTCTTGAAAAGAACGTCTGTCGATTTGTCTTGCTTAAAAGTTTGTAGGATGGGGTTAAAAAAGTTGTAAGTTCAATTATTCTTAGAAATTTTAAAATTACCAAAAATATTGGCTTCAAACTTATTTTATTTCACAGAAAATATTGTTTTCGATATTCAGTAATTTTTATATAAAAATCCAACAATCCGTTTTTTCATAAAAAATAGTACGCAAATTTGGTAAAAATTGATACGAGTACATATAGACAAACTTTTAAGCAAGACTAATCGACAGATGGGATGGGAAGTTATCAGTGTGGGTCGCATCCCACCCTCTTTTTTTTAAGATCAAAACTAATAGTGGCCCCGTACATTTTTTTTTGGGAAAAAAATGAAAATTCGATTTTTTTCAAAAACAAACCGATAGATTTTTATTAAATTTTGTCTAAAATTTTATTTTTTAACTTGGGTTCTTATAATAAGAAAAACATATTTTAGTATTGCTCAGGAAAAGTACCGCTCATAGAACCGTTATTTTGTTTTTTAATTTTCGCAGCAACTTTTGAATCGAAAATGGCATTTATATCTTTGAAGCCAAACTTATTTTACAGGTATACAGGAGCAAGTTCGAGCGACCCAGTCGTGCATTTTATTTTATAAAGAAATAGTGGAAAACAAATTTTTACCAAGCATTTCTCAAATTTTTACAAATTGGATGAATAAAATTAGTTTGAGAGATATCAAAAACCAAACATCAATTTTTACCAAATTTGAGTACTATGTATTTCTTATAGACTTTATTTTTTTTATAAAAAAAAAAGTTCTGAATATCGAAACAATATTTTCTGTGAAACAAAATAAATTGAAGACAATATTTTTAATTTTTGAAAAGCTATTGAAATCGAAAGCAATTTTTACCAATTTTTAGCATTGTATTTTTGTAAGGTTTTTATTTTTTGTAAAAAAAACTGTAAATTTTATTTTTCTCAAAATGTTACTGAATGTTGAGAACAACATTTTTTGAAAGATAAATGTATTTTAAAGCCAATATCTTAAAGTTTTGAAAAGATATTTGAGCCGAAAGTCAATTTTACCAACTTTTATTATTTTTTTTGTTTAGGTCCTTATTTTTTGTAAAAAAATTGTTAATTCATTTTTTTTTTCAAAATTAGTCCTAATGTTGAAAACAATATTTCTTATAAGTAAAAATAAGTTGGAAGGCATAATCTAAAATTTTTGAAAAGATATTTGAGTCGAAAATTTTAACCATTTTTTGTTAAATTTTTTTGTAGGTTTTTAATTTTTTGTAAAAAAAACTGCCAATTCGATTTTTTCAAAATTTTACTGAATATTGACAACAATATTTTTAAAAAGATAAAAGTAGTTTAAATCCAATATCTCAAATTTTTGAAAGATATTTGAGCCGAAATACAAATTTTACCAACTTTGAGTAATGTTTTTTTTTTAGGTTTTTATTTTTTATAAAAAAAACTTTCAATTCGATTTTTCTCAAAACTTTACCAGATGTTAAAAACGTTATTTTTCGTTACACAAAATTGTTTTGGAGATGAAATCATTTTGTATTCGTAAAATTTTCGATGTCAGTTTTATCGATTTATAAAAAAGCCGTTAATTGGATTTTTTTCAAAAAATATATTTGTTTGGTATTACGTTACAATATATCATATTAAATTTAATTCAAGTCTCTAGCGTTTTTGGTTCGTAAGACATTTAGGGTTAACCAAAATTTTCACTTTTTTTAACTACTATGGTAAAAAAAACTACTCACGCAATTTTCTTGAAAGCCCTTTCTGCATCTTTCTACATTATTGTCCGTATAACAAAATTTAATAGAAGTCAATATCTCTTCTAGTTCTTGAGTTATGGACGACGAAAAAAACGTCGCGAACGTACGGACGTACGGACATACAGACACGGACGTATGGAAGAAGAATTTGTTGACTTCTTTTAGGCCTATTTTAACTGATTTTAAAAGACAAGTTCTAAAAAATTAATGTTTTGCGTGAACCTTTTGAAAATGTTTTGCTCACAAATAATAAGATAGAATCGAAGACGAGGTTCAGGAATTGAAAGCCAAGTTTAGTTTGTGTTAGACAAATAATTCTGTTTTCTCAGAATACAATTTCAGATAGACTGTCTCCTATTCAAGGATTCTTTGAGATTTTGAACTTTAAGATTGCTCTTCCTCCTTGTAAAAAAAGTTAAGCCATCAAGTAAGAATTTAAAATTTTTGATTTCTAGTTTAAAATTATACTTATAACGAAGTGCAAAAGTTTTAGGAAATCAGTTCAATGATTTTTAAAACTCTTTAAAAGTTTTGAAAGCTCGGATAAACAATAAAAGTGACTATGTACGAACATAATACATTAATTTCAAAATTTATAAATTTAAAAAAATGCTCATTTTCAAATAAAATTTGCAACAATGGCGCATGTTAATATCCGGAAGTACAATTTCTTTACTTTCAAAATGGTGTTAGCATATCCTTATGCTCATGCTTTTCAGTTCATTTATCATCGCACATCTTAAATAATTGTTAACTTTCAAAATCGCAAAAACTATACAAAGCATTTCAAGTTACTCTTTGGATGCAAAAACTTGTTTAACTGTCGCCTAACTTTTACGATTTATTAAGTTGTGAAGCTTATAAAAGAAACTCTTTAAAACACTTGGAGTCTTTCAGTTTTAAATTAAAATAATTACATTGTTTCTTTTAAATTAATATTTATAGTTTTTTCTCAATAAACTAAAAGTAATAACATATTATATTCAATAAATAAATAAATAACCTAAAGACAAAACAAAAAGAGTCAAATGAAAAATGAATCCCGCCTTAGGTGAATGTGATGGGGAAAGTTTTGCACCGAAGAAGTAGAGTTTTCAAGTTCAATTGATTTTTAATAAACTATGCGTGCGTCTTTTATGTTTTAACCACACAAAGTCCATAATCTTAATCATACTATTCCATACCTTTTATAATATAAAAGTCGCAATCACATAAAGTCCAGTTGAGCTCAGCTTGTTTGACAAAAAAGAAAAACTGTTTGGGGGTAAGTAGTTTGTCCACTGAACTCGATCGTGACCAAGTGCCTTAACTTACCATTAGAAAATGTTTGCAGCCTTGTGGTGGTTTTGTTTGTAATTGTATATTTCTATATAGCATCATTAATATTATTACGATTAAATTAACTAACAAATAGAATTCTTACTACAGGATACAATTATTTTACAACCAAAAAAAAAAACAAAAGTAATTTTCTTGGACCTAAATAAATTGATAATGATCTCCGGCTTTTTTTATTTTACTTTCAACCGAAAGTAAAAGCTTGTTTCATTGAGATCATTGATTCTACAAGACTCTTCTAAAAAAAAGTGTATTTAGCCTAAGGTGATGATTTCAGAGCTTATGGTGAAGACTGGAAACGTATAATAGGTACATAATCGGATAAGAAAGGAGATAATGAGGAGTAATGCCAATTTTTTTTTATTCGATTTATTTAGAGGGAAAAGTTGGTACAATTTATTAATGTAGGTAAAAGGTAAACGTGATGGTGTGTAATTAAATTTAGATTAAAAGTGTAATTTTTTTTTTTGATCTTGTGGAAAATGATTATTGTAGGAAGTGCCAAAAACCTTTACTTTTTAATCTATATGTTATCTGAAAAAACAACACATTCAAAAATTATGTCAAATCGCATGATGGTAAAATGGTAAAAATAATAAAATATGTATTGAATGGAAAAATATATCAAACGTGTTTTCAGTTTTGTTTTGTCATGAATTACGATGAGCTGTTTCCTTTTATCTGGAGAACTCGCTGTTTCCTTTTATCTAAAACTATCACAGCAAGGTTTGAACGACTGTTTCATAAACTGGATATCCTCATATTTGCAAGATAGACGTTATGGTGTTAGATTTTTTATTGAGTGTTTAAATTCATTTATTGTGAATTCTAGTGTCCCCCAGGGTAGTCACCTTGGTCCTATTCTATTTGTTTTATTTATAAATGACTTGGTTTCGATCATACGAAATTCATCTGTCCTAATATATTCTGATGACATTAAATTTTTAAAAGAAATTAACTCCACATTTGACTGTCTTCTCTTGCAAGAAGATTTAATATTATTCAGGGAATTGTGCAATAATAATCGTCTTGTTTTCAATGTTAACGAATGTACAACCATGATTTAGATTTCTTTCATATTCTCAAAAACAAAATGCATACCTTAGTTCTTTTCATCTAATGTAAACGGCACATACATTTATTTAATTGAACGCACCCCATAACATTCACACACTGAATGCATCCACTTCACAATTTATTGACAGATTGCTCAACATCTCCAAATCATCACATCTCAAGATCATAATTGTATAAATAAAATGGACATGTCAGAGTGTTGGAGTTCTACTTTTTCGTTCCGTGTCACTCTGGCATAATCAACGACAGCAAGCTGAACAAGCCTAAACTCATTTTGGCATCTGACAGATACTGTCGTTAATATTTCATTGTTGTTCTTCTGATTTCAACGCGTTGCATCACATGAACTTCATTTCAGTATTCTAAACTTTTATTTTCTTTACTATATTATTAAAGTTATATTTGTATTTATAAATAAAATCGGTTTGGTATTATTATTCTTTTTCGGTTTATCCACTTGCGTAGATTTAATACACTTCAATACTCTAATAATTACCATAAAAATAGTTTAAATAAATATTGTTTTCAAAATTTAAGTTAGTTCGTTAATAACTTCATGTTACTTCCTCAGAGCTCAACTGCAGCTACTGAGACGAAAATTTCTTGAATTAACTTTGATAAAAACGAAAGGCAGACTTAATTTGTATACCATTAATTTGTATACCATTAATAATAATGCTGCCCAAAGAGTTTCAAGATGACAAAAATAACCATAGCGTTTGGTCTGCAAAAACATTTTTTTAAATTACTTTTATATGAATTTTATTTAACGATAGTATTCGATCTCCTGAAATAATGTTAACAAATTGTGATCTTAAAAAAAAAATGGTTGGGGTGCGACCCACACTAATAACTTCCCATTCCGTCTGCCTATTTCTCTTGCTTAAAAGGTTTGTAGGCTTTAGTGATTTTCTAAAAAAGTTGTTAGTTTAATTATTCTAAAAAACATATTAAAAATTACCAACAATATTTTGAGTATGATGAAACAGTTTAATTTTAAATTTTTAAGTCGAAAACCAATTTTCACTGAATTTTCGTAGCATTTGCGTACTATTTATTGTAGATTTTAATATTTTATAAAAAAACAGACTGTTTTATTTTTATGCAAAATTTACGGAATGTGTCAACAATATTTTCTGTGAGATATAATACTTGAGTTGAAGTAATTTTTTACCAAGTTTTACTATTGTTTTTTTAAGGTTTTTAATTTTTGTAAAAAAAATGTCAATTCGACTTTCTCAAAGTTTTACCAGACGTCAAAAACGTTATTCTTCCCGAACACACGCACGCCAAACATCTCTCTACAAATCTTTTACTTTGACTCTAGGAACCTTGAAAGTTCGGAATGTCAAAATTTTCAATTCAACAAATCGGACCGATTACAATAACTTTCTTTGGGAAGTTAAAAGCCATTGCGGGCACACATTATGTTGCTCCTTTTTTGGTACGATTGACCAATTTTAGTTTCAGCTTTGGTCATGAAATTTTTTGGCAACCGTGACCCTTAAGTTCAAGAACAAAACTTTTTTCTCTCTCTCCAATTTTTAAGTTTTGTTGACTTCCTTTTGATCAAAATATTTGCAAAGATTTGACACAAAACACTTATTTTTTAGAATTTGTCTTCTATGATCAGGTCCAATCTACAAGTTAGTAGAATGAAAATGATAGTGATAAAGAATTAAAAAAAGCTAAGGAAAGTTCTTTATATTAAATTCTAGGAAAAAAAGGATCTAATTTTTCTGCCAAACTTTCTTATTTTCTGGCTTCTTGTAAATATATTTTTGTAGCCTCTTTCGCATTTATATTAATGGCAACAAGAAAAGAAAATATTATTTTTGGAAAAAGCTAGGTTTTAACACAATTTTTAACATTTATTCATGAAATGCACTCAAAACCCCTCTATACTTGTATTTAAGCTCATACCTTGCGGGACATTTTTGTGTTCTATTTTGGCCCTTGAAATATTTAAATGTAAGGTTAAGATACACAATATGTTGTTTAATGTTTTGTTAGGCTCCTCAGGCTCCTTTACAGAACAATAAAGAACATTTTTTAAGCGGTGTTCAAGAACTCGTCTTTATGTTAAGTAATTAAAAGTCCGTCCTTGAAGCTGCCTATATGCTAAGTTGTAATTCCACAACGGATATAACTCCGCTTATAACTATAAATCTGTCAGAAACTAACGCACTCTTATTCCAAGAGATTATCTAAAATATAAGTTTTTCCTTAAATTTTTAGACAAAGTTTCAACTGTCAACATAAAAAATTAATTTCATTGGGCAGATTCAGGCAACATAAGGCTCTTAATTTACAGTCAACTTCATTCTTTGAACGTAAATTTTGACCAAAGCAACTAGTTAGTTTTTCAAGTGTCACGAAAATTATATTCAGAACTTTACTTTACAAACCTATACTTCAAGTTCATAGTTTAAAAACTACCAAAACCATTATTGACTACAGAACACTTTAAGGCAATCTACAAGTTCACCACGACTTATATTTTGTATTGTAAAGAAGTATTACTTATTTTTTTTCCAAATTGACAAGACACAATTTTATAGAAAACATTGAATGCAGTTGTACAGAAAATTAATAAAACATAGAGTAATAAAGTTCAGCTTTCACTTGAATGCAAAAAACATGATCAACTGTCATTAAGACAGAAGAAGACTTGACTTGATAGATTTTTCTTGACTATCTTTCCAGTCAACTTTCCATTAAAGTTGCCTTAATTGGAATGTAATTTTTTGGCAGCTGGCCAATCGGATACTAGAAACTTGCCTAACTTTCAAGTCCCTTATGTAGTCTGAAGGTGCAAATGATTTGTTCATTGCATTCAGAGCTTCATTGTTGTGTCATTTTAAAGAGTACTGAATACAACCAATGTCAAGCGCGTAAGATGACAGTAAATGTTTGCATAAACAAATTTCAAAACAACTCAAATTTTGGGTGAATTGTTTACTTTTTCAAAGGTGAATAATTACAAAATAGTTAAATATTTGATTTGTTCATTAAAAAAAATAAAACTCATTTTAATATTCAAATGGCAAAACACCTAATAAATGGTCGCCTTTGTTTGGTTGTCTAAGAACTAGTTGTTAAATAGTAGTTCAATATTTGTTATACATTGTTGAACATATTAGTATCTGACGTCATAAAATGATTTCGAAGAAGCAATCAGTTAGCTGAACACTAAGCCATTTATAACAGAAAACGGATTCGAGTACATTTTGTCAATAAGAAATCAGTAAGGCAATACAAGTATAAGCCCATTCCTTTTAAATCTTAATTATTTTCTTGCTACCATAAACCATTAGTTTTGAATTAAGGCCGCTTTGGTTTGTGAACTTTAAAGATTATGAAACTTTTAAAAAATTCAAAACGTTTTAAAATCTAAAAAAAGAGGCTGGGATGCGACCCACATTGATAACTATCCATCCCGACTGTCGATTTGTCTTGCTTAAAAGTTTGTAGGTTTTCGTGGTGGGTTATAAAAAAGTTGTCCGTTTAGTTATTCTTAAAAAATTTAAAATTAGATTTTATTTTTGTATAAAAAAAACGGACTGTTGGATTTTTATTTAAAAAAAAAACTACTTAATATTGAAAACAATATTTTCTGTGAAATAAAACAAGTTTGAAGACAATAAATTAAATTAAATTTTTGAAAATCTATTTGAGTCGAAAGTAAATTTTTACTAAGTTTTACTATTGTTTTTTGTTAGATTTTTATTTTTAGTAAAAAAACTGTCAATTCGATTTTTCTCAAAATGTTACTGAATGTTGAAAACAATATTTTTTAAAAGATGAAAGTAGTTTAAATTCAATATCTCAAAGATTTGAAAAGATATTTGAGTCGAAATTCTATTTTTACCAACTTTGAGTAATGTTTTTTTTTAGGTTTTTGTTTTATATAAAAAAACTGTCAATTCGATTTTTTTCAAAATTTTACCAGATGTTAAAAACGTTATTTTTCGTTGCACAAAATTGTTTTAGTGATAAAATCATTTTGTATGCGTAAAATTTTTGAGGTGACAAATTTTTGCACCCATTACAATAACTTCCTATGGGAAGTTAAAAATAAAGAAACAGTAAGCATCATGATTTAGACTGCTAATTGTTAATTGCATAAAGTTTTCCAATATGACGGTTTATTTCAAATTTAATTCTCAATACTGAAAAAACACTTTAAGAAATGTATGCATTTTAAAATTTAAAATCAATTAGAAGTTTTACACTGGTTGACAAGGTTTTCTTACTGGTAAAAAAATTGCACTTTTCCCAAACGTTTTGATGGCCTTAATTTTAATCCGACGTCAGAATTTATATATCACGTCAGGTTTTTAATAAATTCCATTATGAAGCTATTTAAATTTATGGAGTAGCTTTTTTTTCAATTAAATCTGTTATGGTTTTCCAAAGCTCGAGTTATTTATATTATTTCATATAATATTCGAAAAAAAAACTTAAAAAGTTGTCGATTTCACCTGTCTTACAAAAATCTAAAAAAAACACTAAACAATTTTTGCTTAAATGGTTTTCAACAGAAAACCGTAAAACGGTGTGAAAGTACTTTTATTTCTGGTTACGAATCTATTGTCTAAATAATTCTATTTAAATTTTTTTTGAAGTATATTAAAACATTTTTGAAACTTGAGCAAATAGTTAAAATTAAAGTTTGGTTTGGAAATCATCACTATAATTAAAATCCAAGACCTTTTTTTCCAAAACTATGAAAGTGTGAAAATAAAGTCTCATGAGTGATGAGTGTTTTCAAAATCTAAATAAGGCACTAAGAAGATTTAAATTGTATCTAGAAGACAGATATTTAAACTTTTCTATGAGCGATACCTTTCCGGAGCAATTTTTTTTTTATATTGTACGCGGACTTAAGGTGATATGAATAACCTTATAATGATTATACACAGTGCGAGTAATTAGGAATGGAGGATAGGATTTGAAAGGAGATACCAATACACATTGGTTTTGAATGCCTGCATATTGTAATGATTGGGAAATATTGAGTCTGGTAAAGCATTCCACATTCGTGTAGTGCGACTAAAAAAAGAATCTCTGAACTTTACAGTTCGAATGAAATTGGGCTCAAGGGTAAACTGATGGGCATTCCTAAAAGAACGAGTATTACGGTTGAATTGTTTGAGGGGAGGAATGCAACTGGCTATTTCATTAGAGCATTGCTTATGGAAGTAGCGATAGAATAATGAGACCTTACGACGGTGCTCGAGAGATGCAAAAGTTTCAGTTAGACAATGGTCACCTATCATTTTTAGAGCTCTCTTTTGAATTCTGTCTAAGAGACTCAAGTGGATTATAGGAGCACTTGCCCAAATATGGGAATTGTACTCAAGTTTTTTACGAATATAGGCTTTATAAATTATAGCCAGATCGGAAAACCTAAACACTTAGCAGCATTTTTGGCGACGTCAAATATGTGATCACTCCACAACAAGTGGTTTGTAATGCACATACCTAGGACTGATAGTACCACTCATGGATAGTGGCATTGGGGGAGGGTTACGCTTTTGCGACAGTAGACAGCATTGAGTTTTCGAAGCATTAAATTCTACACGGTTTTTGATTCCCCATTGAACAATGCTGTCAAGATCTCAATTTAATGAGCTTATCATACGCTGCCGTTGGTAGTCCACATCCGAAGAACAAGGATGAGAATCTAAAAACGAATATGAAAAGCTGAGGGTACTGTCATCCACGAAACAATTTAGTGGGTTAGAAGTTTCAGACAAAAGATCATTTATAAAAATGAGGAAGAGCGTCGGAGACAAAACGGAAGCCCTGGGGCACACCAGCGTTTATTTTTTGAATATCAGATTTGAACCCGTCCAATATTACTTGAATTGAACGGTCCGAAAGGTAATTTCTATCTATGCACGCATTTTCGATAAGAGAGCTTGATGTCAAACTCTATCAAATGCTTTTGAAATATCAAGTGCAATAATCTTACTTTCTCCAAAACGATGTAAAGATTTGTTCCACTGTTCGGTGAGATAAACCATGAGATCACCAGTGGACCTATTGCAACGAAAGCCATACTGCCGGTCATTAAGAAGCTTTCGTTCTTCAAGATATTTCTTAAGCTGAAAATTGATCAGCGTTTCCATGACCTTGGAAAGAAGGGATCTAAGTGCAATTGTAAGTTGGATGGTGAGGATTATTCGCCTTTTTTAGGGACAGGCAGGACAAATGCAGTTTTCCATCCACTCGGAAAGAGACCTGTAGAATAGGACAGTTGGAAAAGCTACGCAGTGGTTTTGCCAGCGTTGAAGAACACCTCTTCAGAACAATTGCGGGGATACTATCCGGGCCAGCGGATTTGTGAATGTCAAGATTTTTAAGTACTCTAGTAACTGAACGAGTGCGAAAGAAGATTCGTCCCATAGAATCGTTAACGCCTTCAAGAACAGGCGGGGTCATGTCACTCACTGTCACTGGCAGCATCGAATTAACAGCAAACTGTGCTGCAAGCAAATTGGCTTTATCAATCGAGCTTACATTAAGGAGTGTCATTGGAAACAAGCGTCGGAACCGACGAAGACATAGTGTTACGCACATATTTTACGAATGACCAGAAATTTTTACTACCATTGGGACATTGTAGTATTTTTTGCCACAATTTCTGGTCATGCAAAAATTTAATGCGTCGTATATGTCCGTTACAGGTCTTTCTAGCTTGTTTGAACTTATTCCGGTTTTCCTCAGTTGGGTTGGCTTTGTAATTCCGGAAACTTACATTTTTGATCCTAATAACCTCTTTACAGCTCGAATCAAAATCGGCATAAAATTTCTCATTCCGCAAAGAATTAAGTTTGTAATCATATCTGCACTGAAACCCACGTCACTATCGAGGAAGCATAGTGACCAGTTAAAGTTCCTGAAGAATTCATTGAGACCGTCCCAGTTGGCTTTCTCATATTGCCAAACGGTTCTCGTAGGGGTTTTAACTTTAACTGGCGTTTTTTGGCATGAGAAATTTGCAGATATGACATAATGGTCTCATGTGCCTAGAGGCGATAATACACTGACAGTATATTTATTAGGATCAGAAGTAAGAAACAAGTCTAGAGTATTGGCGGATTGACCTGCAACGTCAGGAATCCGAGTTGGCTCATCAACTAACTGAGTCAGGTGGTTTAACTCAGCAAAAATCTCGACATACCTTCCTTCGGATGTTGTCTGACCCGAATAACGCAGCCACAAAGAATTGTGTACATTGAAATCGCCGTAACAACGATCTCACTGCGCGGAAAATGTGATACAATTCTCTGGATAGAGTCGGACAGCGCATCGAATTCTATTGAAGACGAATTACTATCCAAACTTGGGCTGCGATAAATAAAACAAGTATGAATGATCCGTCTTTGAACAGTACATTTGAACCATGTATAATTAAAATTTATATTAGTACATTGGCCATACTGTGGTAGAAGCTGGTAGGCAACATCATTACGGACGTAAACGGCTATAGACCATGGTGAGAAAAGAATAATGGCACTAAGCTATAACCATGAAGGTTAAAGTCCGTATGATCGGTATTTTCGCCAACCTGGGTATCACTTAGTGCCAGAACAGCTGGCCTGTTTAAAACAGTATGGACGTATACAGAACACAAATTTTTTTCGTATTTGACAGATCACGCGGGATTTCAGACATGGTGTCAAAGAGAAAGATGCTCAGTATGCTTTGACATTTCATCATGAATAGACTTACTAACGAGCAACGCTTGCAAATCATTGAATTTTATTACCAAAATCAGTGTTCGGTTCGAAATATGTTTCGCGCTTTACGTCCGATTTATGGTCTACATAATCGACCAAGTGAGCAAACAATTAATGCGATTGTGACCAAGTTTCGCACTCAGTTTACTTTATTGGACATTAAACCAACCACACGAATGCGTACAGAAGAGAATATTGCGTCTGTTTCTGAGAGTGTTGCTGAAGACCGTGAAATGTCGATTCGTCGCCGTTCGCAGCAATTGGGTTTGTGTTATTCGACCACATGGAAGATTTTACGCAAAGATCTTGGTGTAAAACCGTATAAAATACAGCTCGTGCAAGAACTGAAGCCGAACGATCTGCCACAACGTCGAATTTTCAGTGAATGGGCCCTAGAAAAGTTGGCAGAAAATCCGCTTTTTTATCGACAAATTTTGTTCAGCGATGAGGCTCATTTCTGGTTGAATGGCTACGTAAATAAGCAAAATTGCCGCATTTGGAGTGAAGAGCAACCAGAAGCCGTTCAAGAACTGCCCATGCATCCCGAAAAATGCACTGTTTGGTGTGGTTTGTACGCTGGTGGAATCATTGGACCGTATTTTTTCAAAGATGCTGTTGGACGCAACGTTACGGTGAATGGCGATCGCTATCGTTCAATGCTAACAAACTTTTTATTGCCAAAAATGGAAGAACTGAACTTGGTTGACATGTGGTTTCAACAAGATGGCGCTACATGCCACACAGCTCGCGATTCTATGGCGATTTTGAGGGAAAACTTCGAAGAACAATTCATCTCAAGGAATGGACCGGTAAGTTGGCCACCAAGATCATGCGATTTGACGCCTTTAGACTATTTTTTGTGGGGCTACGTCAAGTCTAAAGTCTACACAAATAAGCCAGCAACTATTCCAGCTTTGGAAGACAACATTTCCGAAGAAATTCGGGCTATTCCGGCCGAAATGCTCGAAAAAGTTACCCAAAATTGGACTTTCCGAATGGACCACCTAAGACGCAGCCGCGGTCAACATTTAAATGAAATTATCTTCAAAAAGTAAATGTCATGGACCAATCTAACGTTTCAAATAAAGAATCGATGAGATTTTGCAAATTTTATGCGTTTTTTTTTTAAAAAGTTCTCAAGCTCTTAAAAAATCACCGTTTATTTAAGTGGCTATAAGCTATAGAAAACAAATCTTAACAGAGTTTATTTGATTTGAAAATATTGTGAACTATGAACGTGTACACTGTACACATCATGTTGAAAACGGGTATTTTTTAAACTTTAGCAAATAGTTAAAATAAAAGTTTGGTTTCGAACTTAGCACTAAAATTTAAATCCAAAACATTTTTGAAAAACTATGAAAGTATTGAATTCAAGGCTATCTCAAAAAAGAGTCAAATAGGAGAGAATAAAGACTCATGACTTATGAGTATTTTCAAAATCTAAGTAAGATACTAAAATAATTTAAATTGTATTTAGAAGACAAATATTTGAATTTTTGCAAAATCATCATACAATTTATTGATATCAGATATTTTCAGTTGAATCTAAGCCTTAAAAATCCTGTTTTTGATTTTATTAGCATTTTTGAAGCGACATATTTTAAAAACCCGATGTGGTAGAAAAATTTAAAGGTGAGATTTGAATTTAATCCTTTAAAAAAGTCTTGTTTGGTTTGTGCAACAGAAATAAAATGCAATTTTGTTGATATTTTTATACAAATAAACAATTTTTGAATAAAAAACAATGAAAGAAATGTATTATCCTCACTCTTTTGACACCCCAGGTACACTTATACCGGCTTAAAAAAAGTCCTTCCGTATTTAATTGTTAACGATTCAAACTCAATATATGTAAACCTTTAAAGTCGTACAGACTAATGTCGCTTTGTTTTTGAAAAAGATTAATATAATTTGTTGAATATGCGATTAACTAAAGCATAAAATATTGTTTATAAAAATATCGCAGCTGTTTACTTATCGGCAAACTCACAAAACAAACTTCAGAACTTCTGGCAACACTTGAGGAGCTTATAGTTTTCTATTTAAACACCTTAAAGTATACTTGTATATTGAACTTACTTTTAATTGCAATATTTATTTTGTTTTTCTATTCTAATTTTAATTGTGTAAAAGTTTTAAAATACACTCAATTAAAAAAAATTGTTTCCTAATTTCTCTATATTCAAATATAAACTAAAAGCTTTTCTTGTTGTGTGCAAAAAATTGTGGAAAACAACAAGAAAACAAATGAAAAATAACTAATTATTCTTGCGCACGCTCTTTGAAAGTGACAGTCGTATTTTTTAATGGCGGATTTGTATTTTTGGACGATTCTGTTTCGCCAACGAAACGAAAAGTTCATTCTTTCACCTTTCATTTCAAGCCTTCGATAGCCATAGCCCCATAGCCTTAGCGATAGCTGAACTGAAAGTAAACAAAAGTATAAACGTCATCGTTATGTTATTTTCTCTGCCTATTACCTTTGCTAAGGTAATTTCCCTTTCATTCATTCACAATGTTTTGCCATTGAGGCTTTGAAATTAAAAAGGGGAGAGTAAGGGTGCTCTTTCTTGCCTTTTCGTTTTGATTTTCTTTTCAAATAATTAGGTAGGCAGTAACTTAGTGTTTCCTGGGTTACAGCAAAGTGCGTGAAAAGCCGAAAAGCTTTCCCCTTGTTTAGTTTAACCGCGCTTTTCAAGCATAAAGCTAATATACCTTTGCCTATATCTGACATCTCTAAAGGTTTTAGCGCAATTGAGACTTTTGTGTTGTGTTGTCATCATTCGGATTCGGCATTTCCACTAAAATCAGAATTATTACACTCGTGTGCGAAAATCGAAATCAAAACAAAGGAAACAAACAAACGCTTTTCGGTTGGGGAAAATTTTGGAAAATCAGGGATATTCACAATGGCGCGGGCGTTGCTTTTGACAGAACACCGAAACCGACGACAGAAGTTCGCAAGTGTCAAGTAGATTGCATTTACCTATCACATTGACTGATTCCGGGTCATTGTAATAGGACGCAAGTCAGTGTTTGAGGAAAACTCAAAATATCAAAGTGTTTTCTTATTATTGTCTTATCTTAACTTAATATTCTATTTAAAAAAATAAAGAAAATTCATGGGGGTTCTAAGAATTCTTATTGACAAGAAAACATCTATGGAGTTTTGTGCATTTATTTATACTTAATTTGTTGTTAAGTTTATGTTTTCGTTAATTTGTTTTTGTGAATATTATTTTATATTCTTGAGAGAGAAAGTCTTTTTGTGTGAAAATGTCAGAAAGTGAAGACACAAGTGAAATTAATTCGCCACTTAAGAATCGAGAGCAGTTGACTGAACTGGAGGAGGAATACAACGAAGTCAAAAACTACGAGGACGCTAAGGGAAATGGTAAATAATAGTTCCTATGTACATAAACAAGAGGAAATAAAATCTTTTTAAGTAAGTGTAGGAGAAAGTTGTTACCTGTCAGATAGAAGATATAGGGAAGTAAACAAAGGACATCTGAAGGGTATTGATGTCGTTATGATGGAGGATGTTTATTTTGAAGGTTCCATGATTTTCTAGAGCATGGGTTAAAGGTGTGTTTGGATTTGGGAGAATTTGTATTGTTTACTGTTTACATTCTTTTCTTGACTTAAGTCTTTCATATTGTTCAGAATAATATTGTTTTCATTTTCAAATTGTTAATAGGTAAACAAAATAATTTGGAACTTATCCCACCGTGTTGCGAAGTATAACATCTTATTTGCAAGTAATTTATCTGAAAACGTAAACAGCTTTAGGTTATTTGTTGAAAATATTTAAAAATATTATGAAATTATTTAGTAAATTTAAATAAACTGAGAAAATTAATGTTGATTATCGAAAAGTTGACACAAAATCTGGGAATAATTTGACATAACCTCCATAACGTGTAAAACAAACAAATTTTAATTCACAACAAGTGACTTCCTTGATTTTGGATATATCTCTTCTCGTCAAGATATTAAAGTCATTAGAAAACTAATTCAGAGTCTTTTGACTTATTCAAAGAAATTGTTTCTTTTTCTGTAGTTTTTGTCAGGAAGAAGACTAAATACATTTAAAAAAAAAGAGGCTGGGATGTGACTCACACTGATAACATAAACAATTTATCAGTTGAATTATTCTTAAAGGTTTTAAAACAACGAATAATATTTGAAATAATATTTTTAATTTTTGAAAAGCTATTTGAGTCGAAAGTAAATTTTTACCAAGTTTTAGTATTGTCGTTTTTTAGATTTTTATTTGTTGTAAAAAAACTGTCAATTAGATTTTTCTCAAAATTTTACTGAATGATGACAACAATATATAAACGGTGATTTTTTAAGAGCTTGAGAACTTTAAAAAAAAACGCATAAAATTTGCAAAATCTCATCGATTCTTTATTTGAAACGTTAGATTGGTCCATGACATTTACTTTTTGAAGATAATTTCATTTAAATGTTGACCGCGGCTGCGTCTTAGGTGGTCCATTCGGAAAGTCCAATTTTGGGTAACTTTTTCGAGCATTTCGGCCGGAATAGCCCGAATTTCTTCGGAAATGTTGTCTTCCAAAGCTGGAATAGGTGCTGGCTTATTTGTGTAGACTTTAGACTTGACGTAGCCCCACAAAAAATAGTCTAAAGGAGTCAAATCGCATGATCTCGGTGGCCAACTTACCGGTCCATTCCTTGAGATGAATTGTTCTTCGAAGTTTTCCCTCAAAATGGCCATAGAATCGCGAGCTGTGTGGCATGTAGCGCCATCTTGTTGAAACCAGATGTCATCCAAGTTCATTTCTTCCATTTTTGGCAACAAAAAGTTTGTTAGCATTGAACGATAGCGATCGCCATTCATCGTAACGTTGCGTCGAACAGCATCTTTGAAAAAATACGGTCCAATGATTCCACCAGCGTACAAACCACACCAAACAGTGCATTTTTCGGGATGCATGGGCAGTTCTTGAACGGCTTCTGGTTGCTCTTCACTCCAAATGCGGCAATTTTGCTTATTTACATAGCCATTCAACCAGAAAAGAGCCTCATCGCTGAACACAATTTGTCGATAAAAAAGCGGATTTTCTGCCAACTTTTCTAGGGCCCATTCACTGAAAATTCGACGTTGTGGCAGATCGTTCGGCTTCAGTTCTTGCACGAGCTGTATTTTATACGGTTTTACACCAAGATCTTTGCGTAAAACCTTGTTTGCTCACTTGGTCGATTATGTAGACCATAAATCGGACGTAAAGCGCGAAACACATTTCGAACCGAACACTGATTTTGGTAATAAAATTCAATGATTTGCAAGCGTTGCTCGTTAGTAAGTCTATTCATGATGAAATGTCAAAGCATACTGAGCATCTTTCTCCTTGACACCATGTCTGAAATCCCGCGTGATCTGTCAAATACTAGTGCATGAAAATCCTAACCTCAAAAAAATCACCCTTTATATATATTTGAAAAAGATAAAAGTATTTTAAAGCCAATATCTCAAGGTTTTGAAAAGAAATTTGAGTCAAAAATTAATTTTTGTTTAAGTTTTTATCTTTTATAAAAAACTGTCAATCAGATTTTTGTCAAAATTTTTCAGAATGTTGAAAACAATATTTCTTATAAGTAAAAATCAGTTGGAAGCCATAATCCCAGTTTTTAAAAGATATTTGAGCCGAAAATCAAATTTTTTTAACTTTTGTTAAATTTTTTTTAAGTGTTTATTTTTTGTGAAAAAAAACTGTCGATTAGATTTTTCTCAAACTTTTAGTGAATGTTAAAAACAATATTTTCTAAAAGATAAAAGTAGTTTAAAATGTTTTAAAGATATTTGAGTCGAAAATCCATTTTTACCAACTTTTATTAATTTTTTGCTTAAATTTTTTTTTTTTAAACTGTTAATTCGATTTTTCTCAAAATTTTTCCGAATGTTGAAAACAATAGATTTTATAAGTTAAAATTAGTTTGAAGCCATAATCTCAAAGTTTTGAAAAGACATCATTAACCCATTAACACTCAAAGGTATTTAAAATAAAAAATATTTGTTTTTTATAGTATTTTATGTTTATTAAGGTGAAAGTTAAGATATATTAAAAAAAAAATATACAAAAAAATTGTATTTAAGAGTTATGGGGGTGTCTTTTTTTTAGTACATTGGGGTCATGCAACCCTATTAATTTTCATTAACATGAAAATGTTTAAAACACCCTTTTCCAATACATAGTGTTACATTCGACATTTCACAGCACCATTTCGATTTTAAAAAACATTGGCGACATCTTAGTTGATTTGAAAGTTTTTTGGGAAAGTGGTACCCTTGGCTCTTCACAATGCTTCACTTGACTGTGAGTCTAGGTTGTCCTTGGTTCAAAGTATGAACCGGAGGTAATGTAGTGTTATTGATCTCGTGAATTCTAGTAGATCGCCTTTGTAGCTGTTTGCTAGCTTGTGGAGCCTCCAGGCATTGGACGTAGTAGACGAGATCATGGCTGTGAATAGGTTCCACCACCACTTTTTGCCTCTTATTTCAATGGAGTAAGTGTTGATGAACTGGTCATGCAGATCAACACAACCCATGTTCGTGTTGTAGTTTTTGAAAAGAAGTGGCTGAGGAATATTGACTTTCTTCTGCTCATCCCTGCTCCACCGTTTGACATTTTCAAGAGGTTCGATCTGGTCGTAGTTCGTGGCCATCGTTACGATGCTATTGTCCTTCCATTTGACAAAAAGCAATTCATTTCTCTTATCAAATTGGTGGTCAAAAGTTCCCCTTTTCTACTTTTGAAATTCTTTACAAGAAGGAAGAGGACATTTTTTTAACCGATTATCCCGAGCTGTTCCGGTTGCTCTAAATTTGTTTTCTTTTAAAATTTTCATTAGGCTATAACTAGTAAAAAAGTTATCGAAATAAATAACATGGTCACTTGGATAGTCAACATTCCTTAGAAGGTCGAGAACCACTCTAGACCCCAATGGTAGGGCTTTCAATTTAGACCTTACGTGTTTAGCTCCGCAATATGTATCGAATTCATACATGTAGCCGCCTTTGCTGCAAAGCATCCAATTTTTGA
This sequence comes from Eupeodes corollae, assembly GCF_945859685.1. Lineage (NCBI taxonomy): Eukaryota > Metazoa > Arthropoda > Insecta > Diptera > Syrphidae > Eupeodes > Eupeodes corollae. The sequence goes on along the minus strand of NC_079149.1, from coordinate 88,326,053 downwards.
AACCAAATCTTACAGGCTTCCCTCTTATAAATTGCTTAGAAGAATGTCGACCGAAATACTTCACCATTGATTCGTCTATAGATAAATGCTCATGAATATATCCCCACTTTTAAAACTTTTGGCACAAAAGTTTACTGAGCGGACGGAGTTTTGCCATTTTATCGTTCATGTCAAGGGTATGATTATCAGCAAAATGAATGAATCGTTTTATTTCTTGAAATCTGTTCTTGGATTCCAATAAAAATTTGTAAGTCTTCATCATTGAACTAAAAGCTGTTTTTATTTTTTTGGCCTGCATACACCATTGTTTGATTTACGATAAGTTGCCTTACCTCGACATCAAACAGTTTTTCAAAGACTTGAACTTCGTTGCGGCCAACTAAATCAGCTGCTTTGGATTCTAGCCAAATAATTCGTTGTTAGATTTATTCCATCTGTTGACGTAATTGACTTTGTCCATAACGGTGGAGCAATTGACTTTCTAATCTCAGACAATGGAATATCATCTTCGATGTCAAATTCACCGTCGACTTGGGCTACATAAGATTTCACAAAAATCTCAACCTCACCTGGAACATCTTATGGCAACCCTATTGTCTTTAAGTTATCTTCATCGATATTGAAGAAACAAACTTTATTGATGGAAATGGAAGCGAAACTAAGAATATTTTAAAATGCTTTGCGCAAAACGACAATGCAACACACGCCTACTTCGATAATAAAAAGAGGCTGGGATGCGACCCACACTGATAACTTCCCATCCCGTCTGTCGATTTGTCTTGCTTAAAAGTTTGTCTATATGTATTTTTACCAAATTTGCCCACTATTTTTTGTAGATTTTATTTTTTATGAAAAAAACAGACTGTTGGATTTTTATATAAAAATTACTGAATATTGAAAACAATATTTTCTCTGAAATAAAATAAGTTTGAAGCCAATATTTTTAATTTTTGAAAAGCTATTTGAGCCGAAAGTAAATTTTTAAAAAGTTTTAGTGGGTATTGTTTTTTTTAGAGTTTTATTTTTTGTAAAAAACTGTCAATTCGATTTTTTTCAAAATTTATTGAATGTTGACAACAAGATGTTTTGAAGGATAAAAGTAAATTGAAGCCAATATCTCAAAGTTTTAAAGAGATATTTGAGTCGAAAATCAATTTTTACCAACTTTTATTAATTTTTTTGTTCAGGTTTTGATTTTTTATAAAAAATACTGTCAATTCGATTTTTCTCAAAAATTTACCAGGTGTTAAAAACGTTTTATTTTTTGTTGCACAAAATTGGTTTGGAGATAAAATCATTTTGTATTCGTAAATTTTTCGAGGTGACAATTTTTTTAGTTTTTTTGATTTATTTATGATTTTATAAACCGTTGATTTGATTTTCTTCCAAAAATATACTGATTTGGTATCACGTTACAATATATGATATAAAATTTAATTCAAGTCTCTAGCGTCATTGGTTCGTAAGATATTTAGGGTTAACCAAAATTTGCACCTTTTTTAACCTGCTTTGGTAAAAAAAAACCACCCACGCAATTCTCTTGAGAGCCCTTTCTACATCTTTCTGCCTTATTATCTGTATAACAAAATTTCTTTGAAGTCGATATCTCTTCTGGTTCTTGAGCTATGAAAGACGAAAAAAACAAAAAACACAGACATCTTTCTAAAAATCTTTTATATCTACTCTAAGTACCTTGAAACGTCGAGAAATGTCAAAATTTTCAATTTGACAAATCGGACCCATTGGAATAACTTCCTATGGGAAGTTCAAAATATAAACTGAGAAGCCCACACATCACAATTAAAGCAGAACATGTTATCTGTTACTCGAAACATTTTTATGTTATGACCATTTTGCTCAAAATCCTTGTTGGTAACAATATACTACGGACTCTTACCCTCGAAGCTGCAATATGGTTTATCTTGTTAGGGAGGCACTTATTGCAATACACTTGAACCTCTTGTTTTGTCTTAAAAGCATTTAATAAGAATTATCTGCAAGGAACAGATTTATCAGCACATGGCCTTTATTAAAAAAATCTTCATATCTTACCGCTAAAACTACTTTATTTTTATAAAGTACTTAACATTTTCTTTACGCTTAGTGGTTTTACTTCCGCAATTCGAAGCTCAAATTTGTACAGCTTGAGGTTAAATGGCAAATTTTTAGTTAAAGTTCAAACCTCTAACAAAATCCACTACTCGAATTTTTTCAATGCCATAGCACCTAAACTTTTTCATAAACTGCCTCACAATATTCGACTTTTAAACGAACGGAGCCTCTACTTGAAAAAAGTCAAAATATGGCTCTTTTCAATGGCACCGATTCTTTTGAAGTATTTTTCAACCAATTTTTGACACATATTAAGCGGTTACTCAGCCATAACTTGACGTATGTTGGTTTTCAAGTGCTTAGGAGTTAAAGGTTTATTAGCACCAACACGGTCTTTCGCGTAGCCCTAGAAAAAAAAAGTCCATCGGTGTCAAATCGCATGATCTTGTTGGCCAATTCCTATCGCCACGACGAGAAATTACGCGACCAGGAAATGTCTCTAGCAATAAAGCCATATTCGCTAGTGTTGTGTGGCACCATCTTGTTGAAACTACATACTCTCCGAGTCGTATTCTTTAATAGCAAGCACACAAAAAGTTGGTTACGATATGACCATAATGCTCCGAATTGACGGTGACAGTCGTTCCATCGTCGTATTCGAAGAAGTAATGGCTGAAACACAAACACGCTTTATCTTCGGCTTCGCCTGACGTTTACGAGTTCAGCCATAGGAATTCAATGCATGCTGTCACAATGGAGCTTTGACTTCACGTTCCGTTTGACAATCGTAAGGAAAAGAACGTAATGTGACTCCAAACCGAAGCTCTAGTTCAATTATCTGAACATATGCTTTGTCTGACAGCTCAACAGCTTTAAAAAAAATGTCAACAAACAAAATATTTGCTCTTTGGATGGATGAAATAATAGAAATGTCATTCAAAGCAACCTCGAAGCAAGGCCATCGTAACGCAGACGGAATCGACATATTCGGGTCTTCGGCAAGACTTTCACTTCTCAGTAGTACTATCGAAACGATGATGCATAGCCCTTACTATATCTATAACCAATCCAGTCTCTTCAAATTTCTTGACAATCTTTCCAATTGTTTGCGTTGTTAGACGACTCCTCTAGAAGCACGATATGTGGCTATGGCAGAATCCAAATTTTTCTAGAAGGATTCAACAGTTAGTATTTGTTCCGATGTGATAGCTAAGCGATCCATTTCCGTAAATGTAAGACCTCTTTAACTGAAAACTAAAATTGGTTTATTAACTTAGTTCGACAGATGTCGAATTCCAGCCCTATACTTTTGAAACCACAAAATGGATAACCCGTTATAAAATTTCGTTTTTATTGTTAATATTTGGATTTAATTTCAATAATGTTTTTGCCAAAACGGGTGTTGGAGGACTTTCTTATCTATTTTAGGCAATGCTTGCATTATGAACCTCTAGGAGGCTCTATACAAATTTCTGTTGTCCTACGACTGTTTGAAAATTTTGGACCATAAAAGCATGGAAATGCTAAATTTTCAAATCTTAAAATTGGAAATACCATACTATACCAGGTTTTGAAAAATAGGTCTAATCTGACTGAGCTTTGTTCATCACCAAATTCCCCTAAAGATAATATAGATTTCTATACATACACTCAAATAATTTTGTGTCTTTTGTTTTCATTACAGACCTTGGAGTCGGTAACTTTGTTAAAACCGTGACACCATGTCCATTACGAGCACCTCTCGTCGTTACAATCGTTGGACTACCATGTCGCGGCAAATCATTTGCTGCCCACAAAATTGCTCGCCATCTTAGCTGGAAAGGTGAAATGGCTAAAGGTAAGTTAATATAAAATTTAAAAAAAAAATATTCGTCAAAAATGAAAGTAACAAAATTAAATCTTTAAGGGGACACCCGGGTTTGAACCGGGGACCTCTCGATCTGCAGTCGAATGCTCTACCACTGAGCTATATCCCCACTTAAAATTCTTATGGCAAAGTTCTTTCTTGAAAGTGTGTCGTATATTCTTATACTACATTAAATTGAAAGAACTTTAAAAGAAAAGAATCAAAAGTAAGATAAGATAAGATGTGTTTAAAAAAATATTAAATTGTGTAATTGAAGGCGGAGAAAAATATGGGGGATATAGCTCAGTGGTAGAGCATTCGACTGCAGATCGAGAGGTCCCCGGTTCAAACCCGGGTGTCCCCTTTGTGTAAAACATTCATTTTGCAAATTAATATTTCACTAAATGTTTGGACTTTTAAGTTCTTAACTGATACATTCTTGAATTAATGCATACCTATCTATAGCCTGTAATAATACATCTAGTAAGGATGCAAAGCTATACCGTCATTTTTATATTAGAGGGTGATATAATATTTGACATTCTGAAAAGCTTTTTTCTCAGCCTTAGGACAGGTTCAGACATCATAAGGGGTTTCATTTCCAGTTAATTGTATTATTCGGACGTTAATTTTGACCAAGGTAACTAAAGGGTGATTTTTTGAGGTTAGGATTTTCATGCATTAGTATTTGACAGATCACGAGGGATTTCAGACATGGTGTCAAAGAGAAAGATGCTCAGTATGCTTTGACATTTCATCATGAATAGACTTACTAACGAGCAACGCTTGCAAATCATTGAATTTTATTACCAAAATCAGTGTTCGGTTCGAAATGTGTTTCGCGCTTTACGTCCGATTTATGGTCTACATAATCGACCAAGTGAGCAAACAATTAATGCGATTGTGACCAAGTTTCGCACTCAGTTTACTTTATTGGACATTAAACCAACCACACGAATGCGTACAGTGCGTACAGAAGAGAATATTGCGTCTGTTTCTGAGAGTGTTGCTGAAGACCGTGAAATGTCGATTCGTCCCCGTTCGCAGCCATTGGGTTTGTGTTATTCGATGGAAGATTTTACGCAAAGATCTTGGTGTAAAACCGTATAAAATACAGCTCGTGCAAGAACTGAAGCCGAACGATCTGCCACAACGTCGAATTTTCAGTGAATGGGCCCTAGAAAAGTTGGCAGAAAATCCGCTTTTTTATCGACAAATTTTGTTCAGCGATGAGGCTCATTTCTGGTTGAATGGCTACGTAAATAAGCAAAATTGCCGCATTTGGAGTGAAGAGCAACCAGAAGCCGTTCAAGAACTGCCCATGCATCCCGAAAAATGCACTGTTTGGTGTGGTTTGTACGCTGGTGGAATCATTGGACCGTATTTTTTCAAAGATGCTGTTGGACGCAACGTTACGGTGAATGGCGATCGCTATCGTTTAATGCTAACAAACTTTTTGTTGCCAAAAATGGAAGAACTGAACTTGGTTGACATGTGGTTTCAACAAGATGGCGCTACATGCCACACAGCTCGCGGTTCTATGGCCATTTTGAGGGAAAACTTCGCAGAACAATTCATCTCAAGGAATGGACCGGTAAGTTGACCACCAAGATCATGCGATTTGACGCCTTTAGACTATTTTTTGTGGGGCTACGTCAAGTCTAAAGTCTACACAAATAAGCCAGCAACTATTCCAGCTTTGGAAGACAACATTTCCGAAGAAATTCGGGCTATTCCGGCCGAAATGCTCGAAAAAGTTACCCAAAATTGGACTTTCCGAATGGACCACCTAAGACGCAGCCGCGGTCAACATTTAAATGAAATTATCTTCAAAAAGTAAATGTCATGGACCAATCTAACGTTTCAAATAAAGAATCGATGAGATTTTGCAAATTTTATGCGTTTTTTTTTTAAAAGTTCTAATCACCGTTTAGTTACTTTTTTAAGTGTCAAAAGATTCAAACTTTACTTCACTTTGTAGTGAAATTTTCCACCGACCGACCGACCCGACTGATTGAATAAAAAAATATATAATCTTAACACTATTGGATTGTCGAATCCAATATTAATTACAACCGTACTCGATTTTAAATCCCTTTTTTTTTAACTATTTTAATTTAAACAAAATCGAAATTGCACACCGCCGATGTGCCGCCAGAATTAATTTGACAATTTATTAGAAATGTCAGTCGATATGTCAGGTAGATGAAAGAATTCACCATAGGTAGCAATAAAAGTATTGCCAGCAGGGTAGCTCAGCTTAGGGGGGGTTTCGATTAGTGAATATTTTATTAATCGAGGTGATAAAGTGGGCGCCAGGAAACTTTTTACTGGAAGTTTACCAAAACAAGAAGCTGAAAAATAAGTCTTCAAACAGAGAATGAAATAAAAGAAAGGTTTTGTTTTTCGGATGGGAAATTTAAGTTATGTTTATTTGCCTGGAAAACCTTGGCCGAAGCCGGGATTAAAAACCAGGATCTTTTATAACAAAAAAGGAAAGGATACCAATTGAATTATGGAGATCAGAAGGTCAATTCTCAATAAATGTATTGCAAACAAAAAGAAAGATTATTAATCGATAACCAAAATTGGAAAACAAAAAAAGACAAACCAAGAAAAATCACTTCAAGAAAATTTTCGAATGAGAACCAAACGGTTAAACACGTTAAAAAAAAAACGACTTTTGACTCGAAGGTCAAAAGGACGAAAAACAATATCCTTCAAAAAACAAAGAAAACACTATATACTTAACTTTTCCGCTTCCACAACAGCTATCGTAGTCCTTCCTCAAAGAAAACTTTTCTCCACAGTCGAACAAAATGTAGGTCTTTTAAAAAACAAAATCCTTCACACAGTTTTTCCTTCGTCTAATAACTTTGGGCGCAATCCTAAAAGTGGCCATCATCATGGCGAGCTTGACCCTTCCGGCTGGTGATCGATCTGTCTCGGTCCCGCAACTTCCTCCATCCATAAGATTGGGGTGTGCGACCGAGAAGTCAGATATCTTTCATCGCACGCGATCTCTCTAAAAGGTGATGCGATCACCCAGTAGCTCAATGAGTGAGTTCAGCTCTTCACTTTCCAACCCATTCCAGCCAAGACTTTCTGGAAAAATCACGTGGAGTTCCTCGCAATACCGAGTATTTACACGCGCTAGTTTTTAGTTAAGGAAAGACTACTTATGTGGTGTTGAAGGAAGTCGGTAGCCAAGCCTATAATTAAAATAAAAGTTATTAAGATATTCTTGGAGTGATTTTTCTATCGTTAATAATTATCTACTTTATGGTGGGCCCTCGGCCATACTACGTTAACGTTGGTGTGACTTTTCTACACACATTGTTGGGCATGGGTATCGTCTTCATGCCTTGACGATATTGTTTATCCAATATGTGGGCCAACCGTCGCACAGTTCGTTGGTGTGGAATCCTTTCGCACACTTTGGTAGGACCTGTTAAATTTGCTTTCCCAAAATGCTAGAAGAGCAGGTCACTGGCTGATGGTCCAGGTTTCTACTAAACTCTTCCAGAATTTTGCGGCCGCAGTAAGAACTCGTTAAGGGTAGTTAGCAACAAGGGAGGTGAAACTTGTGGTAAAATTTACCGCAACAACTTACCTCCATCGTCAGAACATTGACAAAAAGTACCAAAGACATTAATGTCTACAAGCTTAAATACCATCACGATTTGTATTTTGTATTGTATTGTAAAAAAAATATTACTTATTTCTTTTGCAACTAGACAGGGAACCCTTATTTACAAAACATTAAATGGAATTGTGTAGAAAATAAATAATTCATAAACTAATAAAATTCAGCTTTCAGTTAAATGAAAAAAATCATGATCAACGGTTATTTTGACATAAGAAGATTTGACTTGATAGTTGGGGAGATTTTTCTTGATTAACTTTCCAGCCAACTTTCCAATACAGTTGCCTTAAATGGGAGGCAATTTTTGACATCTAGCCAATCAAAAACTTGAAACTTCCCTTACTTTCAAATCCCTCAAGTCGTTTCAATTTGCCTATTACTAAAAGGTTTTCAATTAGAATTTTGTGCCGATTGTGACAGCTGTCAAACTGATAAAGAACGATAAAACAACAAAGTTGAAATGATAAAACTTTATTATATTTGGCTGAATTGCGTTGGCATTAGGCATTCTCAAAAAGCTACATTTGGTGTGAATTTTAAGCCGGCCAGTGCGGCGATGACATTGGTCCCTAAATTTTCGAAAACGGAGCTGGTCGTCAACAGCGAACGCTGTACGACAATGAAAACCAATTTCTTATGAACTAAATAGACGTCAATCTAAGTTCTATCAGTGAAATGTGCAACAGACATAGATGGGCCACCAAGGCCCTGCAATTTGATCCTCATAGACTTTTTGTTTTGAGGTTGCAATAATAATGGAGATACCTTCATACATTTTATATGGAAAGAATTTTAGAGTAAACAAAAAAGTATTGATTCTCTGAAGCAGTAATTTCCTTTTATGATTGTCTTTACTTTCATCGACTTTAAATACAACACACCTTAAAAATCAGCAACAAGAGAATTGTTAGCTTTGCGTGATTCCATGTAATCAAGTTTAGATTGATGTTTATAAGTAAATAAATAAAGAGGTTTTGCTTCGTAAATATAGTGAGACTATTAATCGGAAATATTGTTAGGTATCTGGTGGAAATGTTCGCCCGTTTTCGAATGCAATCCTATTATGGATAACATACAAATGGTTGCCAAGATACAACTCATATAGCTCAAGCTTAAACTCTTTGTTCACTTTTATTAAGTTCAAAGAAAATAAGCTTCATTCGATTAGATCACATTGAAGAAGGCAATTTGACACAAAATAAGTGAAGGCTTGCGTAAAGAAATCCTTATCCCTTATGGGCTTTTTATTTTTAATGGTTGTACAAAAATGCAATCTTTTTTGAATGCACTCATCAATGACTTCAATAATAACTTTGGATTCATTGACTTTAATTTAAGATTTCTGACTTAGGTTAGGTTGGAGTGGCTGTCCAGATGTCATTGACGCACGTAGACCTCAAGGGTCCATTGTGATACCACTAATGAGGTTACTCATGGGAGAGTAATGAATTTAAACAAAACCATTTTGTACTTTTAATAAAGTTAGAGAGACGTTTTGTGTCAATCGTTGCCAGTTCACTGGTGTTATCGAAGAAGGGATTACCGAGAAAGTTATTCCTTCTAATGGAGAGTGCTGGACATGTACACAGAAGGTGTTGGACTGTTTCCTCTTCCTCCTCGTCCATGCAGCTTCTACAGTAGTCATTTGTGTAGACCCCTAGCCTCAGAGCATGTCTACCTATGAGGCAGTGTCCCGTTATTACTCCAATTATAGAGCTTATACTTTGTCTGCTCAGTGATATCAAGCCTTTTGACCGTTTTAAGTCAATACTTGGCCATATTTGCTTGGTTGCCAGGCAGGTGGTACTTTGTGACCATCTAGCATTTGTTGTTTCTAAAGCATATTGCTTGAGAAGATATTTGCTTTTATTTTGTTTTTGTCTAACATAAGGTAGAAGTGTTCCGTTTTTGGCGAGCTCATCGGCTTTGCAATTTCCCAAATAAGATGAATGTTAAACTGTTCCGTCATCTCATTCAGAGATGATTGACAATCGTGGACTGTTCGAGAGTTTGTGGAGACAGACGGAGATTTAAGAGCGGCTTGGCTGTCTGAGAAGATTCGTATATCCTTACAAGATATAACGTTTTCTTTGAACCAGGATAGTGCTTCTTTAATTGCCATTACTTCTGCCTGGAATACACTACATTGATTGGGAAGTCTATAGGATAGACTGAGATTCAGTTGTTCTGAAAAGATACCACTTCCAACTCCGTGATCGGTCTTTGAACCGTCAGTATAGAAGTGTACCGCATCGTCTTCCAGGGGTCCCTCTTCTTCCCAGGAGGATCTTGAAGGGATGGACACATGGAATTTTTTACCAAATACCATTTTTGGGGTGGTATAGTCTAAGCGATCTGGGATAGATCTGAAATTGTCTAGAATAGTTGTATGTCCAGTATTGTTACTGATCCATTGAGAGGTGGCTCTAAGCCTTACACATGAGTTGGCAGCCACCTTTTTAGAGAAGATGTCAAGTGGTGTTAGGTTTAAAAGCACTTCCAGTGCTGCGGTTGGTGTTGTGCGAAGTGCTCCTGTGATGCACATACCTGCTGACCGCTGGACTTTAATGAGATTATTTAGATTTACCATCTTGTCCAGTGCGGTCCACCATACGACGGCTCCATAAATGAGTATCGGCCTGATTACCGAAGTGTATAGCCAGTGGGTTATTTTGGGGAGAAGCCCCATTTTGATCCTATGGCCTCTTTACAAGTTAAAAGCGCTACAGTAGCCTTTGTTACTCTTTCATCAATATTTGCCTTCCAATTTAGTTTTTTGTCTAAAATGAGGCCCAAATATTTAGCTTGATCGGTAAAGCTTAATGGTATTCCTCTAATCTTGGGTGGGCTAATCTGAGGAATTTTATATCTTCTCGAAAAGAGTATTAATTCTGTTTTGTGTGGGTTGACGTCCAATCCACATTGCTTAGCCCATTTAGTAAGCCTGTTTAGGGCATTTTGTAGGAGTTCCGAGAGAACTTGGGGGTGCTTTCCAGATACGGATATCGCAACGTCGTCAGCGTAGGCAATCACCTTGAAACCCTCTGCTTCCAATGCTGTAAGTAAGTCGTTTACTACCATGTTCCATAAAAGAGGCGAAAGGACTCCACCTTGGGGAGTGCCTCGATTCACCGATCTGGTGGTAGTAAAACTTCTCATGTTAGAAATTATTGTCCTGCTTTTGAGCATGAGACTTATAAGATCTATGAGTGATTTCTCTAATTTCAGCTTATTGTTGAAAGCTCCTTTAATATCTAGGAACGCTACTAAGTTATATTCTTTGTATTCGAGGGAATGTTCAATAGTGCGTACCAGTGAGTGAAGTGCTGATTCTACTGATTTTCCCTTAGAGTAAGCATGTTGAGCTGTGGAAATGAGACATGGTTTTAAATTATGTCTGATTTAAATTTCAATCAATCTTTCCAAGGTTTTAAGAAGGAAGGATGATAGGCTGATTGGTCGTAGATCTTAAGGGTTAACGTGTGAGGGTTTCCCTGCTTTGGGAATGAAGACTACTTTTGCCATTCTCCAAGCTTTGGGAATATATCTCAACCTTACACAGCTTGTCAGAATGATTTCCAATGGTGGAATAATCATGTCTGACTTTCAAAAAGATTGAATTAATTTGTTCCTCCAATTCATTTTACAGCAATCATTTTAATGCAATCTTGCATTCTTTGCTTTGCCATTTCCCTCCATTAACCCTTTGTTCTTTTACTCTTCTCTCCCGACTTCAATCCGGCGAATCTCCGGTCGAGAAGTCTTCTGCCAAGTATCAGTAAGGTATTCAAAAAGGTTATAAGTAGAGCTCTGTCCAAGTGGGCTGAGAACAACAAAATATTTCCGGATAATCCGTTCGGCTTTAAGGCGGTACATTACACTATTCCTGCTGCGTCTAAGCTTATTTCTGATATTCAGTGGAACAAATCTAAAAGGCAATGTACGGTTGCTTGTCTAGTTGACTTGAAGAAGGCCTTAGACACCGTTTGGTTAGATAGTCTGTATCTAAAATTATATATTCTTTATGACATGCTTAATGGCAGACGGTTTATTGTCAAAATTGGCAATGTAACATCTACCAAAATATTTGATATTAAAAATGGTCTTCAACAGGGAGCGGTTAACTCGCTGATCTTATTCAGCATTTACACCAGTGATCTGATTGCGTACAGAACGGCCCCAAAAATTGAGGTTATCAAGACATTTTTGCAGGGTGACTTCGACAAGATTCAGCAATATTGCGATGACTGGAAGTTGAAAATCAACTTTTAGAAATGCGAAACTATTCTGTTCAGGACTCCGCCTCAAGGGATACGAAAAAGAACTGCAAAAATCTAGTGATCGTTTAACCAAATCAACACCCATCTGGCATCTGGTTGGATCAGTACTTGTATTTCGACAGACATATGAGTGCTGCTCTGGCTAGAGCTAGGGGAGCCTTTGCCCTTACAAAACGGTTGTTTTTTAGCAGCCGTCTTGACAGTAGTGGGAAGGTGATTTGCTACATGGCCATTATCCGGCCGATGATTGCTTATGGGTACCCGGTATGGTTCAAATGGAAAAGATTCGGGTGTTTGAGAGACAATGTCTGCGACGTTGCCTTGAACTACATAGAACACCAGAGTCGAAGTACAAACATTACTATTCCAACCAGGTTCTATACAACAGAGCCAACATAAGCAGAATAGATAATTTCTTGCTGAAGCTTGGTAGGGTCACATTGCAAGAGCGATGTCGTCGGCTAACAGCTTAATTTTTGGGGCTTACATACCAATGAGTACTACGAAAATGCACGTTTAACTGACAACATTCCACAAGAAGCTTTTCTCTATTTAGACAATCGAGGGCTGATAGTTTTAAGATTTTGATAAAATAAAAAAAATAAAAATAAAACTTTGTTCTTTGGCCCCATTTAATTTTACCCCAATCTTTTGACAAAATTTTACCAACGCTCAATGGGCGAATCATATGACCTACCTGGGACAATATTTGTAATGCAAAGCGTGCAAAAGAATGCATAAGAATGCAAAGAATGCACGAATTTACAAAAGATTGCATTCAATTGATTGCTGTAAAATGAATGAAGGAAACAAATGAGTGCAGTCGTTTTGCTACAAGTGAATGATGATTGCATGATTTAGAGTCTGAAGTCCCAAATTGAAATCAATTAATGCAATCTTCTAATTTAAATCATTAATAATTTTTAAAGACTGCATTCTTCTACAAGCCTGATCTCTACACTATTGCAACTCAAATATATAATAATATAGATTATTTCCTTTAATTCTTTCTTCTTTCTTTTCTTTAAGGTGGCGCTACAACCCTGTGTGAAGTAGGCCTCACCCAACAAAACTTCTCCATCTAGCTCGGTCTAGATGTCTCCAGTTTCGCGCTCCAGGTTGGGTGAGGTCACTTTCTACTTATGCGCGCCACCCGATCCGCGGTCTTTTACCCTTCTGGCTTAATCTACGTCGCTGTACAGCCCGTACAGCTCGTCGTTCCATCTTCTCCTCTACTCCCCTTTGATGGATACGGGACCGTAGATCACACGAAGAACTTTTTTCTCGAAGCGACCCAAGGTGCTTTCATCCGCTTTTGTCATGGTCCATGCTTCTGCACCGTATAGCAGGACGGGGATGATAAGGGTCTTATATAGCAACACTTTGGTCCCTCGAGAGAGGACTTTGCCACTCAATTGCTTTCTTAGTCCAAAGAAACAGCGGTTAGCAAGAGTAATTCTTCGTTTGAGCTCAGCGCTGGTGTTGTTTTCTGCGTTGCCAGCGGAGCCTAGGTAGACGAAGTCCTGGACTACCTCAAAGTTACGTCTGTCGATGGTGACGTTTTGACCAAGACGTCGGTGTTTTATGTCCTTTCTTGACGACAGCATGTACTTTGTTTTGCCCTCATTAACCATTAAACCCATTTTTGCCGCCTCTGCCTCAATACTCACAAAAGCCCCATTGACATCACGCTGAGTTCTTCCGATTATGTCAATGTCAAATATAATATGACAGCGCATCACCTTGTCTAAAACCTTTTTTGACATCGAAAGGTTCTGTTAAGTTGTTTCCAACCTTTATGGAGCAAACAAGTTTGGCAGGGATGCCAAAACTAGACATGACAGCTCGTCCCTGTAGATGCTGTCATATGCGGCCTTGAAATTGATGAAAAGATGGTGTGTGTCGATTTGGTGTTCTTGGGGTTTTTCCAGGATCTGCCGTAATGTGAATATTTGATCAACTGTAGACTTTCCTGGTCTAAAACCACACTGATCTGGACCTATCAGGTTGTTGACGATGGGCTTTAGACGTTCACATATTACGGCAGATTTTATAGGCGATGTTAAGTAGACTGATTCCTCTATAGTTGGTGCAGTTTAGAGGGTCTTCTTTTTTCAGGATCGGGCAAACCATACTGAGATTCCATTCATCTGGCATTCTTTCTTCCGACCATATCTTACAGATAAGTTGGTGCATGCTCCTAACCAACTTATCTCCAACTGCTTTAAAGAGCTCGGCATTCAAGCCATCCGCTCCAGTGGCTTTATTAGCCTTCAGCTTAGATACGGCAATCTTTACTTCGTCTAAGTCGGGAGGACGGGATTGTTGGCTTTCGTCCTCTATGTTGAATGGATCATCCTGCCTGGCAGCGGAATTCGGTTCGTCGTCGCCGTTATATAGTCTGCAGAAGTGGTCCTTCCATATCCTCAGCATTGACTGCGGTTCTACTATGATGTTTCCACTTTCGTCTTTGCAGCCTTCGGTTCCAGGTTTATGTACCTGTAAACTTCGTTTCACCTGTTCGAACTTCATTCCTGCTTTTAAACCTCTCAACATCTTCGACCGATCGCGTTCTCATGCCCTCTTTTTTCCTTCTGAGAAGTCGGTATGCCTCTCGCCTTTTCTGCTCATAGAGCTCATGAGCAGCTCTCGTCCTTTTATGCAGGGCCGCTTTCCGTGCCTGTTGTTTGGCTGCATTTGCCTGCCGACATTCTTCATCAAACCAGGGGTTAGTGGCTGCTTGAAACCCAGCACATCAGAGGCGGCTTCTCTGATTGCATCTTGGTAATGTTGCCCCTGTTGGCGGTATAGAACTTCGAGAGAGGTTACTTGTAATTCGGTGGGAATAGGATTTGCCGATCTCTATCGATTGTAGCCGTTCGACGTTGTACCTTCTCCCATCACCTCCCAGTATTGCTTTGGGTCTGAGAACCCTAAGTGCTACCTTGGCTACAACGAGGTAGTGGTCCGAGTCGTTGTTAGCTCCTCGGAAAGAGGTTATTACGTGGCCAGGAAGTCATCCCAAATTGCCCAACCCTCAACCTGGAGGTTCAGATCCCTAGTATAACTTCAAGAACGGGGAGCCGGATAAAACCGCTCCTTATAGGCCTAGGTTTCGAATAATTCATAATAGTGGAACCTTACTGGAACTGTAGACGCCACCGTTGATTCCATCTCTGCCGTCTGGATAAGGAGAGGTGCCTTAGTGGAAACACCTCTCCCCCCTCTCTCGTTTGCTGCCCCAACAACTTTCCACTGGGGTTGGAACCCAATCTTCAGTTGAGGTACTAGGCACCCGATTTTCTACACGGTTAGGTGAGAGTAGGAGTTGATAGAGGTGGGTTTTGAAAAAAACCTGTGGACGCTTGTGTCCTCTTGAATGCACAATGCACATGTCTACCATTTGAACGGTGGGTCTGTAGTTTAATTATTTACTAAACAAAAATTGAAAGTCGCTCCCTTTTCTAGCTTGTTATTGATTCTCAATGTAAACGGGGATATAGAGAAAAAACCTCTAAAGTACTAAAGTGTGTTTTTTTTTTACGTGTAGTTTAAGAAGATGTAAAACAATTTAATATTATGGCCAAAAATGTTGCTTTATTAAAAAAATAAGGGTAGTACCTTTGGATAGATGGTAAAGCCTTTGCACGGGTACCGCCTCTTGCGGGAATTGAAAAATTCTCCAAAAGTAACTCTTGTCATGAAAAAGTGCTTTCTCAAATCAGCCGTTCGGGTTCGGCATATAAACTGTAGGTCCCCTCCATTCCTGACAATATTACTCGCACACAGGAATGGTTGAGAGTTGTAAGACACTAGGCCCTAGTTCTCAACTCCTGTAAGTCATTATGTAAAAAGGCATAAATCAAAGTGACAGCTGTCAAAAAGACCAACTTCTAAAAAAGTATTGCCAGATTGGAAAACCAAACGTCTAAAAAACCGTTATTTATTTCTGTCATATTATTTATCAATTTAATTATTATTATTCAAATTATCTACAATTGGAAATACAAACGTAATCTTTTTCTTATTATCTTCCAGTTTTTCCAGTCGAACAAAATGCTACCTCAGAAACCTTAAGCGATATCTCAGATTGGTTCCTCGATGGCAATAATGTTGCTGTAAGATATTCAAAATTTAAACAAATAAGAATTTTAAATAAAAATTTCTTAATTTTAGATTATCGATGGCATGCATTTGAGTCGCCAATCACGTCAAATGGTTTCAAACTTTTGCAATGAACGTATCTATCATCATTTAATTGTTGAAATCGATTGTGACGAAAAGAGTCTCGAATCGAATATTAAAGAAATGGTTCGTTATTTTGAAAGAACTAACAGTCGTAGCACGGATTGGAAGAAAATATTTATTGAAAAGGTTCGTATACTTATATTATTGTATCTTTATATTATTTCATTATTATGTTTCTAGGTTAGTGAATGTTTGCCCATGTTTGAAAAATGCCTTCCACTCGAAAGCCCTTTAATCACTGTAAATAATTCGGAGAATCCTTACTTGCATTCGGTGATGTCCCGAGGAGTGCAAGGAGCCTTACAAACTTCAATTTTGGGTGTTCTCTCGCATCCTGTGATAAGAGAACAACTTTTCTACTTTAGTCGGGTAAGTAAGTTCAGTAAATTGAAATCTGAAAAAATTCGTTCTAAAACTAAAAATGGTTTTATTGAAAATAAATATGCAAAGCTGAACCCTAAAGTGATTTCAAAATTTTATCCCGAATAAGCTAAAAACACTGTTTGGTGAAAAAACAAAACATCCTTCAATTAAGGAGCAGTTCTTTGAAAGTAAAATACCGATACAGGTTTTAAGAAATCAAAATCTCAGTTTTTAAACAGTCTCCAACTTAATTAAACAGTCTTGTCAAATTTTAGCTTAAGTCAGACATCTTAAACCTAAATTGCCTTTGGTTCAAAATACTATTTCAAAGATTCAAATTTTTTAAATTTCATTAATATGGTCTTAATCTTCTACCTTTCTTATTTCTTTCACTTACCAGCACGGCGAATCTGATTACAATGTGGTTGGAAGGATTGGTGGCAATGCGGATTTGTCACCACGTGGATGGAAGTACGCAGAGCGCTTGACACGTTTGTTTAAGGAGAATCAATTAACCCTTCCCGGTCCACAATTGGTAAGATTTTTCAAATTAAAAACAGGAAAAAGTAAAGACTAAAAATGTATTATTTTCCAAACCCAGATTTGGACTTCAGAGTTTATTCGAACTATCCATACTGTTCGGGATATACCCGGACCTAGAGCCGCTGTTAACGATTTGAATGAAATTAATGCTGTAAATTCGAAATTCATTTTTATCTATAAACATCAATTATTAAATATTTTATGGAACTTCTAGGGTATTTGCGAAGGACTGACTTATGAAGAAATTCAAGAAAAATTCCCACAGGAATTCGCTTGGCGTGATCAAGACAAATTCAAATATCGCTATCCTCACGGGGAGTCTTACTTGGATTTATTGCAGCGTGTCGATAGTGTCATTCAGGGATTGCTTACGAAAACACAAGTTCTGGTTGTCTCCCATCAGGCTGTCTTGAGGTGTGTGATGGCGTACTTCAATGGCACCAAGCCAGGTGAGATATTTTTTTTCCATTTCTTAATTGTCACAATGCCTTTTCTTAATGCATATCCCTTGTAAGAAGAAGACAATTTTTATTAGATTTTACCTCGAATGCTCTTTCAATGGGTTTATTTTTAGATATAATTTATTTAAAGTGCGGAAAGTTAATTTTATAATTTTGTCCTCCACTTTGTGTTGTTTTGTGTTGTAGAAGGAAAAATAATTCTATTTTTATTTCGATGAATAAGAATGATAGATTGCAACAATACCGAAGTGAACTTTCAGCGTGAGCTAAAAGAATGTCTGTATTTACCAACATATAAACATTTACAGGGTCATTCATTTATCGGCTTCGAAAGAAAAGCTAATAAAACAGACAGCACACTTCGCCGCAATTCCTTGAATTATGTGAAATGCGTCTAGAGTTGTGTATTATTCGTAAGAACGCGGTTTTTCGTGTAGCCTCACGGACAAAAAAAACCGAACGATGTCAGATCTCCTCGACCAGGAAACTTCTCACTCAAAAAAGCCAAAAGTGGTCGTGTGTATCCCATGCCCATTGACATCTTTGGAGAAATACAGACCAATGACACCTTTATTTTTATCACTCGGGGGTTTTCTTTGCCCTACATAGTGAGAAATATAAACGGTGATTTTTTAAGAGCTTGAGAACTTTAAAAAAAAAAAAAAACGCATAAAATTTGCAAAATCTCATCGATTCTTTATTTGAAACGTTAGATTGGTCCATGACATTTTCTTTTTGAAGATAATTTCATTTAAATGTTGACCGCGGCTGCGTCTTAGGTGGTCCATTCGGAAATTCCAATTTTGGGTAACTTTTTCGAGCATTTCGGCCGGAATAGCCCGAATTTCTTCGGAAATGTTGTCTTCCAAAGCTGGAATAGTTGCTGGCTTATTTGTGTAGACTTAAGACTTGACGTAGCCATACAAAAAATAGTCTAAAGGCGTCAAATCGCATGATCTTGGTGGCCAACTTACCGGTCCATTCCTTGAGATGAATTGTTCTCCGAAGTTTTCCCTCAAAATGGCCATAGAATCGCGAGCTGTGTGGCATGTAGCGCCATCTTGTTGAAACCACATGTCAACCAAGTTCAGTTCTTCCATTTTTGGCAACAAAAAGTTTGTTAGCATTGAACGATAGCGATCGCCATTCACCGTAACGTTGCGTCCAACAGCATCTTTGAAAAAATACGGTCCAATGATTCCACCAGCGTACAAACCACACCAAACAGTGCATTTTTCGGGATGCATGGGCAGTTCTTGAACGGCTTCTGGTTGCTCTTCACTCCAAATGCGGCAATTTTGCTTATTTACGTAGCCATTCAACCAGAAATGAGCCTCATCGCTGAACAAAATTTGTCGATAAAAAAGCGGATTTTCTGCCATCTTTTCTAGGGCCCATTCACTGAAAATTCGACGTTGTGGCAGATCGTTCGGCTTCAGTTCTTGCACGAGCTGTATTTTATACGGTTTTACACCAAGATCTTTGCGTAAAATCTTCCATGTGGTCGAATAACACAAACCCAATTGCTGCGAACGGCGACGAATCGACATTTCACGGTCTTCAGCAACACTCTCAGAAACAGACGCAATATTCTCTTCTGTACGCATTCGTGTGGTTGGTTTAATGTCCAATAAAGTAAACTGAGTGCGAAACTTGGTCACAATCGCATTAATTGTTTGCTCACTTGGTCGATTATGTAGACCATAAATCGGACGTAAAGCGCGAAACACATTTCGAACCGAACACTGATTTTGGTAATAAAATTCAATGATTTGCAAGCGTTGCTCGTTAGTAAGTCTATTCATGATGAAATGTCAAAGCATACTGAGCATCTTTCTCTTTGACACCATGTCTGAAATCCCGCGTGATCTGTCAAATACTAATGCATGAAAATCCTAACCTCAAAAAAATCACCCTTTAGTTTGAAAAATTGTTCCATTACTTAACAAGCGTATCTACATCTGTAACGCTTCAGGTTTGGTTTGTCCGGTTTTTTTTTGCCGTACGGTCAAAACCGTATAGTATGAAACGAGCCTTAGATCAATATAATGGCCCATTGTGTTACCACATGGATCTTTAGGCTTTCTTTTAAGCTCAATGCGAAACCAGTTTGGGTCCCTTGCGAAACGTGAAGGACTGATTAAGAACTCTCCTAGGTAAGTCTTACGTTTTTGAGTTAGAGCAGAGAATTTACAGAGGAGAAGAAGAACTGTTTCCTCATCCATTCAGCATTTGTAAAAGTCATTTGAGAATACGTATAGCTACTTGCTTTCCTATTGGACAGTGCCCGGATATGACATTGTTTATAGAGCTTATATGCAATCTGCTTAGTAAAATTTCTTATGGTAAGGTTTATGATCCTAGGTTAACAGACCATCACATGGTTGGTCTTAATAACACTTTGGATTCCACTTCAGGGAGTAGTAGAAAAGCACTCAAAAGAAATAAAGAACGCATTGATTAAGCATTTAAAGCCTTGGATGACTAACAATTTACTTAAGCAGATTTCTAAGAAAAATACTTTAAGTGTTAAGTGCAAAAAACATCCCCAAAACAGAAATCTTAAAAATTATTATGTCTCTTTATGTAAACGGTGATTTTTTAAGAGCTTGAGAACTTTTTTTAAAAAAAAACGCATAAAATTTGCAAAATCTCATCGATTCTTTATTTGAAACGTTAGATTGGTCCATGACATTTACTTTTTGAAGATAATTTCATTTAAATGTTGACCGCGGCTGCGTCTTAGGTGGTCCATTCGGAAAGTCCAATTTTGGGTAACTTTTTCGAGCATTTCGGCCGGAATAGCCCGAATTTCTTCGGAAATGTTGTCTTCCAAAGCTGGAATAGTTGCTGGCTTATTTGTGTAGACTTTAGACTTGTTAGAAGTTTTCCCTCAAAATGGCCATAGAATCGCGAGCTATGTGGCATGTAGTGCCATCTTGTTGAAACTACATGTCAACCAAGTTCAGTTCTTCCATTTTTGGCAACAAAAAGTTTGTTAGCATTGAACACTAGCGATCGCCATTCACCGTAACGTTGCGTCCAACAGCGTCTATGAAAAAATACGGTCCAATGATTCCACCAGCGTACAAACCACACAGTTCTTGAACGGCTTCTGGTTGCTCTTCACTCCAAATGCGGCAATTTTGCTTATTTACGTAGCCATTCAACCAGAAATGAGCCTCATTGCTGAACAAAATTTGTCGATAAAAAAGCGGATTTTCTGCCAACTTTTCTAGGGCCCATTCACTGAAAATTCGACGTTGTGGGAGATTGTTCGGCTTCAGTTCTTGCACGAGCTGTAATGTCCAATAAAGTAAACTGTATGCGAAACTTTGTCACAATCGCATTAATTGTTTGCTCGCTTGGTCGATTATGTAGACCATAAATCGGACGTAAAGCGCGAAACACATTTCGAACCGAAAACTGATTTTGGTAATAAAATTCAATGATTTGCAAGCGTTGCTCGTTAGTAAGTCTATTCATGATGAAATGTCAAAGCATACTGAGCATCTTTCTCCTTGACACCATGCCTGAAATCCCGCGTGATCTGTCAAATACTAATGCATGAAAATCCTAACCTCAAAAAAATCACCCTTTACTTCTTTTAGATCTTTTTTGAAAAAAGTTAGAGATTGGCTATTCACACAAGACTATGAAAGCATCGAATCCTTTTTGAGAACCTTATCCTATTAAGCAGCACAAACATACATAGTTTAAATATTTGCTTGTTGTTTTTATTTTCTTTTACAGTATATTATATTTGAATTGTTAAGTTTATTTTTTGAAATAATTTATTTATTTAATTTTTGCTCAAAGTTTACTTTTATTATTAACTTAATTTTTTGGAAATAATTAAACTCTGATTGTCACCCCACATCAGATATTACTTGAATTAATTTATTTGGCGTGTCAGATAGAAAGCACCTTGATCCCAGATCTTTTTCGTGACCTAGTGATCTTATTTCACCTAATGTTGACCTTCTTCACAGCGTTTTGCTTTATCAAGTTTACATGTAGTGATTGGTATGCCAGCATTAGCCAACGTGGTAGAATGGGTTGTACTCTACCATTTCTGGCGAGTTCATCTGCCTTACAATTTCCTGGAAAGTCTCTATGGCCGGCCCGTTTGTAACATCTCAATTAGAGATGATCAACAGTTATGGGCTGTTATAGAGTTTGTAGAGATAGAGTCCAGAGATTTTATAGCGGCCTGATTATCTGAGAAAATACGAATATCAGAGGTTTTCTTTAAGCCAGGACAAGACTTCTCTTATCGCCAAAGTTCTACCTGAATCATGCTACAATTATTGGGAAGGCGGAATGAGATACTTAATTTCAGTCGTTCCATTTATGAAAAAGCAGATTTACCTGTCTCTCCAGGAATATCTCGAAGTTATAGAAATCTTGAAGTTTCTGTCGAATTGCAGTTGGGGGATGGTGTCGTCTGTGTGCTTTGGAATTGATTCTAAATACTTAAGAATTACGAATTGGCTAATGTTGTTATTAACCCTCTCCGATGAAGCTTTGAGGTGAATAGCAGAGCTTGCAGCTCTTTGTTTCCTAAGTAAGGTTTTAGGTAGAGTAGGGTATCCAGTGCGATCCGTATATATATGGGCAATATGAACGTTGGACTTTTTTTATTTAGTTGGTCGTAGCTTTTTCTAAAGCAATACACTATACTGCCACCTCGTGTATTAAAATCCTTCTGATTGCCGATTTGCACAACCTATGAATAATATTAGTCCAGTTAATAAAGGTTTTCACCTCAAAAAAAAAACCAACAGTTTTGAAACTTGTCACATTTACTAAGGGATGTCTGGTGATGACCTAAAAAAAGTCCTCAACAATCCGACTTGAGCTCTAGCGGCATTTAAGAGAAACATGGGGATCGTTTCAGTTTTGTACGTTTATCTCGAAAACTATTTGGAGTATCAACAAATTTTGTTCGACAAAATTAAAGCTTATTAAATTTTATAAAAAAAAGATTACGTGATTTTGACGGTATCTGTTATAGTTTGTAAAATAACTTTAGCGGCAGTGAAGAGAAACATACGGTTGTTTCGGGTTTTTGGGTTTATCTTAAAAACTATTTGTCGTATCAAAAAATAATCTTTTACAAAATTAAAGCTTATTAAATATTTTAAAGAAATATGATATTAATTTGTTTGTACTTGTTTTAGTTTGTAAAATAACTCAATAGGCAGTTAAGGAAAACATGTGTTTTTTTAACACGAAAAGAAAGCTTATTAAAAAAAGTATGGTTTGCATTTTTTGTGTCTGTAATTGTCTAAAAAAACTGTAGTATTCAATTTGTATGTCTATATGGCTCATTGCCTGCATGTCTAGAGAATAAGCATTGTAGCAAGTTACTTTATCATCTCCAGTGATGCCACTCTCTATTGACATGATTCCATTTGTGACTGGAAATGGAGGATGACTTTGGAACCAATTTGACAGCTTTGCAATGTCTGTATTATCTTTAATTTTACGCCAAAATCTACATGTTCTCACTAGTAGAAAAAAGAACGCTAGTGAATTCTTCGAGTGATGAGACAATTTCATGAGTAGCAGTCAGCCCTAGAACCCATTTGCTAAGTACACTATCAGTGATTCCACGCCCTATTGTCAAGCCACCCATACTCTTCATTCCACGCATTAGAGTTTGTTTAATCGTCTGGTCCAACCACACTCTTGTCCAAAATCGTTCAGTTCTTCTCATAGTAAGGTAACCCTCTTGCACAAAGTTTTTGAATTTATCTGGGGTCATTACAGAAGGCAGTTTTATCATGTCCTGCAAATACAGGTGACATGATTTGGCGTACGAGAAGTGTCCGGCGGTATGGAAATATGGAATCATATTCTTCACATAGTTAATATAGGCATTCTAATCGCCAGACCGCTAAGCGTGAATAAAATCTTTAAGCAATTTAATCATATTAAACAACTGAATCCATAAAGCTGCTGTTGGTACATCAGCTTTGAGATTATTAAGATTTGTTTGTAGTTTATAAACTTTAAAGCCAACCGAAGAGTGTCACATGGTTTTGGCTGTAAAATTTCTTCGGAACGCGCATGAACATTTTCAAAAACTAAAATTTTTAATCCGCCATCTGTTTTCTGAAATGTTTCCAAAGGAAGTTCTCCAAGTTATCCAGTTGATTTAGCACAAGGTAGTTTTATCAGCTTTTGCTTTCGTCTATCGGTTTCTTTTCCGATGGAAGTGGATGCAGCGATTCATCTTATTCCGCCCAAAGAATGTAATGTATTTAGTCTATCTAACGTTCTAACATTAAAGTTCGCATTATTCAACACAAATTGGTTAAATGAACCGCTGGAATCTGGTCACGTGTAGCAAATAGCTGATACTCGGAACTCCAACAACTGAGCTTCATAGTATGAAGAAAAAACCCTGAGCTTGATATAAGGTTTACCAACTTCTTAGAACCAAGCTTTCTGTATATCAATAAGGCAAGACTGCTTAGTATTGGAGACATGAATGATCTGATATAATGCTAAGCCCTATTACGATGCACTTCCTTTTTCTATTTTCAATGTTCGTATTTTTACAACTCTTAGTAAGTGTGTCAAGTTTTAAAACAGTTGGATTTTTTTTGAGGTAAAGGCAATTTCGCTCGTTCATTGCCTGGACTATGAGGGGCTGCAAGCCCCATTTATTAGCAATAGCTTTTTTGCAAGAAAAGAGAGCTACAGTTTGATCTATAAGTCAATGATGATTGATATACATAGGTCGTAAATCTTTAAGATTGCCTTGCGAACGCTTCAAATTTCTTTACAATTTTACCCATTGCATGCATAATCGTCCTGTAATGCGAACATAATCATCATTTTCAGACAACTTCATTTGCAGTCGACTGCGTTCTTTGAACGCACATTTTGAAGTAAACAACAAACTCGGAGCTTTATTTCACTGACCTGATTGTGCCAAAAACATAACAGTCTTCAAAAATCTTCTCACGCAAGCTACAAGTCCCTCTCGACTAGTAAGTTCAATAAATACTACTTTCACCATTTCCAATTTGACAAGAATCTATTTTTCATAAAACATTAAATATAACTCTGGAGAAAAAAAAATAATTTAATTGTAAAATTATGATTAGCTGTCATTTTGACATTATTTGAATTGACTTGATAGTTAGGGAGATTTACCTTAACACCAACTTTCCAGTTAACTTTCCAATAAAGTTGCTTTAATTGGAAATAAATTTTTTGGTAGCTGGCCAATCACAATTAGATACTTGCCTTACTTTCAGTTCCCTTATGTTGTGTGAATGGGCAGGTTCAGAAAACATTTGCAGTCAACTGTATTCTTTGAACGAACATTTTGACAGGCAACAGTGTCATGAATTTCAAATTCAAAACCTTACTTTAGAAAGCATTAAATGAAGTTTTGCAGAAACTAAATTTATAAATAAATAATAAAGTTCAGCTTTGTATTCAATAAAAAAAACATGATCAACTGTCATTTTGACAAAAGTAGACTTCACTTGATAGTTAGGCAGATTGTTCTTGACTAACTTTCCAGTCAACTTTCCATTAAAGTTGCCTTAATTCGAAGGTCATTGTTTGGCAGCAGGCCAATCAGATACTAGAAACTTGCCTAACTTTCAAGTCCCGTATGTCACCTGAACCTGCCCAATGTGTCCGTTCTTACATTTCAAATGACAGCTGAGTTTGACAGGTGTCAAATATCTGCACTATACTTGAAAAAACGAAATGAATGACCATTCAAACTT
Source organism: Eupeodes corollae (assembly GCF_945859685.1). Lineage (NCBI taxonomy): Eukaryota > Metazoa > Arthropoda > Insecta > Diptera > Syrphidae > Eupeodes > Eupeodes corollae. The sequence continues at coordinate 88,300,857 of NC_079149.1, read as the reverse complement.
ACAAGAGACGTGTTTTCAAAAATTCGTGGTTTCTTTTTACGTTCATGTTCTTGTGTTTTATAAGCCAAAAATATGCATCGGTTTCTATTGAGTTCTTAAGTGTTGAAACCAAATAAAATAATAATTTTTCTTTTTTATCTTTTTAGATCAAGTTCCCTACATCAATCTTCCGTTACATACACTGCTTGTCGTGCGCACAAACGGTTTTAACTTTGAAGTCGAGGAAATTCCTCTACATGTCGAATGTGTTGACACATATCGTGTCAAACCCAAGGTAAACAACTAAACAAGTAGAATAAAATTATTAATTAAGAAATGATTAACAAAATACTAAACTTTACACAATACCATACAAAAAAAATACTGACATCTAATAAATTACTGTGCTTTTTCTTTTAGAACTGCAATATAGAGCGTACAAGTTCAGATGCCCTTGGTACAGTGCCCGCTCACTTTGATGCACCTCTGCCAAAAGTAACTCAAGGCCTTACAAGCCGTTAAAAGCTAAAGCATATTTAAACTAAAACAAACATCATATACAACAGCACAACAATCATTCACCATCATTCAACAAATAATATACAAAAATAATAAAACAAAAAAAAATCACAACAATATTAAAAAGAATTATTATTGGTCTCAAAAGAAAATCGTTTATAAGATTTATTGTATGTTTCCTTTATTAACATTCATCCCTCCTTTTCCACGTCTTAATTTTTAATTTATTCAGAAAAAAATTTAAGTAAATTTTTAGAGCACTTTATTTTATAAGTTTTAAACCTAAAGAAAACAGTAGACGTCTTAAATTTATGAACATTTACACTTATGAAGTGCACAAAAAACTCTTAAAACTTCCTTACCCTAATCCTAAAAATATAGTTATATCCCATTTTTTTAAAAAACAAAATGTATAAATTTAAGATATTTTCAATTTCTCGAAATTCACCTGAAACGGTACGAAACAAATAATACATATACATTATGTATGTGTATCATGACAAATAATATTGTTTGAATGTTCATTTATTTAAAGAGTCTACTGTCTTATAGCAATGTGAATAATTTTCAAAAAAAAATAAAATTATTTTCAAAAATAAAATCTTAATCTAAAATGTCAATTTTGTACACAAAGCAAAACAAAACAAAAATGTTGAAAAAAAAAGAAAGAACCCAAAACTCAAGACAACATAATGCATTTTTATTATTTAGAGTAAATATTAATATTTAGCTTAAATGGATTTGATTGATGGTTATTTTGGAAAAATTCAATTAAATTAAATAAATTTTAAAAAATATACATAAATAAATAGTTAAGTTGTTACAAGAAAAAATATTTAGTATTGTGTTTCTCGAGCATTAAACGAAAACAAAATAAAATTAAACAAAAGAGAAGCGAAAGAAATATAATTATATACCTACTATATTTAATGTAGTTAAGTTTTTAGAAAATTTTACACAAAACAAAATGTTTTCTACATCGGAATACAAACAAAATATTAAAATAAATTGTGACTTAGAATGGCAATTATTTGAAATTAATGAAATCAATATTAAAATTATATAAAAAGTAAGAAGATTTCTAACAAAATTGTATTTGTCTTAAGAAAAATAAAAAGTAGATTGGTAATTATTAATAATTTTATTATTATAACGTCATAAAAAATAAAATAAATAAGTAAATGACAGATGTTTTCTAGAGTAATAATAAAAACATATATTTTAGTAAACCAAAAATTAACAATTGAGTTTTATTTTTGTATGATTGATTTGTGCATTCAAAACAATACACTTTCGATTTAATTTGTTACAATTTATTTGAAATACAATAAATCAAAAAAAGTAAGTATACGCCTCGGTGTATTGCGAAAAAGAAGTGAAAATACGAAGCAAATTTTTTGTTTGGGATTGAGTTTTTGAATGGCTCAGGAAATAGGACACCAGAGGAGATCTGCTAGCGTTAAATATTATTATTACAATCGTTTATTAAACTATAAATAAAAAGAGGCTGGGATGCGACCCACACTGATAACTTCCCATCCCGTCTGTCGATTTGTCTTGCTTAAAAGTTTGTCTATATGTACTCGTATCAGTTTTTACCAAATTTGCGTACTATTTTTTGTAGATTTTATTTTTTATGAAAAAAACGGACTGTTGGATTTTTATATAAAAATTACTGAATATCGAAAACAATATTTCTGTGAAATTAAATAAGTTTGAAGCCAATATTTTATTTTTTTTAAAAAAACTTTCAATTCGATTTTTTTCAAAATTTTTTATCGAATGTTAACAACAATATTTTTTGAAAGAAAAAAGTAGTTTAAAGCCAATATCTACAATTTTTGAAAAGATATTTGAGTCGAAAATTAATTTTTACCAACTTTTATACATTTTTTTGTCAGGTTTTTATTTTTCGTAAAAAAATTTTCTCAAAATTTGTCCTAATGTTGAAAACAATATTTTTTTATAAGATTAAATAGATATTTGAGCCAAAAATCATTTTTTACCAACTATTGTTAAATATTTTTCGGTTTTTAATTATTTGTGTAAAAATTGTCAATTCGATTTTTTTTTAAATTGTATCGAATGTTAAAAACAATATTTCTTATAAGATAAAATTAGTTTGAACCAAAATTTCAAATTTTTGAAAAGATATTTGAGTCGAAAATTAATTTTTAAAAAGTTTTGTTAACTTTTTTAGGTTTTTAATTTTTTGTACAAAAACTGTTAATTCGATTTTTTTAAAAGTTTACTGAATATTGACAACAATGTTTTTTGAAAGATAAAAGTAAATAAAAGCCAATATCTCAAAGTTTTGAAAAGATATTTGAGTCGAAAATCAATTTTTACCAACTTTGAGTAATGTTTTTTTTAGATTTTTATTTTTTATAAAAAAAACTGTCAATTCGGTTTTTCTCAAAATTTTATCAGATGTCAAAAACATTATTCTTCGTTGCACAAAATTGTTTTGGAGATGAAGTCATATTTTAGTCGTAAAATTTTGGAGGTACCAATTTTTTTTTCAGTTTTTTTGATTTATAAAAAAACCGTTAAATGGACTTTTTTCCAAAAATATACATCGTTGATATATTATATAAAATTTAATTCAAGTCTCTAGCGTTTTTGGTTCGTAAGACATTTAGGGTTAAACAAAATTTGTATCTTTTTTCAAACTGCTATGGTAAAAAAAAACCACCCACGCAATTTTGTTGAAAGCCCTTTCTGCATCTTTCTGCCTTATTATCTGTATAACAAAATTTATTTGAAATCGATATCTCTTCTGGTTCTTAAGCTATGGACGACGAAAAAACCGTCGCGAACGTACGGACATAGGAACGTACGTACACACGCACGCACAGACCTCTCTAAAAATCTTTTATTTCGACTCTAAGATGTTAAAATTTTCAGTTTGACAAATTGGACCCATTACAATAACTTTCTATGGGAAGTTAAAAAAAAGAAAACATTCGATTTGTTTATTTACTGATACTTATTGGGTTTCTATAATTTTTATCAGTCCCAGAGGATGGACGACAGTCCTGTGTTTACCATCTTTCGCAAGATTTAATCTCAGGAAGGAAGTAAACCGTAGCTTCTTGCGTTCGCTCACAAGTTGATAATTTTCTCAGTGCAGTCCTAAGCTGTGACTTTTTCAATAATTTTGAATTGATCTGTACCATTCATCATCAAGCTGGACTGATTTCACTAGCTAGTTCACCAGGAGCTACCAGACGTACGGGCGTACGAACGTACGAACGTACAATAACTTTCTATGGGAAGTTAAAAAAAAAATCCACAAAACATAATCCCCAAATCAAAAATCTCCGAAACCAAAATCCCCAAAACCAAAATCCCCAAATCCAGAATTCCCAAAATCAAAATCCTTAAGCACAAATTCACCATAATATTTTGAGTATATCTAAGAAATTATGTTTGGCGCCAAATATATTCATAGTACATAAAATGATTTAAATTTTAAAACTTCAATTTTTTTCAACTTTTAACCGCTTTGTTTTTTATTTTCAACTTCTTGTATTTTTTCACGCTCGATTTTTCCAATTGAAGTTTTTCACCGCTACTTATTTTCTCAATTGTGGTGACAACATCTATCATTTCCGATTGTAGGACAAACTTCCCAATCCGTGTGTAAAGTTTTGAAAAGTCGTAATCTTCTGAACTTTTCCCTAGATCCGAAAAATACACTGACTCAAATGATGAAAACAAAATGCATTGACGGAGTTTGAAAAAATTAGATTTGGGGATTTTGTTTATGGATTATCGGCATCGGGATTTAGATCCTGGGGATTTTATTTTTGGAGGTTTTGTACTTGTACATTATGTCGGTATCCCCCCGTGAAGAAGCCATAGGATTTTATGATGTTTGATAATTGGGCAAGAATTTTAATCCGTAATAAATTAATTATAAAAGAATAACAAATAGACTCATTCTGCTGTTCTGTTATGAATTCCCATACAGAAGAACAAGGGTTGGGTACACAAGCCCAAAAATGAAATCCCCAAAACAAAATCCCCAAATCTCAAAAACCAAAATCCCCAAAACCAATATCCCGCTATTCTGATCTAAAAACCCTTAAGTACATATCCATCATATTTCGAGCATATCTGGGGATTTTGTTTCTGGAGATTTTGTACTTGGGGATAACAAATTTGTGGATTTTTTAAATTGTGAGGATTTTGTTTTTGGAAATTTTGAACTTTGGTATTATGTCGGTATCCCAAAGAACAAGCTTATTCATCGTCAATTGTTTCTTATAGTTCTTTGGCTTCCCATAGGAAGTTATTGTAACGGGTCCGACGGGTCAAATTGAACATTGACATTTCTCGGCGTTTCAAGGTCACTAGAGTCGAAATAAAAGATTTTCAGAAAGATGTCTGTGCGTGCGTGTGTACGAACGTTCGCGACGGCTTTTATCGTTGTCCTAAGATCAAGAACCAGAAGAGATATCAATTTAAAATAAATTTTGTTATACAGATAATAATGCAGAAAGATGCAGAGAGGCCTTTCAAGAAAATTGCGTGATCGGTTTTTTCACTTTTGGTTAACCCTAAATATCTCACGAACCAATGCCGCTAGAGACTTGAATTAAATTGTATATAATATATTGTAACGTGATATTAAAAAAGTATATTTTTGTAAAAAATGCAATTAACGGTTTTTTATAAATCGAAAAAAACTGAAAAAAATGTGTCACCTCGAAAATTTTACGAATAAAAAATGATTTCATCTCCAAAACAATTTTGTTCAGCGAAAAAAAAAAACATATCTAACATCTGGTAAAATTTTGAGAAAAATCAAATTCACAGTTTTTTTTATAAAAAATTAAAAACCTAAAAAAAAAAACAATATTAAAACTTGGCAAAAATTTATTTTCGAATCAAATAGCTTTTCAAAAATTAAAAATATTGCCCTCAAACTTTTTTTTATTTCACAAAAAATACTGTTTCTATATTCAGTAGTTTTTTTTTTAATCATATAGTCCGTTTTTCATAAAAAAAAAAAACAAAATCTACAAAAAATAGTACGGAAATTTGGTAAAAATGGGATGCGAAGTTATCAGGGTGGGTCGCATCCCAGCCTCTTTTCTTTTTTTACGTTTTGATAGTGTGTTGAAATTCCAGTCTTTTATTGGATTTTATTTTATTTGTTTATGCTTAATTCAAGCTGTTCACAAAAGGGACTTAAAACTAGACTTAAATCTATTTTTTTTCTTTCTTTTTTTGTTAAGTTTTATATTATACTTCGGCTTGGGCCTGGAGATCTACACATTAGTTCAAAATGAACAAACAATTAGAACTGATATGGAAGTCAAAGGTGGTTTGCACGTTGTAAGCTAAGCTCAGCATTCTTGTAATGATTTCAAAAAGATCATAATTTGTATATTGATGAGGAAGGCCAAAGAGAGGGGCCTATCTGAGTATCTGAGTAGTATAAATTAGGAATAATTTCTAGAAGAAGAAATGGTACCTGCTAAAAATTGGTGTAGAAAGAGAATATCAGCGGCGTTTTTTGAAGAATTTGCAGATTATTAAGTTTTAAACGATCTTCATAAGGTAGTAAGAAAAGATAATCACCCAAAGAGGAACGCGGAGTCCGAACCAAAGAAATCTGAGTTATACATATTCAACTTTTTGAAAACCAAAGTTCTGATGGAGAGACTAGATTAGACGAGAGTATTCAAGGGGGGGCCTAACAAAGGTAGTGTATTTAGTGAAATAGGGGTTCGAGATTTCTTTAACCCAACGTTTGATAAAGCCTAGGGATGAGTTGGACTTATTAATAATATAACCAAAGTGGGTTTAAAAATTTAACTGAGTGTCGCAAAGAACTCCTAGGTCCTAAGTAGAACAGATAGAATGAATGATAACATCGTGAAGACTGTGAATTCGGTAGAGAAGATGTGATCGCCTACGGGTGAATGTTATGAGCTGATATTTACTAACATTAAGTTGTAAGAAATTTTAGTCGCACCAAGTCTGAAATAAAAGTCGAGTTCATTTTGGAGTAAGACATTACGTATATCAGATGGAGTAGAAATAATCTTTGTTATTTTAATGTCGTTAGCGTAAATATAAAAACTGTTGAATTTATCAATTTCCTTAATAACATCGTTGATAGTTAAGGACAAAGGTGGCACCCTTGAGAGAATCCTGAGTTTACTTAAATGTGATTGAAGATTAAGATCCTGAAAACAATAACTCTATAAAAAAACAAAGGGTGGGAAATCAAGGGTTTTAGTTGTAAGATAAATAATTTGGTGACTAATTTTATCAAAGGCTTTGCTAAAGTCTGTCGTGATAACGTCTTCTTCATTTCTTTTCTCTAATTCGTTTAGAGTTGTGCATAAAAATTGGTCTCCACATTATTTAGCCTTATTCTGCTATTAGATTCACTCAAATCTTTCCATTCTTGGAACATTTCTCGCTACGTCCCTGGGTAAATATCTATAATTTCAATTGACATTGAAAAAAAAATAGAGAAAATGCTTACAAAAATGTCTCTGACTAATGACGTAAAAAGTTAGGGGAAGAATTGAAAAAACTTAGATATACCTAACCTTCCTATTTAAAGAACTTGGATAGGTACATAATCACACACCTATGTACATATACAGTTGTGTTCATAAAAATAGCAGTGCTGGTCACATTTTATTAAAATGTCAATTATTTAAATGACGGAAATTCTTACAAAATAATTTAACATGTTACTTGCATCTAACGGTCTTTGGTTTTTATTATGAGGGACTTTTAGCTTGAAGTTATACTCTACTTTTCCCGGTGAACACACATTATTTCCAACTCTCTGGATATAGAGTGTTCATAAAAATAGCAATGCTCTTGATTTTACACGTAAAAATTGTTAAAAATTCATTTTTTTATTTTTCGATAAGTAAATATTAAAGTTTTAAGTATTTGTTACATACTAGCATATAAAAAATTAATAAATATTAGCTCAAAAATAAACAATGCGACGGTCAAGACAATGCACCAAAGAAATTCGAAAACTTATTCGAAAACTGCGTTTGGAGGGAAAGCCTACCAATACATTCAAGACATCCTAGGCTCCTCAGCAAAAATAGTCAGTAACGCCTTAAAATGGCAAAATAAACCGAAAACGCTAGGCCCAAAAAGGATGACTACTGAAAGAACTGACAGAAAAATTATTCAGTTTGCAAAACGGAACCCCTCCATAGGCTCTAGGAAAATAAGAAATGGATTTCAACTGCCTGTTAACGCTGTCACCATACGAAGACGTCTTTTATAAACGAAGTTACCAGCCCGAAGTCCACGCAAGGTTCCATTCTTGACGAAAAGGCATGTGGCAAGGAGAATGGAGTTCGCCAAAGTGCATAGAGAATAGGCAAACAAAAAATAGAGGAATGTTCTGTGGGCCGATGAAAGCAAAGTCGTCCTTTTTGGATCCAAGGTTCGTCGAGAATATGTGAGAAGACCCCAACTTGCAGCAAACGATTTACGGTACACTATAAAAAAAACAGAGAAGCATGGTGGAGGAAACATTATGATATGGGCTTGTTTTTCATTCTACGGTGTCGAGCCTTTTTATCCCATCAAGGGTATAATTGCTGCAACCGAGTATGTGAAAATTATCAAGGGGGTTATGTTACCCTATGCTGAAGAGGAAATACCGTTGATTTGGGTATACCAGAAAGACTATGACCCAAAGCATACGTCAAAAAATGCAAGATCATGGTTTGTGCAGAAGAAGTTATCCGTTATGGAGTGGCCCGCTCAATCCCCCGACCTTAACCCCATCGAAATTTTGTGGAGGAATGTTAAGAACGAAGTTCATAAAGCAAAACCCAAGGATTCGAAAGAATTGTGGGAAGCAGTGCGTGATTTATGGAACGGTACCAATCGAGAGGTGTCAGGTTTTAGTGGACTCGATGCTACGTATGCAGAAGCAGTCATAAAAAACAATGGTTATGCAACAAAGTACTAATTATAAGCTAACATTATTTGTATACTTTCATACAACTTATTACTATTTTTTCTTACTTTTTACGTAATAGATCAAGTATTTTGTCATGCACTTCTATTTTTATGAACAGCGACAGCCATATATTTAAAAAACGGTTTTTACTGTGACAAAGCTAACGGTAAAAAATCTATAATACTTATTTTCTGTTATTATGAATAACATAATTTAGTTTGTTATTAGAAGTTTAATGAAATATTTTATAACGTTAATATTGAAGACCTTTTTGTTTTATTTGGAGAGAACTGCTATTTTTATGAACACAACTGTATACATAAGTCTTGTGCTTACTTTAACAAAATTACAAGTAGAAGCATCTCTTATACTTACTTAGCCTTTGAAAATTTCTTTTAAGACATTCTAAAGGTCTGTATCTAATGTAAATTATAAAATATACATATGTATATAGTTTCACACCTCGACAGAAAGACATAGACTTGTTTTGAATTGAAATTTGAAAGATGTTTTCGTCATACGTCCAATAGTGACGTCAGTATCACTGCTACGCCACAGGTACACAAAGAAAGTGAAAAGCGGAACTATGTAGGTACCTATATGATGCGGACTTGTCATTTGTCACGAAATAACTTTGACCTTGCCAGTGTCCTCTGATTATAAGCCAGCCCAGCCTGTACAGTCTGTTATTCATCGTAGGTCATAAAATTACTCCGCACCCCCTTTTGGGCTACGCCTATCCCAACCCCATATATTTTACTTTTAATGGTTTAGGGTGGCAATTGACTTTGGCGGTAAATAAATAGATACGAAAATATTTTGTTTAAAAGTTGGTGCGTGAGTTTTTGGACCTACTACAAAAGATACGATATTATGGTGTGCTCTATCTCTATGCTAGTTCTATCTTGCTTATAATGTGTTTTCAAAGTCAACGAAGGAAATGAAAGACCGAGATGGTGGGATGATGTTTAAGGAGTACTTTTATGAATACTTAGCATGTTGTCTCATTTTTTTTAAATATTTGTCTCTTTTTCGGGGACCGAAATATTAATTAAGCACATTTCAATTCAAATAAAAATAAAGTGTGTTTTTCAAATAAAATCTATTGGAAGAATTATAATAAGGAAATCAATAAATCCATTTAAATAAGTTTTACATTTTCAAATTTGTATATTGCCCAGCACTTATCAGCTTGTTCTTGAAAACAGTGTGATCAACCAACTATTCGATTTTGTAGAATTTACTAAGGCAGGATAAATAACTTAATTATCATTTTTAAAAGATTGAGATTTTAAGTACAAACAAAATGATGGAAATGTTAAGGTTGTGTTTTTTATTCAAAATATATCAAACACATAAAATATATTGAGATTTCGCTCAAGACAGATATCTTTAAGGTGTTGAATTTTGAATATGTTTTAGACCAACCAAGAACCACATAGACAATTAAGAAATTTGAAAAGCTTGCAACATAACCCATGTTACCACTATTATAGTCCATAAATGTCGATCATTTCTAATGGAGATGACACATTAGTTTAACATTCACCTTTGCTGGTTGCTGGGCCAGGAAATTGGAATTCGCCAGAAATGGTACAATACAAACCAATATACCACGTTTGGCTAATGCTGGCATACCAATCACTATATTTAAACTATTTCTGATTTCTAGACGGTATTAAGAAGGCTAACATCAGGTGGGATAACATGACCACGTGTCAGGTGACGAAAAACATCTGGTCTACACTAGATTGAAAGTGCTCAAGGTGTTTGCTATCTCTAGGCACATCGCATATAAGCTCGATAATATGTGTCATAACCAAACACTGTCTAATATGAAAGCATGCCATGCCAGGTTCAAATGACTTTTTCAGAAAATGTTAGATGAGGAAGACGAGTAAACAGTTTATCTCATCCTCTGTACATGCCCTGCTCTAAGAGATCAAAAATACAAGACTTACCTAGGGGAATTCTACTCTAAGAGATTTAACCGATCTCAATTATAATAACACAATGACTTTAACGTTTTGCAAGATAAACTTTTTTATTTGTTCTCATGATATTGGAGTCGAAAATCAATTTAACAAATTTTAAGTGGTTTTTTCGTAGTTTTTTTTTGTAATAAAACTGTCATACAAATTTTTCTAAGAAATGTATATAATAAAATATCAACAACAAGACTTTATACAATACCTATGCAATAGATTTTAAGTCAAAAACGTTTTTTTTTTCTCTTTTAAGATATTATTGTCGAAACCCGATTTATTACTAAAGTGTAGTAGTTACATTTTACTTTATGCAATACCTAGGTTTTGTTAAAAAATAAACTGTATATTACTTTTTAACGTCCCAAAGGAAGTTATTGTAATGGGTCCGATTAGTCAAATTGAAAATTTTGACATTTCTCGACGTTTCAAGGTCCCTAGAGTCGAAGTACAAGATTTTTAGAAAGATGTCTGTGCGTGCGTGTGTACGTACGGACGTACGAACATGCCATCACACACTAAACAAAGAAATCCAAAGAAGAATTTTCCATAAAAAAAAGAGGGGACAAAATGACTGACTTCATCAATTCAAATCTCCTTGGCTCAGTTCGGTGCAAAATGACGCAGTTGATCTTTTGGATTTATGTTAAGAAACATATAAGGATTCTGAAGCAGTTGAGATCTTAACACAACTCGTTGAACTTTTTTCTACTCAATTTAAAGTCGAAAAAGTGTGCATAAAGTAGTGTTTCCAAAAACATTAAATTAAACAATTAAACATTTTTTTTAAACTATCGATCAAAATAATGGTACCGCATAATTATGAAAACAAAAACGAAAAGCGTTTCGAAATCCTTTTTCTAGTTTTTACATTCAAAGTTAAGAAACAAATAAAAAAATCTAAAAAATTACCATCATAAAAAAACTTCAACTTTAGGCAGCTCTATAAAGCACACCAATAACCCAAATTGAATAATTTTTTTGATTCAAATTTTTGAATAGAACCACTCGAAAAATGAATATTGCAAGCACTTTTGCATAAACGGCCACTGTGACGCGAACACGAGATTTTATGAGAACTTTTACAAAATATTACGAAGGTATAAACAAACTTTAAGCTTACGGTTCTCGTATTCGAAACGCTTTTTTCGTCGTCCATAGCTTAAGAACCAGAAGAGATATCGACTTCAAATAAATTTTGTTATACAGATAATAAGAAAATATTGTATAACAAAATTTATTTGAAGTCGATATCTCTTCTGGTTATTGAGGTATGGACGACGAAAAAAACGTCGCGAACGTACGGACGCAAGCACAGACATCTTTCTAAAAATCTTTTATTTCGACTCTAGGGACCTTGAAACTTCGAGAAATGTCAAAATTTTCAGTCAGATTTGACAAATCGGACCCATTACAATAACTTCCAATGGGAACTTAAAAACACAATGTCTTTCACGTTTTGCAAGGGACTCAAACTGGTTTCGTTGCGCTTAGAAGAAATCCTCAAGATTCATGTGGCATCAAGAGTTTACATTTTTAAAACCAGTATTTATATCGAATTCGAGGTCAGGTCAAGAAAAAGGACTTATACTTAATATAGCTGGAACTGTTGATATGTGTATAATCATTCGTTTCCTTAGCCAACGAAATTTTTAAAGGAAACCTTTAGTGAGTCTATCCTCGCGTCAGTTAGTGGGTAAGTGGCGTTGTCTCGTGCGATTTAACACCACTGGGCAATATTTTGTAGAATAATGTGAAGTCACCTCTCTACAAAAATAAGCCCGAGATGATTGACGCCTTGGAAGAGAATATTCGGAGCGTTATTGCTGACAGAAGGCAAAAGTCGTCAAAAATGAGGCATCTCGGCAGGAATTTATTCGAACCAACCGCAGCGGCCGTAGTACCCGTGGCATGATGGTTAGTGCGTTGGACTGTCATGCAAGGGGTCTTGGGTTCAATCCATGCCTGTGCCAGATTAATTTAAAAAATTTTAATGCCTCTTGCGAGGAATTGACAAATCCTTCAAGAAGAATTCTTGTCATGAAAAAGTGCTTTCTCAAACTAGCCGTTCGGATTCGGCCTTAAATTGTAGGTCCCTTCCATTCCTGAAAACAGTACTCGCACAGAGGAATGGTTGAGAGTTGTAAGTCACTAGGCCCTGGCTCACAACGGACTGTTGCGCCACCCCATTTGATTTTTTTTTTTGAACCGCAGCGACCACTTTTCCGAAATCATTTTTAAAACAAATTGGCAGATTATAATGTTTCTAATAAACATTAATACATGGTCCTGAGATTAAACTACAGTCCCTGGCTATATTATTAGACGCACTGCAGAATTTGTATAATAGTTATATTATTCGCAATATTTTTAACGTTCAAGAATAGATGTATGGTTACATTTTTATACAAGATGGAGCTCCATGCCACATAGTCCAGTTCATAAAAACTTATTTGACGGAAGAAAATATCCCTCTGTTGGATTGGGCGGGAAACAGCCCTGATATGAACACAATTGAAAACGTGTGGGAGCTGATGAAGAGGAAAGTAGCTAAAGATGCGGTCACTTATTGAAAGAGTAATTCACGTGTGGAATCACCACCCACAAATGCAGAAAACAGTCAAATCATGAATTAACAGTATGCCGCGCAGAATTGGGGCTCTTATTTGTGCAAAAGGAGGTTCAACAAAATATTGAAAAAAATCTTTAAATCTATTGCTTTATTTCTACGAAGCAGTTTATGTCTAATGTCACCGTAACTATAAGGTTTCTCCCTTTTAGAATCTCACTGATAACACTGATCGACAAGGTTTTCATACTGGCATTAAAATTGCACCTTTCCAACGTCATCAGGATTTAAAGATATCACTTTTAAAATTCGAAAAAAACACGAATGCAAGGCTTTTTAAGGCTATTTAAATTTATGAAGTAGTTTTTGTTTTAAAAAAAAAATCGTGATGGTTTTCAAAATCTATAATCCTTTTCTTCAATAATTAATTGAAATGTTTATAATATTTCATTTAAAACTCTAAGAAAACTTCAAGATTAGATTTTACCTGTCTTACAAAAAACTGAAATAAACGCTAAACCATTTTTGCTTAAATGGTTTTCAACAGAAACAGGCAAAACGTTTTGAAAGTATATTTGGCTGTTTTGACTAATCTGTTGTCTAAACAATTCTATGCATATCATTTTCTTGAAATATATTAAATAAAAAATAAATTAGTTGGCACAACAGTCCGTATGACTTACAACTAATGACTTACAACTCTCAACCATTCTTGTGTGCGGGTAATTGCAGGTATGGAGAGGAACTACAGTTTTAAGCCGAATCCGAACGTCTAATTTGAGAAAGCACTTTTTCATGACAAGAATTACTCTTGGAGAGTTTGTCAATTCCTCGCAAGGGGCAAATACACGTGAAATATATTAAAAAATATAAAAATTATGTTAAAAATGGGCATTTGTAAAGTTAAGCAAACAGTTAAAATTGGAATTTGGATTTGAGATCAGTACTAACAATTAAGTTCAAAACTATTAAAGTATCAAATTCAAAAACTACGTAAGATACTAAAATGCTTTGAATTGTATCTAAAAGGGAAAGATTTGTACTTTTCAAAATCATTATACAATTTATTGTTAGGATAACTCAGCCGACTGAGCCGATAAGATATTATAACGGATTTGTATAGAACAATTAAAAACAAGCATTTTTACTATGGGAGGGGGGTCTATCTCCCTACGCTTAGGCGTTAGGGGCAATTTAAAAAAAAAAATTATTTAAAATGGAAAAAATAGTTAAAAATTACAATTAAGTATGTCACATTTTTTAAAAGCCAAAGTTCTGTTCTATTAGCCAGTTTTTAAATCGAGTCAAAACTATGTGTAGTTTTTTTAAAACATATTTTTAAACTCAAAATTTGAGTAAAAAAGTTAAGAAAAGGTATAAAGTGTAATTTTTCAATACTTCAAGGTTATCTTCTATTGTTTTTATTTTAGAATTTATTGTTATTTGTTTTTGATCAAAAACTGAAAACTAGATGATTTGATGTCTTCTAGTTCTTGAGAAAATTGAAAATAACCACATCTACTATTTCAATTTAATTCTTTTTTTTTGCTTGACTGGACTTATTTTGATAGTAACAATGGTAGATGCGAGTTTGGTGGCAACAGTGGGATCTATACCCCACTGCTTGGATACACTATAGGATTTGGTGTGGGTGCAAGTTGAAGTGCGTGCAAGGTAAGAAGGGAGCAAGGTTCGGTGGGTGCAAGATGATTGATTGATGGAAAAGAAAGTGCAACTAAACCACTTCGACCCCCTCGACGTTCGCACTGAACACCTAGAAGATGTGTTACCTCCAAAACAATCTCGGCTCTTGACCATCAATGACGAACTAAACGAACTCCACAGTGACACTAGTACGGACGATGAATTCACTGACGAGACTTACATACTTTCAACACATTGAAAATTGACGTGACTATTTTTTACTAACTCCTGACTTACTTAAAGACTAACTGACTGGGACGCGAAATTCAATGCAATTCTACATCCTCGTGGTGCATTCTGGGTTATGCTAAATGAATTGCTTTACTTGACTTTACGATGCAAACAGTGAGATGCAACCCCCCTGCTTGGCTCCACTATAGGATTTGGGGTGGTTGCAAGTTGGAGTGCGTGCTAGATGAATATATCTTAATCCTTATTCTATTATCACTATTAAAATAAGCCTACGTTAATGCTAAAGCAAGGAAAAAGTAATTTCATTGAAATATTTTGTTTTTGTAATTTTCAATTTTCTCAAAAACTAAAAGACATAAAATCATCTAAGAGCAATAAATTCTGAAATAAAAACAGTGGTAATTAATCTTGAAGTATTGAAAATTACACTTTAACCCTTTTTTACTTTTTTTGCAAAAGTTTTGACTTTAAAACTATTTTTTTCAAAAACTATGCATAGTTTTGACTTGATTTAAAAACAAGCTAAAAGACAAAAACGTTGGCTTTAAAAAAGGTATAATACTTAATTTTAATTATTACCATTATTTTTTAATTATTTTTTCCATTTAATGTTTTTTTTTAAATTGCCCCTACCGCCTAAACGGGGGAGACAGACCCCCCCTCCCATAGTAAAAAATGCTTGTTTTTAACTGTTCTATACAAATCCGTCATCAAACTTTGTCGCCAAATTTATCGTACTGTCCCCAAAAATTACACTTTAAACCTTTTTTTAAGTTTTTTGCACAAATTTTGAGTTTAAAAAAAAAATCAAAAACTTTACTTGATTTAAAAACAAACTAATAAACAAAAGTTTTGCTTTAAAAAAATGTATAAAACTTTGTTGTAAGTACTACCAATATTATTTAACAATTGTTTTCCATTTAACGTACATATTTTTTTCAATCGCTCTTTCCACCTAAACGGGGGGAGATAGACCCCCCTCCCGTGATAAAAAATATTTGTTTTTAACTGTTCTATACAAATCCGTCCTTAAAATTTATCGCCTAAGTTATCGTACTCTCCCCAAACAACGTAAGATACTAAAATGCTTTGAATTGTGTCTAAAAGTGAAAGATTTGTACTTTTCAAAATCATTATACAAAACATTGTTAGGAGATATTTTGAGTTTTAACTTAGTAAGCATTTTTAAAAGGGCATAGTTTAAAAACCTGATGAAAAATTTAAAGGTATGACTCGAATTCAGGACATCTTAACCCTTTAAAAAACTATTATTTTGTTTGTAGTATCACTATAGGGTTTATATAAAAAGTTGCATTCAAATTCAAAACATTGAAATGTGATTTCTCAAGTTAACTTATTGCTAATTCTAAATATATAAAACTGTCCACCTAATCAATTTACCGATGAAAACAAAAAGAGACAAATAAAAAGCTTTTAAACAAATGAGACAACAGTAAAACACCAACATTATGAACGGTAAAAATATATGTTCTGCAATAAAAAGCTACTCACCCACCGGTAATTTTCGTTAAAAGCTTTCTCTAAGAAAAGAAGATATAAATTTGCCCTTGATTTGACACTCGTCGTCTATCAGTCGTAGAGTGAAGTTGTGCATTTTGTCGGTTCTATATTTTTGTGAATTTGGTAAGTACTAAAATCTTTGCCTACTGTGATAAAGTGAAAAGAAAATATAGTTAAATATGCTTACATACATATGTACATATTTTTAATTAATTCTTAATTATTGTTGTCTTTTTTATCTTTTGTTTAAAAAATAAGTTTCCTCTTAAATGAATTTTTAATTACAATAAAATTATGCAATTAACGCATCAATCTATGAACATGATGAGTTACCTACTTCTTATCATTACTGCGTAATAATTTCTGCTAAATCTCGGGTTTTATCTTCATTCCTTTTTTAAAAAAAACGTTCTTATTTGTAAAAATTCTAATTGTTCGTAAAACTTTCTGTGCAAATATGTCCAAAAATAAGTCATAATTCATCGGTAATTTTTTCCTATGACCTTTAATGACCTTCCTAGAAAGGAAAAATGTGTTTCATTTTTTCTAAGTGGGGTGTGTTACATGCATAGCTATCTATTGATACACTGACGTGCTCTTTAATAAATTACTTGATAATTTCAATCAATTCGTATTTTTATTAAATAAGTACTTTGCCTACACAGAAAGCTAAAACTTTTACCGGTGAATTTTGCAAATATGTACATATGTAGCTAGAACAAGTTTTGTTTTATCTCGGAAAATTCCGATTTTAATGAATTCAAAAAAATTCATTCTCTGATTTCATTTCTCATTCAATTCCCCGTGATTAGATGAACATCTTTACAAAACTGATACAGGGTGGCTATAAAATTGCCTTTTTTAACATTAAATTTGATTTTTATAGTTGCTATAATTTATGGTAAAAATATAAACAATTACTACAGAAAACCAATTGTTTAAAGTTTATAGTTTTGTTTTAAAAAACATATAATTTGGTATCGTTATTTTGTAGGGTATGATGGGTACAATTGTGTATGTATACTTATATTTTTAAAAGTATATAAAAAGTGACCTTGCTTCTATTTCAAAGTTATACCCATTTACATGGTAGCTATTTAGGTAGATACTAAAATATGTACCATTGGGCATAGGTCTATTAAAATTGAATTGGCCCTTAATTTGAGAATTAATTAATTAAAAAAGAATATTTACGGTCATGGAAAAAATAATGGAAACAACCTGGTTTGTTTGTAATGCTTAAATATCCTTCGTTGTAATGCACTATTTTTTAAGTATGTATTACAGTTTTTAAAAGTACGGTTCAAATAATTATAATTATTTATTTCCATAGGAAAAACCATAGTAACGACAGACTTAAAACTAATTAACACAGTTTTTCTTAAACTAAAACAATAAAATATAAGTTTGTTCTAATATTTTATTGTACCACCACGATTTTTTAAGCTTCGTAGCATCTACGAGCCATGCAATCCATTAACGTTGCACAAGTGAAGGGTTCTGTAGTGTACCAGCTCCTTATCTTTGTTTTTGGATTTAATTCAACCAAGTCCTTTTTTGTATATTCCCCATAGATGCTCTATGGGTTTTAATTCCCGGGATTGTGACAGCCATTTTATTAGATGGACTTTGTTCTCTTTGAATCAGTTTTTGCAAGTCGGGAGTCATTGTCCTTCATTTACTTTCACATTTACGGCATGGTTTCTACGGCAAATTGAAACATAATACTTTCAAAGCATCCTTAATCCAATAAATTGGTCCCACGGGTGAAGCTGAAAAACATTCCCAAAGCACAATGTTGCCACCACCATACTTAAAGCCCTTTATCGTATATTTTCCGACCACAGGACATTTTTACAGTTGGGCCGTATTAATTCGTCTTTGAAAAGTGATTCCATTTTTGATATTTCTTTGGCTAAGCAGTGGAACTTTTCATGTAGACTGCGCCCTCAAATCCATTTCTATAAGCTTAATTCGAATCGTTATGCTTTTGACTTGTGCATTTAACTCCTTCCTAAATCTTCCCGTGCCAAAAAGGCATCAAACGTCTCAAAAAGTTGCTCGTTTTTGCTTCTCCTGTTGTGGTTCAAAACAAAGAGTGGTAAATACTTTTTTTTAGGGCAATTCATTAGGCTTGCAATTTCCACCAATGATTTGCCTTAATTTTTATAATTTTCATCAACTCTCTTTCCTCGTCTGAGCAATGTAACCCACGGCCAATCCTAAAAGTGTTAATAATGGGCAGGTTCAGGCAACATAAGGGACTTCATTTGCAGTGTCATGAATTTCAAATTCAGAACTTTACTTCGCAAACCACTACTTTAAGTTCATAGTACAAGAACTACCAAACACATTATTGTCTAAAAAACACTCCTCAGACAAGCTACAAGTCGATTACGATTTGTCTTTTGTATTGTAAAGAAATATTACTTATTTTTTTTCTAAATTGAGAAGGAACCTTTTTACAGAATACATAAAATGGAATTGTGCCTGAACCTGCCCAATATGAAAACAAATTTTCGTGATTAAATATATTTTAAAATTTGTTTTTTCAAGTGAATAAATCACCTTATTTATTATTTTTACACATTATTCCAGGGGGGTCATTCCGTAAAACAATTATCGTCAGACGATATCGTTTCGACGATAGTCTCACTTCACGTAAGACGATAATCGTCAAAGTGATATCGTCAAAACGATAGCGTTTGCACGATAGCTAAGTAGGTATCGTCTGCTATTAATTTCCATTGACAACTAAGCAAATTGAAGCAAACAAGTTTCGGTGTAGTTAAGTTTTGTTACAAAATAAAAATAAAAACGCAAAAATATACAATGAATTCTGTTACGCATTTTTTATATACAAGCATTAGTAATCTCTCCTAATTGTTATTAAATAAATAAAACAATTGTAGTTTTGGAATTGCAAAAGAGGACTTTATAATGATATTATAAACAATAAATTTGCAAGACGGTTGTCGTTCTGCATACATAATGTATATACATACATTCAATATTAAAATTTGTTGTAACTATTGAAACTTTTGGGCGTAGGAACATTGGTATATTCGACAGGCAACGACTTTTGTATCGCTCTTGCACACAGCACTAATCCAAATTAGTTTTGGAAACAAACAAATATTTTTAAAGCCAAGTTATGTTCCCTGTGGATAAAATGAAGTCTTCACTTCCTTCCCTTGGACTAAATTGGATTTATTACTGCAGCTGATTTACAAAAATATCAGACATTGGACAAACATTTTGATATTATTGTTTTATCTTCGGCGGCAACAAATTATAACTCAAAAAGTGACAATAAAAATAAACATCACAAAATAGGTGGCATGTTTATGAACAATACATTTTTTGCAAATTTTCAAAATTTTTTATAGAGAAAACCCAAGTTTAATAACATTTTCAAGCTATTGAAGAAGCATTATCTTTCGTTGAGTTCATTTTGACATTTCAGTCATAGTATAATATACTCAACGAACTTATACTGAAAACGATTGAACGAGACGATAGTGATAAAGTTACGTGAAGCAAATTATTGACGATATCGTTAATGATAATCGTTTTGACGATTATCGTTTCGGAAATTACGGAATGACTCCCCAGAATCGTTTTTAAATAATAGATCGAGTCTATTCTCCAACACTGGCTGGATGAGTAATAACCAGAACCGGTTCCTTCACTTTCTGAGTGCAATATTTAGTAAAGTGAAAATAGATTTACTTCTTTAAAGTTCTTAAGTGGCTTGGAACAACGGTTCTGCTTTCTATTTATTTGGACAGATTTTAAGCCACTTTCATGCGTATTTCGGCTGCCGAATATATCAATTTTGTAAAGAAGATGTTCAGCGGTCAAATAGAACAGCTTTCAATTCGAAATAGGTTTTACCAAGGGCCAGCCAAGAAATAAGATTGTAGGCATTCGAAATAAATAAATTAGCCCGATGTAAATTTTACACATATTATACTTTTTCATAGGTTTTAGTTCGAATCTTACTTCATAATCAACCTATTACGTCAAATTTTTGGACTATATCCTTTTATAAGTCAATAAAACTTAAAATTGATTTTATTGAATTGAAAAACACAAACGGTTGGTTAAAATTCAAATCAAATCAAATGGGGTGGCGCAACAGTCCGTTGTGAACCAGGGCCTAGTGACTTACAACTCTCAACCATTCCTGTGTGCGAGTAATGTTGTCAGGAATGGAGGGGACCTACAATTTTATGCCGAATCCGAACGGCTAGTTTGAGAAAGCACTTTTTCATGACAAGAATTACTCTTGAAGGATTTGTCAATTCCTCGCAAGAGGCAGTACCCGCGAAAATTAATTTTGTTTTTAAATTAAGGTGGCACAGGCAGGGATTGAACCCAAGACCCCTTGCATGACAGTCCAACGCACAAACCATCATGCCACGGGTACTACGTTGGTTGGTTAAAATTGGTTAAAATTATCAAACCAAAAATACAATTTTACAAATTTGCATTTGTCACTAATATGACAGTTCCTGTAGTTTTACATTCACAAAGCAAGTTGAATTTTGACTACGTAGTCACTAGATTTACGAATGCGCCCATTATTATAGGCTTTTTGAGGCTATGTACATTTATAAAGTATTTTTTTTTTCAATTCCAAATCTTCAATCCCTTAACTTCAATATACCTCTTAAAAACTCGTTATCTCACTTATTTTTCAAAAACACCTCATAAGTTTTCAGTCTTCACCTGCTATACATAAGTCTTGAACGAACGCTGAAACATTATGCTAAAACGGTATCAAATCAAGTTTTTGGTATATATTGAAGCAAAAATATAAAACTAATTTTAAAAACAGATATTTCTGAGATCGGCACAAAATATTAACTCAAAAATGAAGTATTAGGAAACAAAGAAATTAATTTGTTTTTCAAAACCTTTGATAGAGGCCCATGATAAATGGATTTCATAACTAATGAGAAATTACTAAAATTAAATGAGGCACAAAATGATTTGAACTTTATCTAGAAGATTAAGATTTGTAATTTGCTAAATAATCATACAATTTATTGTTAAGGAATATTTTGTGTTTGAACTTAGCCTTAAAGTCTTGGCTGTCTTTACCATTTTTGAAGGTTAATATTTCAAAAACTTGATGTAATAGAAAATTTTAAACGTGATATTTCAATTCAGGATATCTCAATACTTTAAAAAAGTATTGTTTCGTTTGTAACGCAAGCAAAACACATACTAATTAACATTATTTGATACAAACGTTTCCAAAAATCCAGCCATCCTGCCGTTTTGCTGATAAAAGCTTTCCGAACTTTGCATTTTTTAGTCGAAAAATATTTATTTTGTTTTTTTTTTTTTTTTAAACTGCTTGTTTCTTAAGACAAATGATGGTGAAATAAGTTACCCCAGTGTGTCGTACCCGTTGTCCAATACAAATATGCTTTTCTTTTAAATGGACTTTAAATTACCCAACCAAAACCATTAGAAATGTTGAAGAACTCTCCAACGGATATTATTAAATCAGCTTAAAGTCTTAGAATATCCACAAATCTTGTTCAATTTAGTTTTTAATCTTGGGGTAATGAGTTACGCTCGTGTGGCTGTATTACGTGTGACCGAATGCATTTCTTCCTTAGCGTTAGAAAGCGTTGTTAATCCAAAATGTCTACATTGGAAATAACTATTTATTCCAGAAATGTATACCAACATAGGTAAAGTCCAAAAACTTGATTTTTAAACACAATCTCAAACCAACTGAGCCACCTCTTCTCTTAACAAGAAAAAGTACATTTGATAATTTTAAATATTCTTTTCCAATGGGACTCTCTGTCTTTTGGGCACCAAAAATATCTTTTTGTAGCGTTCACATTTCTTTGACGTTAGGAAAAAAGGTCTTAAGTCAGAAACTATTTACACAGACTTAATGAACTCAAGATGTTAATATCAAAATAATCAGTTTTTTTGTCTTGTGACTTAATACTGAATTAGTACAATATTTAGCAAGTGTTATAGATTCAAGTTGTTGGCCGTCACACCAAATTAAAAACTTAAAGTGCAATTTTTAGACTATACCTTTCTAGCTATTGACAAAGATTTATTACTCGCAGTCAAGGAAATACTATTCCTTTTTCTTCGATTGTCTGTTGGAAAATCTTCTTGAGAAACTGTCTTCTATGTATTTTAAGATAACTTAAGTTAATTTTTTTTTAAATTGTTATTAAAATATTGTTCTGTTTTCTTGTATATTTTCAGTTTAAAAACAATAAATCATCATGTCGAAAATTGGTATTAACGGATTCGGACGTATCGGACGCTTGGTCCTTCGTGCCGCCATCTTAAAGGGTGCCACCGTTGTAGCTGTCAACGATCCCTTCATTGATGTCAACTACATGGTTTACTTGTTCAAATTCGATTCAACCCACGGTCGCTTCAAGGGAACCGTTACCGCCGAAGGTGGCTGCTTGGTCGTCAACGGACAGAAGATCACCGTCTTCAGCGAACGAGACCCCAAGGACATCAAATGGGCCAGCGCTGGCGCTGAATACATTGTCGAATCGACTGGTGTCTTCACAACCATTGAAAAGGCTTCAGTTCATTTGAACGGTGGTGCCAAGAAGGTCATCATCTCTGCCCCATCAGCCGACGCACCCATGTTCGTGTGCGGAGTCAACTTGGATGCTTACGATCCATCAATGAAGGTTGTCTCCAACGCCAGTTGCACCACCAACTGCTTGGCTCCATTGGCCAAGGTCATCAACGACAACTTTGAAATTGTTGAAGGTCTGATGACAACTGTTCACGCAACCACCGCCACCCAAAAGACCGTCGATGGTCCATCTGGCAAGTTGTGGCGTGATGGTCGTGGTGCTGCCCAGAACATCATCCCAGCTGCTACTGGTGCTGCTAAGGCTGTCGGCAAAGTCATTCCAGCCTTGAATGGCAAACTTACTGGCATGGCCTTCCGTGTCCCAACCGCCAACGTATCCGTCGTCGATTTGACTGTCCGTTTGGGCAAACCAGCCTCATACGAAGCCATCAAGCAGAAGGTTAAGGAAGCTGCCGAAGGTCCCCTCAAGGGAATCCTCGACTACACCGAGGAGGAAGTTGTCTCATCTGATTTCATCAGTGACAACCACTCTTCCATCTTTGATGCCAAGGCCGGTATCTCATTGAACGACAACTTCGTCAAACTCATTTCATGGTACGACAACGAGTTCGGTTACTCCAACCGTGTCATTGACTTGATCAAGCACATGCAAAGCAAGGATTAAATATGTCCCTTGGGAGAGAGAAATATAAACACACAAACAAACTCAGCAAAGAACGCCCCCACTACCAATGCGCTCTCATTTAAATTATAAAATTCAATTTTAATACACACCATTGTTAAGTTACAAACAAAAATATTTTAAAAATAATCCGTTACGAGTTGCAAAGCGTTGAGTATAATTAAAAAATTAATATTATATTACAACACCAAGTGTAAAATGATAAAATTAAAATAACTTGTAGAAGATACGTTTTAAGTTTCTGATCATCGGAAATAAATTATGTGTCGTAAGGTAAAATGAATTTTGTGTTTTCTTTTATTATTTTTTTGTTTTCAATGTAAGTTCAATGCTTTGAACTGAGTTCTAGACTTGCTTAAATTCTTGCTTATCAGAACCACAGCCAGGCCTTTAAAATATCACTATGGGTTGTGATTGTTATTGTCATAACACAAATAAAAACAAAGTTAAAGGTTATCATCACAAACTAATATGCAATCCAATAATTCAAGACGTTTATTGGCAAATTTACTGATCGAGCATCACAAACTATCATCATTGTTGAAGTTAGCTATGAGGAGAAAACAACAATTTATTTTTAGGTCGTTATTATCAATAGGGAATGGAATGTTCGGTTAAAGTAACATTTTAGGAAAGGAAAAGTTAAATGTAAAAGATCACCTTTTTCCAATATAAAGTCATCGGGAATTCCAAAATGCTCAAGTGTCATGAAGTCCAAACTGAGAACTTTACTTCACTTACCTCTACCTTTAGTTCATCGTACAAAGACTATATTAGTCTAAAATACGTAGAAGGAATATCAACTCTCATTTGTTATTTGGTAATCAGCCTATTCTTAATATTCCCGGGGAAAACAATTCCCCGGGAGACTTGATCTCCTGAGAGTAAAATTCTCCTATTCCGAATTCCCCGGGAGACAGTTGTTCCCTTCGAAATCGGGAACGAAAATTTTGTATGTTCGAAACAGCTGTTCCGATATATTTGACACAAGAATGTACATAGGTGTACAACAGTTTCAGAAAAGGAAAACAAACATTTTGAAATTGATATTTATGCATAAATAAATGCATATATTATGTATAAGTAAATTAAATTAAAAAATGTTCAGTACTGCAGCAAGAATCTTTTTTGAAGAGGAGCTAGAAGATCCTTGAGGGACAGTTCGAACCCTCTGGAGTTGCCTCAATGGTTGTAAGTACTTGTAAATTCACAAAGATTTATTCTAAATTTGTTTTTCTAGTTTCATTAAACAACTTGATTCTTAGGTTTCAAAAGTATTATAGAGTTAACAAGGTTGTCTTTAAGTATTTGCTGGATATTCTCTCTAGGTCCTGTGATCCAGCTAAAAAAAGTTTTACGATTCCACCAATAACAAAATTGAGTGCTTGTGGGGGTGGGAAAAGACTACAATGTTGGACTGGCCCAACCTAGTTTTAGCAAAGTGCTTGCCGAAGTCTTAAACGTTTTGGAGGAGCAACTATGTCCAGAATGGATAAAAGTATGCCACACGACCGCAGAAAAAAGAAGAGTTGCGCTGGCCTTCTACTCAAAACATAACTTTCCTGGCATTGTAGGGTGCGTTGATGGAACGCACGTTCGGATCATTGCCCCATCTGTACATTTATATTATAACAGAAAGGGAACATATAGCCTAAATGTTATGCTAGTTTGTGATGATCAACTAAGAATTCAATACGTTGATGCCTCCCATCCAGGCGCGTGTCATGATTCTTTCATTTGGAATATAAGCGCGTCAAGGGCCCATTTTGAGCAGGAGTATTTAAATGGCATGAGAAGTGGGCACTTGTACTTGCTTGCGGTCGAGAAGATCTTTGTGGAATTGGCGTTGCTTCTGCCTGGACAGGTTCGATTTCCAAAGATAGGAGTTATTCTTCAGCAAGCAATTCCGTTTGGGAATGGAGAGGAAATGGTTTTTTTTTTGCTGGCTTTAAATTGTCTTTATTGGATTTCCTTTTCCTTGCATTCTGATCACTCCAAACCTATTATTATATATGTACATGTAAATATATGTTTATAAAAATAAATCTACTGAATTTTTGTTTAAATGTTTACTTTTTTCCATTCTGTTTGTGTCTTTCTTGGTGGTCCACACGAATTCAGCTTATTTTCCACCATTTGCCAAAACAATGCCACTTCCTCCTTTGTTTTCTTGTGGAAGCCACACGCAATATCGCGTTTAGCCTCCATCAAATTTAAAAGTATTTCAAGCTGACCCTTGTTTGTTGTTTTTGACCTTTACATATTTGAAATGTTATCAATTATTATTTCAAAAAAAAAGATTCAATTGTCGGGAACAAACTCGCGCCGAATGAATTCGTATTTTCCCTTTTTTCGACATTTAGAATAGCTACTTTTTTTCCCGGAGTATGTTTTCCCATTTTCGAACTTGTTTAGAATAAGGGAAATTGAAAAGGGAACAAAATCCCCGGGAATTTTTAATTTAGAATGAGAGAGTAGGGAAAAGGGAAATATTTCCCCGGGAATTGCCATTTAGAATTGGGCTGAATGACCAATATTTTATCAAGATATTAATGGTAGAAACTAAATATCACATTTCTATTGAAATTGAAACCAATGTCTACAATACAAAAAATATGTTTTAAGTGTGAGAGGAATAATTGAGTAGTTTGTGTCCACTTTTTCGAAATGTCAAAATGGTCTAACGGTTTTTACAATTTCTCCACTTTAGTTTGATCGTGATCTAATTTTGTTAAAAGTTATTTATTTTTCAACCAGGTATATCTGTTTGATAAAAACATTTTTTGCCATAAAGAAGAATTTATCATTAACGACGTATTTGAAAACGAAGACAGCGGTCTTCAACATATGTTTGACATAATAATCGAGGACTAATTTATTGAAAATGTCGAAGCTCTTGAAGGTTATGAAAGTGGTCAAAATGTTGCCAATTGTTAGTGAAGAAGAAATTGTTCTTAGTGAATTGAGAACAAATTTACCAGTGTCATTTGTTTTTGTTCCACCAAATTGGAGAAAAAAACATACAGTGCAACCAGCAGGTGAATATTTAGTCAACAAACATGAAAATTTAGAAAACCATGACGCTTACTCAATATTTAGCAATACACTCCGCTCCACTTGAATAGAAACAAACTTTTTTTTTACTATCAGACCGTGCAGCGCTTTAATAAATATATAAATTCATATTTAGGTCCGGGGAGTACGGTGGCCATTGAAGTAAGGTAACATTTTTCTCGGCTATCCAACTTTTAATGATCCTTGCGTTGTGGATTGGCGCGTTGTCTTGTTGAAAAGTCCATGGAATTGGTCCAAATACATTGGTAACCTTAGGGAAAGCTTCTTGCAATATTTGCTTGTAGGAGTTTGCCGTCATTTTCAACGTGGCAAACTCCAGATCAACTGTTCCAAACCAGGAAATTGCCCCTACACCATTACACCGCCTTCTCGGCTATGGTGGTCGCGTTTCAAAAACCTTGGTTCCTTTCTCATGTCATGAAAATAGAAATTATACCCGTTTCGTCAGAAAACATCACTTTTGTCCACTCTTCCTTCCACGTCATATTCCCTCTGCAAAAATCTGTTCTATTTTTCGGCGTATTGGATTTAATGGTCGTTTTTTCTTCAATTTAAGGCGCTTTAAATGTTGTGACCTACGAATGACACGTCTAATAGTGTTAAGACTAGCTACAATACCACTCTTCGCCTTGATTTTAGCAGCAGAGTCGCTTGAATTGGAGGCCAGCCTAATAATCTTTCTTCTGTCTGCTTCTGTTAAAAAATAACCTAATGGTATTTTCCTGAAATATTCTGACCATGCAGTTTAATTTGCAATAGATTCCTCTTATAGGAACTAAAACAAAGAGGTGAATTTAGAAATTTACCAAAGTGCTACACGTTTCGATAGTAAGAAAAAAGTTTGTTTCTATTCAAGAGGAGCGGAGTGTATAATTACAAAAGAAATTATTAATCTCAATTTCAAAGAAATCTTTTTGCTAAGCAATCGGGCACTTTCAATAAATGATTCTGAAATAAAAGCTTTTATTGGAATCAATTTTCTAATGGGTATCAAGCCTCAAGGAAGCTATAGAGATTATTGGTATCCTCGGCCTCAACTGCACGATTCTTTCATTGCTAATGTTATGCCAGTAAAATGGTTTGATTGGCTTTTGGGAAACTTGCACTTGAACAATTCGTCGCTTGTGCCCAGAAAAGGATATCCAGGATTCAATAACTTCAACCATTATTGGATTTTTTGGAACAGAGGTTTCGATTCTTTTTTCATCCTGGACAATTTCTTGATGAATCCATGATACAATTTAAAGGTATGTTACAAAAAATAGTTTCTTTTATATTCTTGCTGCAATGTTCTTCTTTGGTCCCCTGAAGGACGTTCTACTCTTATTCAATACATGCCCAAAAAATCCAATCAAGAGAGGGTTCAAGGTTTGAATGCTGTGTACCTGTAGTGGATACGTTCTTCGATTTGATTTATACACCGGTAAAAAAAGGAAACTTCGTTGAGAAAAAAAAAATATGAACGCGTGTGGAACAGTGCGTCAAAATCGTATATTTTTGCCAACCAATATCAAAAGTGATAAGCAAAAGAAGAGGGGGGAAAATGATTGGAAAGTTAGTGACACCGGCTTATCTTTTATGAAGTGGATGGATAAAAGGGCCGTCACTGTTCTGTCTAATTTGCATGATCCGAACTCATGCGTGTAAGTTCAAGGACGACGAAACGATGGTTCTCGAAAAGATGTTGAAATTCGGAAGATGGTGTCTTGCTATAATATGCACATAAATAGCGTCGACAAACTGGATCTTATATCTTATCTTTAACATTTACATAATCGTACAGATTTGCAACCGAAAACAAAATAAAATCTGTGTCCAAAAAAAAAAATAAGTCATATGTCATATCGATCTCCCGAAAGAACCTCATTTAGGAGATGTGCAATTTTGTAGCACCAAAGACCATCGAAGAAGCACCCAGTGTGCTTGTTGTCTGTGGTATTTATTTATTCTTCTCTACGATATACATCAACAGATTTGATAATTAAATATAACAATATATATGTACATATATAACATTTATAAAAGTCTTTAAAATGTATTAAATCTCTTAGCAAACTTATATCTAGAACATAGTAAGAATTATTAAATAATTTACAGCTATGACTTAAGGGTTCACGCAATCCATAATTAGTTCTATGTGAAACTTCCAATAATAAGGGCCTCACTCTTAATGATCTTGAAAGAGCATAAATATTAATAGAACAATAGAGCAAGCTAGAACAATCAATGTAGTTACACAAAACATGCCGAACAAACGTTATACTATACATTACTTTACGCGATTCAAGAGATTGCATTCCTAATAAAAGTCATTTTGAACAATATCAACATTTCCAAAAAAAAATTTTCAAAGCAAAACGCAAGAAGTTTTTCTATACTCTTTCAATCTTAGTTATATCAGATTGAGTTGTTGGATTCCACACAACGCACGCATATTTTTTTTTTTTTTTTTATATTATACGCGCACTCAAGGGGATATGAATACCCTTATCATGATAAATCACAGTGCGAGCAATTAAGAAGGGAGGATAGGATTAGAAAGGAGATACCGATGCACATTGGTTTTGAATGTCTGAATATTGTAATGAGTGGGAAACATTGAGTCTGGTAAAGCATTCCACATTCGTGTGGTGCGGCTGAAGAAGGAATCTCTGTACTTTACAGTACGTCCAAAATTGGGCTCAAGGGTAAACTGATGAGCATTCCTAGAGGAACGGGTATTACGGTTGAATTGTTTGAGGGGAGGAATGCAACTGGCTATTTCATTAGAGCATTGTTTATGAAAGTAGCGATAAAATAATGACAGGCATGAAACCTTACGACGGTGCTCCAGAGATACAAAAGTTTCAGTTAGACAACGGTCACCTATCATTTTTAGAGCTCTCTTTTGAATTCTGTCTAGGAGACTCAAGTAGGTTATAGGAGCACCTGCCCAGATATGGGAATTGTACTCGAGTTTCGGACGAATATAGGCTTTATAGATTATAGCCAGATCAGTAGGAGTAAAAAACTTCTTGCACCTTCGAAGAAAACCTAAACTCTTAGCAGCATTTTTGGCGATGTCAAATATGTGATCACTCCACAACAAGTGGTTTGTAATGCACATACCTAAGACTGAAAGCTGTTCAGTCTCCTCGATGCAAGTACCACTCATGGATAGTGGCATAGGGGAAAGGTTACGCTTTTGTGACAGTAGACAGCATTGAGTTTTCGAAGCATTAAATTCTACACGGTTTTTGATTCCCCATTGCACAATGCTGTCAAGATCAGAATTTAATGAGCTCATCATACGCTGCCGTTGGTAGTCCACATCCGAAGAACAAGGATGAGAATCTAGAAACGAATATGAAAAGCTGAGGGTACTGTCATCAGCGAAACAATTAAGTGGGTTAGAAGTTTCAGACAAAAGATCATTTATAAAAATAAGGAAAAGTGTCGGAGACAAAACGGAGCCCTGAGGCACACCAGCGTTTATTTTGTGGATATCAGATTTGAACCCGTCCAAGACTACTTGAATTGAACGGTCCGAAAGGTAATTTTTAACCCAACGAAGAAGTGATTCATCAATACCAAATGCACGCATTTTCGATAAGAGAGCTTCGTGCCAAACTCTATCAAATGCCTTTGAAATATCAAGTGCAATAATCTTACTTTCTCCAAAACGATGTAAAGATTTGTTCCACTGTTCGGTGAGATAAACCATGAGATCACCAGTGGATCTATTGCAACGAAAGCCATACTGCCGGTCATTAAGAAGCTTCCGTTCTTCAAGATATTTCTTAAGCTGAAAATTGATCAGTGTTTCCATGACCTTGGAAAGAAGGGACGTAAGTGCAATTGGACGATAGTTAGATGGTGAGGAGGATTCGCTTTTTTTAGGAACAGGCTGGATAAATGCAGTTTTCCATCCACTCGGAAAGAGACCTGTAGCGTAGGACAGATGGAAAAGTTTACGCAGTGGTTTTGCCAGCGTTGAAGAACATCTCTTCAGAACAATAGCGGGGATACTATCTGGGCCAGCGGATTTGTGAATGTCAAGATTTTTAAGTACTCTAGTAACTGAACGAGTGCGAAAGAAGATCCGTCCCATAGAATCGTTCACTCTTTCAAGTACAGGCGGAGTCATGTCACTCACTGGCAGCATCGAATTAACAGCAAACTGTGCTGCAAGCAAATTGGCTTTATCAATCGCGCTTACGTAGGGAGTGTCATTATAAACGAGCGTAGGAACTGACGATGACGTAGTGTTGCGCACATTTTTTACAAATGACCAGAAAGTTTTACTACCATTGGGACATTGTAGTATTTTTTGCCGTAATTTCTGGTCATGCAAAAATTTAATGCGTCGTATATGTCCGTTACAGGTCTTTCTAGCTTGTTTGAACTTATTCCGGTTTTCCTCAGTTGGGTTGGCTTTGTAATTCCGGAAATTTACATTTTTGATCCTAATAACCTCTTTACAGCTCGAATCAAACCATGAGTTTTCTTTGGGTTTAATAGATTTCACCCTATTCGGGATAAAATTTCTCATTCCGCAAAGAATTAAGTTTGTAATCATATCTGCGCTGGAATCCACGTCACTATCGAGGAAGCATAGTGACCAGTTAAAGCTCCTGAAGAATTCATTGAGACCGTCCCAGTTGGCTTTCTCATATTGCCAAACGGTTCTCGTAGGGGTTTTAACTTTAACTGGCGTTTTTTGGCATGAGAAATTTGCAGATATGACACAATAGTCTGATGTACCTAGAGGCGATAATACACTGACAGTATATTTATTAGGATCAGAAGTAAGAAACAAGTCTAGAGTGTTGGCGGATTGACCTGCAACGTCAGGAATCCGAGTTGGCTCGTCAACTAACTGAGTCAAGTGGTTTAACTCAGCAAAAATCTCGACATACCTTCCTTCGGATGTTGTCTGACCAGAATAGCGCAGCCACGAAGAATTATGTACATTGAAATCGCCCGTAACAACGATCTCACTGTGCGGAAAATGGGATAAAATTCTCTGGATAGAGTCGGACAGCGCATCGAATTCGTTAGAAGTCGAATTATTATCCAGACTTGGGCTACGATATATAAAACAAGTGTGAATGATGCGCCTTTGGACGGTGAATTTAAACCACATATAATTAAAATTTGTGTTGGTGCACTGACCATATTGTGGTAGAAGTTGATAGGCAACATCATTCCGTACATATACAGCAAGACCATGGTGAGGAAAGAAGGTATAACAATACTAGAATAGAGAGATTTTAAAGTATATGGATCAGTAAATTCCAAAGAATTTCTTTTCATGAATCCCAACAAAGAATTTGATTTTGAAATTATAGAATTTATGTGAAGTTGAAACATAAGTTTTTCATCAAATATTACACCAAGATCGTTAAATTCATGAATAATTTTCAACATAACATTGTCTAGTGAGTACAATGGAACGATATGGTATAAACAACGGTTATAAGACATACAAGTGCATTTTTGAATATTTAATTTTAAGTCATTTAGTTTGCACAAATGCTACAAATTTATTAAGATCATTTTGCATAAACGATCAGCAGAATTAGAAATAATTGCAAAAAACTTAATGTCATCAGCAAAGATGGCAGGCATATCATTTACAAGAAGTAGGAACATAGGGGGTCCCAAATGACTCCCTTCAGGAACACTAGAGGTAACAATTATTTCCTTAGAACAAATGTCATCTACAACTACCATTTGCTTACGACCACACAAGTAAGATTTAAACCAACCAAGGAAAGGGTCAGAAACTCCACAGCACTCAAGTTTCTTCAAAAGAATTTTCAAGTTTACTCGGCTAAATGCTTTAGAAAAATCTGTGTAATAGATTAATAATAACATATAAACTGTTTAAACAAATGAATGTATTTTGTTGTTGTAAAAATGTTTGTGCAAATTGTTTGAGAAGTGTGTAGTGATGATGCGTGTTTGCGCAAGCGGTTTGAACAAAATCAACAGAATTTGAATTTTCCGTGGCTGCACAAACATGTTTGGTGTGTATTGAATTTTGCTCAAACAGATGCCAATTTAGAGTTAACATAAATAAACAAGAAGAACAATTTTTCTTAATAGCCAAGGCAATAATCAAAGCTCCACATGCTAAATCACTCATTGCTGTGTGTCCGTAGGTTGGTCTGATTAACATGAAAAAGGTCACGCAACTAATATCTCTCAAACATGTTTGTGTAGTGTGTGGCGAAACTATGTTTGCTCAAACACACGTTTGAACAAACGTGTTTGCGTAGTTTATGGGCCCTACAAACTACATGAATTTGTTTATTTTTCCCTAAAGCATTTATCGAAAAACAACTAAATTTGATACAGTGGAACGTCCTTTTCATCAAATCCATGTTGTGACTCACTTACATGTCCCCTTAATAAATCGACAAAAATTTCCTTAACCAGACAATTCAGTATCTTTGGGATTATAGATAGTTTAATAGGTCTATAATTCCCAATATTATCTTTCTTCCCTGATTTAAAAATGGGTTTTACAATCGAGAGTTTCCACTCATCAAGAAATGTAACTGTAGATAAGGACTGATTAAACAATTCTGTTAATGGCACAGAGAGAACGTCAGCACAATGCCTTAAATAGGAATCAAATATCGAAGGAAGCGATTCAAAATAATATTTATCTAACGTATCTGCACTTGTTAAATTATAAATAGATTCAAAGTGGTCAGCAAACATATTTGCAATTTCTTCAGGGTCTGAAGACGATTTCTGGTCGAAATGCATCGTTGATGGAAATCCAACACTTCTGCGCTTTGTGTTGATATAATTCCAAAATTGTTTTGGATTTGATTTCAAGTTCGATTTCATTAATTGTACAAAATAAAAAAAATAAATTGGGTGGCGCAACAGTCAGTTGAGAAATAGGGCCTAGTGACTTAGAACTCTCAACCATTCCTGTGTGCGAGTAATGTTATCAGGAATGGAGGGGACCTACAGTTTATATGCCGAATCCGAACGGCTAATGTGAGAACGCACTTTTTCATGACAAGAGTTACTCTTGGAGAATTTGTCAATTCCTCGCAAGAGGCAGTACCCGTGAAAAGACTTTTAGATGTCATAGGCAGGGATCGAACCCAAGACATCAGGCATGACAGTCCAACGCACTAACCATCATGCCACGGGTACTACATTAATTGTACGTAATTGCAAAATTTAGACAAGAAAACAAACTCTTTCCTCAGACGACAAAAAAGTGTATGGTCAACCATAGAAATTTGACTGCTTAAAACGTTTATGCACAAAATTCTTAGCATTCTTTAACTTCTTAAGCCTGCTATTATACCACTTAGGACTAAAGTTTGATTTTTTTTCGAATTAAAGGCACAACATTATTCAAAGCTTCGTTAAGAATATTTTTTAATTTACCAAAATGTTCTGATAAATTAGAATTTTTGAACTCAGATAACCAATATATATTACTAAGATGAGATTTAGTTAAATTCAAATTATTTACATTAAATTTACGATAATATGACTCTTGAGTTATTAAATTTACTGAAATTATCATAATTATAAGTAGATATGAAAACATTTATTGCAGTATGATGAACAGAATTATTGAGTATTGGAAGGGTTTCAGAAATATTAATATTTAAATTATCAGAAGCAAAAACTAAGTCTAAGAGCCTATTTATTGAATTGAAAACATTATTCATTTGATTTAAATTTAAAGAAAACAGAGAACCACACATCATGAGTTCAATTTCAGAGTTTATTAAAACTGGCATTAATTTATTCTCATGAACCATGGTCCAATTTAAGTTGGGTAAATTGAAATCACCAAGTACACAAATATAATTATTTTCATTTTGTGACAAGTTGTCAATCCTATCAATATCATCAAGATGTTATTTGTAGAAGGCAGCAACACTTGCGGGGGGTATATAACTGAGGAGAATAAGAACTTTTAACTCAGCAAATGACACTCTCACGCATAATATCAAAATCAGATGCATCAATGGAGAGAGAGATAGATTATTTAGCTTAGATGAAAATCCTCCCATGTTTTGATAGAACATAGAATAAATAGTTTTTGTTATGTGTTATATATGGTACATTGATAACTGAACGTGTTGATGATAATGGAAGTAATAGAGATCACTTAATCACGCAAACAGTTTTTGTACATGTTCTCTTTTAGAAAATATTTGTATGTTAGTATTTGCACAAGCTTACAAGCTGAGTTGGACCAACTTTTCGCATTGCAACCATATACAGTTGGAAAGAGAATTAAATACCCTTTCATATGAGAACGAACCCAACTCAATAACGAATGAAGGTAAGTAGTTGACTTAACATTTTAAATGCAGGCAACCCTGTGTTGGGTCAACTTTTGGCTAAGCGACCTTAAGCTTTTTGACGGATTTTTAAATGTGCTTTCATTTAAAACAAAAACCGATTCAATAAGACAGGATCAATTTTATATACTTACCAAACTGTTAAAATTAAAAAAAGCAGGCAAACCTAGGTTATGCCATCTATTGGTAAGGCAACCTTATGCTAGGTAGTACCCGTGGCAAGATGGTTAGTGAATTGACAAATTCTCCAAGAGTAATCCTTGTCATGAAAAGTGAATTCGGCTTAAAACTGAGGTCCCCTCCATCCCTGACGCACACAGGAATGGATTAGAGTAGTAAGTAACTAGGCCCTAGTTCTCAACGGACTGTTGCACCACCCAATTTATTTTAATACTATGCTAATAAATAGATAATTTAATACCCTTTCATTTAAACAATAAACTGACTAAATAAAACATGAGATCATTTTTGTACGCTTACCAAAGACTTAACCATTCAAACGACCTAGGTTAAGCCTGGTTTTGGCTAGGCAATCGAATTAGAGTTAAATTGTCTTACATTTGACACCTTAATCGGTTAAATAATAGATGAGGGTGTACATATTAACTCCGAAGACCCACCTCTTTAAACCAGGCAACTTTCTAATGGGGTCAGGGTATAAGTAGGCAACCCTGTTTTATTTCATCCTTATGTCATGGTATTTCATAATATGCACGGTTTTTGTAAATAATAGATAAGGATAATTGAACTCAAAAATGCACTTTTGTTTTGCAATATTTAGCACCTTAGGGCCAAGTTATAGCCAGGGCTAGGCAACCCAAAAGCAAATTGTTATTCCAATTAATATCTTTGATAAAATATTGATCATTATCAATTAACAGATGAGGGTAGATATTCCTTCTACGTATCTCGTACTATATCAAATATATTGTTGCGTACAAAACACTTCTAGGCAAACTACAAGTTCATTACGATTTTTATTTTGTATTGAAAAAGAATTGTATTCCAAATTTACAGGGAACCTTTTTACAGAAAGTATTAAATGAAGTTGTGCAAAAAATAAATAAATCATAGAGTAATAGAGTTCAGCTTTCAGTGTCATTTTGATAGAAGAAGGCTTGACTCAATAGTTAGGGAGATTTTTCTTGACTAACTTTTCAGTTGTTGCCATAATTTGAAGATAATTTGTTGACAGATGGCCAATCAGATGCTAGAAACTTGCCTTACTTTCAAGACCCTTATGCCTAATGTTACTTACTTAAGGTGGCGCTACAGTCCGGGGCGGACCTGGGCCTCAACCAACAAGCGTCTCCAGCCAGCTCGGTCCCTAGTTAGCTGTCTCCAGTTTCGCACACCAAGTTGGTTGAGGTCCTCTCCCACCTGGGTGCGCCACCTGAGTCGCGGTCTTCCTCTACTGCGCCGCCGCGGCCGTCCCTCGGGATTGGATTCGTAGACCTTCCGGGCTGGAGCGTTGATGTCCATCCGCTCTACATGACCTAGCCATCTAAGCCGTTGGACTTTAATTCTGCTAACTAGGTCAGTGTCGCTGTACAGCCCGTACAGTTCGTCGTTATATCTTCTCCTTCATTCTCCATCTATGCGTACGGGACCAAAAATCACCCGAAGAATTTTTCTCTCCAAGCATCCTAAGAAGTTAACATCTTTTTTTGATAGGGTCCAGGCATCAGCGCCATAAATGAGAACCGGGATGATGAGTGTCTTATAGATGGTGATTTTACATGCTCGAGAGAGGACTTTACTTCTCAATTGCCTTCTAAGTCCAAAGAAGCAGCGATTTGCAAGAGTTATTCTTCGTTTGATTTCAGCGCTGGTGTCGTTGTCTACATTAATAGCGGTGCCTAGGTAGACAAAGTCCTTAACTACCTCAAAGTTATAGCTGTCCATGGTGACGTTTTTTTTTACAATTCTTTCCAGAAAGATGTTGGAGAAGTCGCATGACAGTGCATCGCCTTGTCTAAAACCTTTTTTGACATCAAATGCATCGGTAAGATCTTTTCCAACCTTGATAGAGCAGCGTACATTCTCCATCGTCATTCTGCACAAACGGATAAGTTTGACAGGGATGCCAAAACTAGGGTAGAGCTCTTCCCTATAGATGCTGTCATACGCGGCTTCAAAATCGATAAAGAGATGGTGGGTATCGATTTGAAGCTCCTGGGTTTTTTCCAAGATCTGCCGTAGTGTGAATATTTGGTCGATAGTGGACTTTCCTGGTCTGAAGCCACACTGATAACGACCAATCAGGTTGTTGACGAATGGCTTCAGACGTTCACATAATACGGCAGAGAGTATCTTATAAGTTAAGGAGACTGATGCCTCTGTAGTTGGCGCAGTTTAGAGGGTCTCCTTTCTTATGTATCGGGCACACTATACTGAGATTCCACTCATCGGGCATGCTTTCTTCCGACCATATTTTGCAGATGAGTTGGTGCATGCTCCGTACCAAGTCATCGCCTGCTGCTTTGAATAGTTCAGCAGCGATGCCGTCAGCTCCAGCAGCTTTGTTTGACTTAAGTTTAGATATAGCTATCTTCACTTCGTCAAGGTCGGGTAGGCGGAATTGTTGATCTGCGTCGCCGCGGTTGAGTGGTTCTTCTCCCTTACAGCGGAATTCGGTTCGTCATCGCCGTTATATAATTTGGAAAAGTGATCTTTCCATATTCTCAGCATCGACTGCGGTTCTACTACGATGTTCCCCTGATCCTCTTTACAGGTTTCGGTTCGTGGCTGGTACCCTTGGGAGGTTTTTTTTTTACCTTTTGGTAAAATTTACGAACCTCATTCCTGTTATGACATCACTCTATCTCCTCGATCGCGTGCTTCTCATGCTCTCTTTTTTTCCGTCTAAGAAGCCGGTGTTCCTCTCTCCTCTTCTGCTCGTAGAGCTCGCGTGCAGCTCTAGTCCTTTTGTGCAGCGCCGTTTTGTATGCCTCTTGTTCCGCTGCGTGCGCTTGCCGGCATTCGTCGTCAAACCAGGGGTTTCGTTGTGGTGGCCGTGTGAAACCTAGCACTTCACAGGCGGCATCTCTGATGGCTGCAAGACAATGTTGCCACTGGTTTTCAAAGCTTAATGCAGGAAGCATAGGACTCCTTAAGAGTTTATTAGAGACTCGATCGGAAAAGGACATGGCAGTCTCTTGCGATTGTAGCCGTCTAATGTCGAATCTTCTCACAGTACTTCCTTGTTTTGGCTTGGATAGGGATATCCGTAGCCGTACTTTGGCTACAACGAGGTAGTGGTCCGAGTCAATGTTGGCATTAAAATCTCCTAAGACAATTTTAATGTCATAGCCAGGGCACTGCTCATATGTCTTGTCCAAGAGCTCGAAGAATATGTCTTTGGTGTCTTCATCTTTCTCCTCTGTTGGGGCATGCGCGCATATTAGGCTTATGTTGGTGAATTTAGCCTTGATGCGGATTGTCGCTCACACTGTTGAAACTCAAGACTTTTTGCCTGAGCCTAGTTCCAAAAACAAATCCACACCCAAATAGACGCTGTCTTTGTTCTCGGTAGCAGTCGCCGTAGTACATATATATGTGCCTAATGTTGGCCAATTAAAAATTGGATAATGTTGTTTGATTTTTGATATAAAATTTTCCCACCAATTTTTTGATAGAAAAATTGCCGACGATTTACTTCCAATTTTGTCTGCAACTTTTGACAGATCAAATTGGGTGTTTACTGGTTGATCGAAAATTAAAAATTAATAAATTAAAAATTAGCAGTTTCAGGCGAAATAGGGGACAGAAAAAAAGGAATCACTCAGTAACATAAATAAAGAACATGGCTTTTGAACAAATAAAATATATTAATTAATAGTTTTTAAGCTTTATTCAACTGAATTTGAATACATTAATTAAAAATTTAAATTCTAACTTACCCCAATGATTTAAAGTCTAATACAAAATATAAAGCTTATATAACTTTAAATCAATAAACATAAAAGTTGTTTGTTGTTCATTTCTTCGATAATTAATATTAAAAAAAAAAACCTAAAAATTTTCCGTCAACGAACTTAATTATTTATTAAGAAAGAATCATTTACAACTTAGAAATAAAGAAAACAAAAATTCCCTGGGTTCATGCTCAAGACGTCCCGCGCTTAAGCATTGCTACAACTTATGATGTCAATAACAAAAGCATCTTTGTGCTGATAAAATGAATACATAGTGTATGTACAGTGATTGCCATTAATAATTCCTTTTCTATTCAATACTTTTTACAAAATTCTTCGATTGTCTAAATATTAAGATTTGTAGTCTATATACACCCATTTCAATCCAGTGGAGATCAAATTTTTAGTTCAACTGATTTTAAAATAAGTAAAGGATGTGATATAGCTGTTTATTTTTTAAACAATATATTTTTGGATAATAGTTTATTCGGTATAGTAAAATATGTGAAATTTGAAGAGAAATAAATATTAAACAAATTTAAAAATAAATAAACAATGAACTTTTATAAAATATTTAATATAAAACTGAATATTAACCACAATCACTGTACATCTAACTTATTTTCTACCAAAGAATTGTACAATTTGGTGGTGATATAAATATTTAAACTCTTCCTTAACAATGTCTCTATAAATAAAATATTATGATTAGATTTACACTCTTAAGACGAACTTTGATATCGATGAAATAAGGTAAAACACTAATCTAGGTCTATGCGACTATCGACAAAGAGACTTCCGGTGTGCATTTTGGACTCTTTTAATTTGTCATATGACTTCATTAGGTCTTCCATTGATATTGATAGCAACTCTTTAGGCGTCGACGCTTGTAATTCTTGTGAGGTGGTAGCAGCATTGAGAGCAGTCTCATTTGTGCGCATGAATTGTCGCATTCTATAGACCGATGCGTTTCGGCACATTTCTCGTAGATCAGATCCTGAAAAACCATTTGTGAGCTTGGCTAATCGATTGAAATCCACAGAATTGCTAATATTTTCTGTGTTGAGAATGAGTTTTAAAATTTCTAGACGTTGAGCGTCTGTGGGTAAGCCAATATGGAATTGAGCTGGCATACGACGGAGAATGGCCTTATCGAGGTCTTGTGGACGATTTGTTGCACCCATGACGATGACAGTCGAACCAGCTTGGGTACTAAGACCATCCCAGAGCATCATGAATTGAGTTTTCATCATGGCCGTGGCTTCATGATCGTTAGAACTGCGACTGCGAAGGAATGAATCGATCTCATCGATGAATATGATGCATGGCTGCAGTTTGATGGCAAGCGAGAAAACTGCCGAAGCAAGTTTCTGCGATTCACCGTACCTGAAATATACAACAAATAATATAATACATTTTTTTTTAATTTGATATGTTTTCTATATGTGTAACTTTGAGCATTATGAGCTTATTTTCCATAGTTTCTATTTTCTTTTAATAAATGGATAGAGGATTTTTATTGTCAAGTTGACCTTATTGATTGTTTCTTGTAAAAGAAGCTCAAAAGTAAGTTTTTTGTATAGAGCCATGTCTAGTTTTGGCATCCCTGCCAAACTCGGCCGTTTGTGCAGGATGACCATGGAGAGTTCACGCTGCTCCATAAAGGTTGGAAACAACTTAACAGAACCTAAGGTTTTAGACAAGATGATGCGCTGTCATGCGATTTTTTTAACATCGTGCTTGAAAGAATAGTGCAGACCTCACACGTTAACACTAGAGGCACTATCTTTCAAAATTCTTTCTAGAATATGCTGATGACATTGGCAGAGACGGCAAAAATGGGTTTAACGGTTAATGAGGGCAAAACAAAGTACATGCTGTTGTTAAGAAAGGACATACAACACCGACGTCTTGGTGAAAACGTCACCATCGACAGACGTAACTATGAGGTAGTCAAGGACTTCGTCTACCTAGACTCCGTTGTAAACGCAGAAAACAACACCAGCGCTGAGATCAAACGCCAAATAACTCTTGCTAACCGCTGTTTCTTTGGACTAAGAAAGCAATTGAGTGGTAAAGTCCTCTCTCGAGGGACCAAAGTAATGTTATATAAAACCCTTATCATCCCCTTCCTGCTATACGGTGCAGAAGCATGGGCTATGATGAAAGCACCTTGGGTCGTTTCGAGAGAAAAGTTCTTCGTGTAATGTATGCATAGAAGAGGAGAAGATAGAACGACGAGCTGTACGGGCTGTACAGGGACGTAGACTAAGCCAGAAGGGTAAAATTCCAACAACTAAGATGGCTGGGTCACGTAGAGCGCATGGAAACCAATGTTCCGGCCCGGAAAGTCTTCGAATCCGCACCTACAGGACAGCGCAGTAGAGGAAGACAGCGGATCAGGAGGCGCGCACAAGTGGATAGTGGCCTCACCCAACTTGGAGTGCTCAACTGGAGACATCTAGCAAAGGACCAAGCTAGATGGAAAAGTTTGTTGGATGAGGCCCTATTTCAGAAAGGATTGTAGCGCCACCTCAAGTAAGTAAGTAAGTAACTGAAAAAGAGCGCTTGAGTCTTCCCAGCATTTATTTTAATTTTTCAATCACTAAAATATGTTTGTAAAAAAACAACAGAACATGATGAATATAAGCATGTAAATAAATAAATAGGCTGACTTACAACTCTCAACTGTGTGCGAGTACTGTTGTCTTGGATGGGATGGTGCCTACAGTTTTAAAAGTGATATCATTTTATTTTGTGTGAGTTTCTCAAGGCATTTACCCAGAGAACTAAGCAAGCTTATTGCTTATATAACTATAATTTATGGACCGATTTTGTCCAGATTTTTGAATGAGCATGATTTTATCTGTTTTCCATTACTTTGGAAAATAAGCCATTTTAAAACAAGCAGTAAAAACAGCTTGTACAAATTGAACACCTTTTCTGGGAAGGTTTCTTACAATTATATTTTTAAGATCATCGAACCCAGGGCTTTTTGAGTTTTTAAGACTGCATCTTGTTCTGAAACTATGTCATCATAAACTTAGAACTGTTGAGATCTAATAAGTGCCATTGATTTGTTTTGTTTATATTGAGCTCGCACTAAAAGGGTTATGAATACCCTTATAATGATTAAACACAGTGCGAGCAATTAGGAAGGGCGGACAGGATTAGAAAGGAAATCCGATGCACATTAGGTTTGAATGTCTGCACATGGTAATGACTGGGAAATATTGAGCCTGGTAAAGCGTTCCACATTTGTGTAGTGCAGCTAAAGAAAGAATCTCTACACTTAACAGTACGTCTAAAGTTTGGTTCAAGGGTAAACTGATTAGCATTCCTAGAAGTGAAGTATTACGGTTGAATTCTTTGAAGGGAAAAATATAACTGGTTATTTACCTAGAGCATTGTTGGTGAAAATATCGATAAAACAATGCTAGAAATGAGACCTTGCGGCGGCGCACAGTGGTTCGGTTTGTATGGGAGAGCGGAAAAAAGTCTGTCAAATCTGAACGGTTCAACGGATTTAAATGAAATTTGGCGTACATGTTAAGATTACTCTTATACATATTTGGTCAAAATTTGGTCAAGAAAAAATTATTAGAAAAAAAGTTATTGACATTTTTCTAAAATTTGAGGCTTTTGATGTTATATTTTAATAAAAGTTTTTTTTAGTAAAAATCTTAACTTTTTATTTTGAACAAAATATTATTACTAACTATGCATATTATAAAATTAAATAAATAAATACATACAAAAAATAAATAAAAAACAATTATGAAGTAGTAATTTTATGACGCTAAAATGAGGTTTTTAGCGTCTGCGCTGATTGGAAGTATTTTCTTGTTTGCCTGTGGCCTTAAACCTGTTATTATTGGATCTAAGGATATGAGTATATGATGCATCACATCTTCATTCGTCGCAGTTCGGTTACATTTTCTCGAATGAAACCTGCGGTAGGGTTTATAATCCTTATTTCGGCATTCTTGGGCTTCCTCGGAGAGCGATCCAACCTGAAATGCACAGCTTTTAATTATTTCTCCATGGATCAAAACCTTATGTACGGTTGCTGGCATATTGTACCATTTATATTTCTCAACAAACAGTTCAGCAGTTTCCCACATGTAAGCTGCACTTTTTTTTAAATCTAATTTTTTTTTTTTCATTCGACGTTATTACTTCAAGGACAACAGCAAACCGCCGAATTAGGGATTCACTAACTCCAGTGATTTCTGAAGTCATGGTTGGATTTGCAAAAAATCTTCTGGAGGTGTTGCCGTCATTACTTGTCCGCGTATCTTGTTTTACAAGATCG
This sequence comes from Eupeodes corollae, assembly GCF_945859685.1. Classification (NCBI taxonomy): domain Eukaryota; kingdom Metazoa; phylum Arthropoda; class Insecta; order Diptera; family Syrphidae; genus Eupeodes; species Eupeodes corollae. The sequence continues at coordinate 88,257,490 of NC_079149.1, read as the reverse complement.
ACAATGATGCCCAGTTTTTCACGAAACTCCTGCTGAATTTTCCTTTTCTGAGCATCTCTAATATAACGGGTCTCATAGTTGGTTCTCCATGCTTTAAATGGCAAATTGTAGGCAACATGGAGGATACACTCCATAAATTTTATCCGAGCGTGAAGAGGAGACATTCCCATTTTCAAAGCTTCCCTGTTTACAGTTTGGTTCTTATATTTGTCAGGTTATTCATATGAAACAGGAAGAAGCTTCAGGAGTTTCTGTTTACTGATTTCCGTATCTATTCTTTGTTTCTCGTTTCGTATGATTTCTGCAGTTTCTTTTACAAAAGAAAATTGGATGGCTCTGCAGTATCTTGTAGAGGATGGTCGATCGTTGTTTCACACAATAATATGCCTGTTATCCTCCATAGTCATTTACATTGGTACCAAAGATGTCATAAACATATTAGCGTCCGAAGTTTCTTCTTTGCCAAATGTTTGACTGTATTGTGGTTGTCCAGAGGCACCATCACATCCCCATTTAGTGTACAGTGTTAAAGACTGTCCTTCAATTCTGGTTATCTTCTCTGATGTCTTTCCTTCTAATAACCTTGTTGCAGTGTGGTCTAACAATTTTTGTAGTGGCACACTTGCTGAGCTTTCCGTAATGCTTATATCTAAAGGATAGCACTTTTTTTTTGCTTCCAGTAATTTAATATAAGGTGGAAAAACATCATGTCCTTCGTCTTTTAGGGCATGTCTTAATACTTGATATTGGCGTTTCGACAATTCTGCTTGTATAAATAATGCAAGAGCCTTATCCGGATCAAATTGTGAGCAGGAAAAGCTCTCTGATGTTGCTGCATAGTTTATCTCTTCTTGAGGAAATATATTTCTAATTTCGTCCCTCTTATACCTTTTAGCTCGATCACAGCATTCGTCAAAACTCTTTCGTGGTCTTCCCATATAAGTTGACGTTTCGGGCATTACACTTTTGGTTAGTTCTACCCCGAAAACTCATTCGAGCCAATGATTGTATTTTTTTTCAAAATGACTTTTTTTTCTATGAAATGCGTTCCATCGACTCAAAAAATGAGACATAATACGTTTCTTTAATTCTGACAGCACAGTTTCTATTATCTCAGAAATTAAGTTGGGGTATTCCCTTTCAAAATATGGTAAAAGATTTTGAACATCATATCCATTAGTAATAAGTTCACTACACAACACTGAATAAGGTATTTCGATTAAATGCATTTTAATGTATTGAACTCACTATATATGTATGTATGATTTTTATTATATTTCACTTCACTTTCACTTATTGGTTGATCAAAGAGTACAAATTTTGTTTGCAGCATATGCTGGCATACTTACTTTCTTGGTATCTTTTGGTGCTTTTTTTTTAAATCAAAAAGTTTTAAAAAAAACGCATTTTTTCCTAGTACTAAAGCTTCAGACTACTTATAGAAGCTATCTTTTATAAATAATCAATTTTTTTTTTGATAATCAAAAATAGAACAATTAAATTATTTAAGAAGATAGAGAATTTATTTAAAGGAACTTCGGAAAAAAAACAATCTCAAAATTTGTTAAAAATACGGTTCGCGATTTGAGTAAAATTATTTGTCAACTTTGAGGGCTCGTAAATCAGAACATACAATATATGTATATGTTAAAAAATACTTTTAATTCATACGCTCGGGTTATATAAGAGTACTTAAACATAAAATTTAAAAGGATAAATATGACTTCTTAAAAAGACTTTTTTCCGCTCTCGCACCACTGTGCGGCGGTGTTCAAGAGAAGTAAATATCTCGGTAAGAAAACTATCTCCTATCATTTTTATAGCTCTCTTTGATATTCTATCCAAAAGACTAAAGTATGTTATTAGGGCACCAGAGACCAGAAACCTAAACAGCATTTTTGGCGATGCCGTGTAAGTGATCTCTCCAGAACAAAAACCTGTCTCCTCGATGCAATTACCACCCATGGATAGTGTCATTGGGGGATGGTTACGCATTTGCTACAGTGAACAGCATTGATTTTTCGAAGCATTAGGTTCTTCATGGTTTTTGAATCTCTATTGGACACATTGCTGCTATAAGGTGGGTTAGAAGTCTTAAACAAAATATCATTTTTAAAAATAAGAAAGTGTCGAGTACAAAACGTTTATTTTGTGGATATCAGATTTACGCCCGACCATCACTACTTTAATTAAATGGTTCGAAAGATGATTTCCAACCCTACTAAGAAGAGTTTCTTCAATACTAAATGCACTCATTTTCAATCAGAGAGCTTAAAGCCAAACTCAAATGCCTTTGAAATATCAAGTGCAATAATCTTACTTTCTCCAAAACGAATTCAAAATGTGTTTGGTGCGATAAACCATGAGCTCACCAGTGGACCTATTGCTATGCTAAAACCATACTGCCGGTCGTTAATAAGCTTTCCTTCTTCAAGATATTTCTTGAGCTGATTCCATTACCTTTCGAGTCAGGCTGCACAAATGCTGTTTTTAATCCACTCGGAAAGAGACAGACAGAAAAGCTTACGTAGTGTTTGAAGAATACCTCTTCAGAACAATAGCAGGCATACTATCCGGACCAGCGGATTGTCGTGGTCTTTGAATACTTTGGCAACTAAACGAGTTGGAAAGAATATTTGTCTCATAAAATCGTTTACACTTTCAAGTACAGGAGGAGTCACATAACTCATTGACAGTATTGAATTAACACCAAGCTGAGCTGTCAATAAGCACGAGTTTAGAAACCGACGATGACGTAGTTTTACGCATATTTTTCATAATGACCAAACATTTGTTGAACTCTTAAGATATTGTAATATTTACTGCCGTAATTTCTGGTCATGCAAAAACTGAATGCGTCATTTTCGAAGCCATAAATTCTACGCTGTTTTGTATTCCCCTAATGCACCAATTAACATTCAATTGATGAGCTTTTACTTCCCTGCTATTTTAAGCCCACATCCAAAGGAAAAGAATGCGAATTTTTAAAAGATTTTTTACGGGAAATTTTACCGCAACAAAAACCAGCCTTTGGCTGTTTTTTTATCCCTAGTTGTGGCTGCAAAATATCGGAAAAGTTGAGTGCAACCACAGGTGTACCTAGCCTTTATTTTGCAAAAGCAACAAAAGCAGGTGATCGAGATCGAGAACAAGAACGACTTCTTTCGACAAGGTCAAAAATGCCGGCAGATGAGCCGAAGAAGTATGAGGTCAGGCGGACCCTTACTTCAACAATATGTATTGTATTTTAACAATTCTGATTTTAACGTAGATTAACTGAAATTAACATTCAATCGTTTATGTAAAAAATGGGTTTTTAACGCAGCGTTTTTAAAGTCACTTAACTTAATGTTTGGTACAACACTCACAACTCGAATCTCGCGCGTAATATTAATAGTAATAAGAAAATGTCTAGTTGAGACTCCTTCTCGATTTTTGTTTTTAAACTTTCTCGAAAAATAAGAATAGTTGGAAAGTGGTCTTAATTCGTCCATTACGTTTCGGCAAGTATTGGAAACTCATCCAACAAGTTGTCGAAACCGTGTTTGTGTGTGTGAAAGTAAAGTTTCGCTGAGAATCAATAACGCCGGCTTTCCTGATGAGCGTAAAGCTTCCAGGAAGACATGATGCCGTGACCGACTATCACGAAAACGAATGCTTGTGATGGGTAAATGTGTGGGTGACTGGAATGGTCGAGGGAGGAAGAATTAGTTTTTGAATTAGCTTGGAAGGTACTCTAGATAGAGCCCCGCAAGCGACAAGTGAAATTGAGGAAATAAAAAGTTCGAGGAAGTGTTTGAAGAAAAAAAAAAGAAAAATTGAGAAGAAGGATATAGAAAATCGTGAATAGAGGAAATTAGAAGGAAAACTAAGAGTCGAGGATCGAGGTGTGAGGATTGTGGATAAGAGGAAAATAGGAAGGAAACAAGCAAAGTAGTTCATTTCGTTTTCCCTTTGTTGTTTTAAGTATATATATGTCGGGAAGGACGCGCCTGGTGTTAAAAGCACATTTTCTTTTGTTATTTGCTTTTTTTTATTATTTAAACTTTTTTGTAATTCGTTAACTTTTATTTTGAAAATATTTCGGGTTTTAATCCAGGGATCTTCAATCCCACGGTTTCCCAAAAAATACATTTTAAATTAAAAAACAAACGTTCGTTGTGTTATCTTTTCATTTTCGCTTCATTCAACATAAAGAGTTTTGACATTTTCTTTTTTTTTGGTTTTAAAAAAAAAATTCCTGGCGCCCATCTGCACCGTTCCCACTGTAAGTACTTGTAATAACATATTTCCAAATTGTAGCAATTTAAATGCTTTTATAAATCGATCAATGTTAAAATTTATAAAATATTTATTAACAATAATAAGAATAACAAAAAGTGTAACAGAATGAATGTGAAAAGCTGAATATTTTGCGTTGTTGTGACCGAAAAGTTCAATTATTTGAAATATTACAGAATGACAAAAACCGACTTCTTCGATCCTCATGAAAGTACTGTGAGCTACTTAGAAAATTCTAAGTCCTTTAGTATCAAAAAATTATTTTATTTACTAAATTTAACTCCAACAAATATCAAGTTATTTTAAACTTCAACTGTGCTCAAATCGTTTCATTTTAAGATCAAGATTGCCCAATTTTTTAAATGTTTTGAATCATTTACCCATTTTCAAGAAAACATACAAAGTAAAGAAAAGTAATTTTTCGAATGTGCAAGCCAAACAAAAATAGGTACTTGCCGAAAACGGTTACATAACCACTTCACAAACTAAACAACTTCATAATATTTTACTTACCATTTGTCGGTGAGAATCGCAACGTCTAGATTAATGAATCTCATACCAGCTTCCTTAGCTGTAGCCTTAGCAATCAATGTTTTTCCACATCCTGGTGGCCCATGCAAAAGAACTCCCTTTGGTGCTTCCCAAAGTTTCGATTGATTAAACAAGTTTCTATGCCTCACAGGCAAAACCACTGACTCCCTCAGTTCTTGGATAACACTATCCAATCCAGCGATGTCCTTCCAACTCACTGGAATATCATCAGGCACAACTAAATGTGATGCAATCATCAATTCATAGTCACTCAGAATTTGAGTGTTAATCTTGAAGCCATCTCCTTCACCGAGTCTATTTTGGTAAGCGTTTTAAAATCAAATCAAAACAAATGAAATGAAGAAAAAAATTGAGAAAAATTATTGTAGGAGCAAAATTTTATATTCAATCCTTTTTCTAACCTTTTTAATTGTTCTTCGGCACGTATTTTGGCCTTCCTTTTGTTCTTGCTTGTCGGGTCCAATTGGTTCATCATCCACTTGACCGAATAAAAGGTAACAACGGACGCAAGAGACACACGTAGGATCAATTGCAGGACCTCATTGCGACTTAATTGAGAATTACCAAAACTTAGGTTATTCATTTTTGATTTTAAACCAAGAGATCTGAAAGAGTAATTTAATTTTAAGGCACTGTCAATTCAATAAGAAGACGTTATTCTGAATTACAATTAAATAAATTCTGGGAAAAATCAAGTTTTAACTTCCGCAATACAAAAATCTAGGTCTCTGTGAATTGAATTTGCCTAGTGCTGGAAAGATAGATGACACATGACAGCTGAAAAAAAAATGGCAACCTTTATGTCAAAAGCAACATTAATGTACCAGATCAGTGTGTTTTGTGCGTTGCGCATACTGGTTTTTATGTAAACGCACAAACTAGATAACAATAATTAACTAAGTTGCCAAGAAGTTAAAATTCTGGAACTTTGTTGCATTTCTGTTTGCTATGTCCATTGAAGATGACTGAACGATCAAAAGACTTGACCGTCAACCCGGAGATCTCTATTAAACCCTTTATCGAAAGGATAGGTAGATCCTGATCGATTATCAACGAAAAAACAACTTTCTTTAATTTGACCTTACTGACTTTGTCTTAATACAACGAGTACTTTGAATGGCATTCGAATAAAGACCATCAAAGCGAGCGAAATACAACGACAAGATTTGTTAAAAGTAAAAAGACAGCGATTTCCCCTAAGGGTTATACAATACGAGTCCAAAGATTTTATTTTGTTAACAGGTATTTTTACAAAAACTCATGTAATTTCGAAAGAGAGATTACGTTACATTTTCAGTTAAAGTTTTAAGGCGAATTTATAAATATAAAAAGATGGCGATTGGTATAATGTAAGTGTCAGATTTGAATTTAAATTTTGACAGTTACAGAATTTGAATTTAAACCCAAGATATTTAAGAATTTACAATATTTAAAAAAAGTAGTAATATTTTCTGCTTCAACAATGACAAAAACGATTTTCTCAAACAGGGCAATTCATTTCGTGGATTAAAATTGGTAGCGCAGGCATTTGAATTGTCAAAATGTTAGTTAAATATTTGTCATTTATGATTATATGACGACGGATTGCTTACTAATCAAACAAAGCGTTGATATTATATGAACATTACTAAAAAAACAAAAAAAGTGTTGATGCAACCGTATGACTCAGTAAACAAAGTTGCAAGTTTTGCTGATAATCCATTTTATCCATTTAGTGGCGTTTTCTCATGAAGGAGTTTGAAGATCATGACTTGGACAGTAAGTGGTTGCAATTTGACACTGTCAGCTCGTTTATAATTAAGAGAATAACCTCTGAATTGACCCCTGTGTCACTACACACCTTCAACATTCAAATGTCATGTCATTGTGATACTAAAACAGCTTTAATCCGGTTTTATTACTTCTATCAACTAGTTTTAGCTTATTCCTCCTCTAATACTCATGTATGTTCTTTATAAATACGTTTTTCGGTAATAAGGTCGTTGTAAAGTCGTAATGACTTTCCTCCACAAATAATTCGCATTAACAGAAAAGACTGATAGTGTTTTATTTATTATACACTACTCAACGAACACATCCATTAAGTTTCAAGGAAGTATCAAACGTAAAAACGTCGTCTAAAAATGAAAAGCTAGAAAAATAATTTCGATACTGGAACAAAAATCACATCTTTATCCGCAACAGTATTTTACGGATGGTGGATGTTATTTGTGTTAATTTCTACGCATGGCTTTTCCACTCATTATACGCTTTATATCTGGTCTTAAAATATAATATTAGTTAAAGCAACTCAAAGTTGGCCAATATTTAGTATTGAACCATTAGCAACTTCAAACTGCTCGGTGCTTCGTGGGTGCCGGCCCTAAATAAAAATATAAACAAGATGTGTAATCAAACAAACCTATTTTATGCCGCAACCTTAAAAAGAAAAACAGAAATAACAGACAACTGTCATTTATCAAATTTTCCAGCTAAATTTATTTATTATATGTTTTAACAATTTTGGACAGGTTAAAGTTATCCACTTGTTTAAACAAAAGCTTAGCCTCAGTGCCTCTGTCTACATTAGTTCAAATATTTCTTCTCGTCTGCAAAATTAGCCACGTTTTTTCTTGCCTTTTCTTTTTTTTTTAATTATCGAGAAGTATGAGCGATTTTGGTTTTGGCGGTTCCCAAATGGGCAGGAATGAAATATTTCAACTGGTCCTCCGGGTATCTGTTGCTTCCGTTGTTACCTACTTCTCGCTAAAATGGATGATGAAGCAATTAGACCCAACTAGTAAGAACAAACGCAATGCCAAAATTCGCGCCGAGGAGCAATTGAAGAGGTAAGAGGCTGTTTAAATCACAAAATTGTGTATCTAAATTATGAAGAATTTCAGGATACAGAAGGCCAGCAACTTTGGAATAAATACCCAAGTTCTGAATGACTATGAGCTGATGATTGCATCGCATTTAGTTGTACCCGATGATATTCCAATTAGCTGGAATGATATTGCAGGATTGGATGGTGTCATTCAGGAGCTGAGGGAATCAGTGGTTCTGCCGGTGAGGCACAGGGATTTGTTTAGCAAGTCGAAATTATGGGAAGCCCCAAAGGGAGTTCTATTACATGGACCACCTGGATGTGGCAAGACTTTAATTGCAAAAGCCACTGCCAAAGAGGCTGGCATGAGGTTCATCAACTTGGATGTGGCAATTCTGACAGATAAATGGTAAGTATGGCAGTCTTATTTTGGGATTCCCCTGATAAGTGTTTGGATGTATTTACTCAATGCACAACCTTACTTTTTTATCTGAGCAAGTAATTTAGGAAAAGTCTTAAAAATTGAGAGCCTTAATAAAAATAAAAAAGGACAAACTATTAACTGTATTTAATATTAAATGTTGTATTTCCTTTCAGGTATGGTGAATCACAGAAATTGGCTTCTGCCGTCTTCTCCCTCGCTGTTAAGTTGCAACCTTGCATCATATTCATCGATGAAATCGATTCATTCCTGCGCACCCGCACTTCAAACGATCATGAAGCCACCGCCATGATGAAAACTCAATTCATGATGCTCTGGGATGGCCTTAGTACACAAAGTGGCTCGTCAGTTATCGTCATGGGGGCAACCAATCGTCCACAAGATCTCGATAAGGCAATTCTCCGTCGTATGCCAGCTCAATTCCATATTGGCCTACCTACCGATGCCCAGCGTTTGCAAATATTGAAACTTGTTCTCGAAACAGAAAACATAAGTGATTCTATTAATTTTAATCAACTATCAAAACTTACCAAAGGATTTTCCGGTTCTGATCTAAGAGAGATGTGCCGCAATGCTTCTGTTTATAGAATGAGAACGTTTATGCGCGATAATGAGAAAGCTATTGATTCGGCTAATGGAGATAGTGAGTTGTTAGCAGGTGCATCAACATCATCTAATGATAATTTGCTTGCTATTTCAATGGATGATATGCTGAAATCCTATGAGAGGATGAAGGAGTCTAAAAAACATACACAAAATATTTTTGTCGAGAATCACATTGATCTTGATTAAATTTTAATTTTTAAATTTAAGTTATTTTGATAGTTTGTATTTTTGGAAAGTCCGAACACATTCCAACTGGAATTTTAGATTTACTTAAATAACTTTTAAATCAACAATAATCGATAGTTTTGGTTGCAAGGCTTTTCAATGCAAAATTAAAAAGTTATATTTTTTAAATAAAATGAAAACAAACAAGAGTTTGGAAATAATTAACTTGATAATGATTTACGCATTTAGGATTGTACTTGGGGATTTTAAGATTCGTTTTATGAAATCAAATTCTGAACGAACTACACTAATCGTGATCTACAAAATCCTTAGTATCGGATCGTCTTCAATTCGACTCTCGTCGTATTTCCTTATAAACGAATTCGCGGCGAAGCGAAAATAATTTTTCCCATTTTCTAGTGATTTGCCACTGTTGTGTCAATGATGTTTGACTTTTTCTTCCTATATTCCAATGATTTGAAACTTTTGGTTTGACATTCATTAGCCATGCTACAAGTCCACCAAAATGTGTATGTTTTAGGTATTGTACGGAAATATTAGTTACTTCTTTTTTCAAATTGACAAAAAGCCATTTTACAGAAAGCACTAAATGAAGTTGTCCAGAAAATAAATGAATCATTGAGTTATAAAGTTCAGATTTGAGTTGACTGACAAAAAAACATTAGCAACTGTCATTTTGACAGAAGTAGGCTTAACTTGATATTTAGGGACATTTTTCTTGACTTACTTTCCAGTCAACTTTCCATTAAAGTTGCCAAATATTAAATTTAAAAATAGAATCAAATATGGTTTATATATGTTCTCAAAGGGAAAAATTAGAGGAATCCTTAAGATTACGGGTGTCCAGGAGAATAAATGAATTTTATATTTTATTGTGGATAAATTATAAGAAAATTAAAATAAAGCTAACTCACATTTTTATAAAATTACAACCCAGAAAGAATCCACAAAATCGAACAGTGAATAATAATACCCTTTCTCATGTGAATCTGCCAAACAAAAACTAATCATACAAAATCTGTGCTTAAATTTCGCTAAAATTAGGTACTTGTTTGAAACATTTTTTAAAATATTTCTGAGAATACGGAAATCTCTGATCTATTTGAACATGGACAGCTGTCACTTTTGAAGCTGCCATGCTTTGACATTTGACAAGTAAAAACTGCGCTATTGGTCACATTCACAAAGTGGCTATCGTTACGTAGTCAAGGGATTCTGATTGGCTAAATCGAACTACAAAAGTCGTTTAAATTTATTTAGGCTACAATGTTAGCGCACACTGGTGTTGGCGTTTCACAATCAGCGGCTCGGTAAGAAGAAGAATTCAAAATTAAATGAATCTTTCGGTATTTGAATACAAATATAATTCAATCGTATTATAGGTCTCTTTGGTTTAATTGAATTTATAGTTCTGAAAACACAAATGTGTCTTATTTTATATATTTGTCATTAATGTGACAGTTCCTGAATCCTGATTGACTAGCTTTTTAGTGCAATTTTGCATTCAAAAAGCTATTTGAATTTTGATTACGTAGTCACTAGCTTTGTGAATGTGCCCATTGCTAAAAATGAAAGTTACACACTTCGAAAACGTATTAAAATTGTTAACATTTACTACAAAAATGGCTCTACGAAACAATCAGGTGTAACTAAAAGTTAATGTGTGAAGTAACTTATTGGGTGGATGAAGTACCCTATAAAGGAGATAAAAACTGACAATTAGCCTAGACTTTCTTCTTTGATACGACAGGATCTATAGCAATGCTTCACTAAATACCCTTTTTAATATTAAAATGAAATCTCTTATTTATTGATACTCAAATTATTACAATGCTGCGTGCAAATGTAATTGCTGTCTAGTGGATGACAGGCCTAAGTTTCCCGCAACCTAGTTGTGTTGTTTAATGAGCTCCCAGACCAAATGAATATGACATTGTGGTAGCAATAAAAAGAGCTATTAGCATCAGCCTCCCCCAAGGGTCCTCATTTGTCTCTATTTTTAGCTTCGTTGTACCAATTTGTACTTATATGTGATAGACCGTCACTCCATCTTTTATTGGGTCGCCCTAAGAGACCACTCTTATTCTCTGGGATCGAATTAGTTGTCATTTTTGTCAATAATTCCGGTTCTATTGCGAATATCTTCATTTCGTTCCCTTTAACTGTAGTATGTGCAAAATTGTCCTTTCCTGACAACAAATTTTGAAACAAACATTTTTTCATCAATTTTTGTTCATCTCTTGTTTTACATACGGTTAAGTTCTGAATGTAAAGCAACTAGCTTTCAAGAGGTTTTATCTAAATATTATTAATATTAATGATAAAAAAATGTCAGCAAAACCCGATTATTTTAGAAAAACATCTTTTTAGTTTCGATATGAACAGAATTTTAACCCGTGAAACTTCCAGATGCCAAAATCAGTCGCAAGAAGAAAACGAATGGAATTCCACACGTCCTCCTTATTGGATATAAATTTTATATTCTGGCAGCACTTTTAAATAAATACTACTCCAGAATTAAGTAACAAAGCAAAATCTCTAAAATATCTCACTCACATAATCAAAGTTAAAATGAGTAAAATACATTTTAAGTACACAAACCAAAAAGAGACAAATACAAAACCCACCGACCAGCTAAGGGATATTATCAAAAATGAAACAGTGTATGCGTGCAGTACCTTAAGCTCTCTTTCACTTCAGAGTGGTGCCAGTCCATTTTAAAATCTAAACTGATGGACGCCATTCGTGTGTGAAGCTGTGAAGTGTTCGCAAAGTATTTGGTGTTTTTTTTATTTTAAGCTAAATCAAATTTTCTTCCCCTAAGGAAAATGATTAATTTTCCCATGATCATTCGAAATCCGACCAAGTAAAACACGTTTCCGTGCATAGAACGCAATAATGTCGCATGCGTTATAGAAAAAGAAAACTCCAATTGTTCGACCAGTAAGTGTAGCAAGTGCTGTGAAAAAATAAAATTTACTCAAAAAAAAAAAACGAAGTATAAAAGAAAATTAGGAGAATCAAAAAATGGAATAGCCAACCAAAAAATGAAAGAAATACAAAATTACTGGTGAGGTATATGTCTCCACTGTAGAGAGAGAGAGATAGAGAGAAGCTGGATGTAGAGAGCAAGAGATAGACAGAGATAAAGGTAGTTGCTTAGAAAAACGAGAAGGACTGCAAGAAAAGAAAGCTACGATAAATACTTCGTACGTAAGCTCGTTTTTTCTTTTTGGTTGTGGTTCGTTGATTCGTTCTTCTTATTGTGGTGCCTTCGCCTTGCCTTGCCTTGCCTACTGCCTCCTCGTCCTCGTCTTCGGTCTTGTTGGTCTGGTCTCGGTTGTGTCAATCTGAATCTGAATTCTTGCTCGTCCAGCGAAAAACTAAAAAATTACGCTGGATTAATTTGTAAACAATAAAATGCAAAATTACGACAAGTAAAAATCGATGAACATCTAATTTCTCGCGTTAAAATTAAAAAAAGAGTGAAAGAAATAATAAGTGACATGTAAAATGTGCGTTGAGAGTGAAATAAAATAATTGCAGTAAATACATAGTAGGACGACGAACAGAGAGAGAAAGAACGATACGATAGACAAAATCAAAGTGAATCGAAGATAAATAACAAAAGGAGAATAAAATACGCACAAGTGATATACACTGACTGACGTTTGTTTTATTTTTTTTTTTATTATTATTTTTGACATTTTAAGAGGGAAACAGAATGAATCGACCATACAAAGACGTGAATCGGTTGCGTGAAATTATTATGTGAAAGAAATAGTTTCCAATACGACAATGGAGATGAAAATGGAGAAGAGATCAGCTATATTTTGTTTCTATATCTCGTTCGTTTCGATTCGGATGTCGAAGTCGATGTCGATGTCGAATCTTCCAAATTCTCTACCTGTGTAAAGTTTTATTAATATTCTTTCTCTTGCTTTTTAATTCTTTTCTCATTGTTTGCAAATGAAGGGAACAAAATTATTATTAAATTAAACAACAAAAGAAAAATAAAGAAATGAAAGATACATTTTTGTTTCCTTGTTTTTTATTTTTCCTTCAAATTATTTAAAATTTTTAAAAATTGTGCCATAGTGTTGTGTGTGCTGAACGAAAAATAGAAATTGAGGAGAAAATGTGAGAACACACGAGGAGAATAGAGAAAACTTTGTGATGTGATAAATAGAATTTATATAGGAAGAAGAATAACAGTTTCTGTTTCCGTGAGATCGAGAATTTCCTACAATAATTTTGTGTCTTGTGGTATTTTTTTTCGGTTTGTTGAAATCCCATTCGACATCCACTGAAATACATAAAACGGATAGCAAGCAAATAATTAAAAATGGTAAGTTTATTCTTCTGTAAACGAGAAAATTTTAAAAATCGGATTTTGCTGCTACTTGGAACCATTGTTTCTTTATTGTTACCAAAAACCTACTTCGTCGGTTCTCGCTCGGCTAACGTAAGGGAGAACGAGAAGAAAAAACAAATCTGTTCTGTGTACACCGACCGACCGATAGACCGAACCGACCGTGTTCGTGTATCCAGGCGAAAATACTCTTATTCTTTTTTGATTTTGTTATTGGAAGTGTGTGCATGTGTAGTGGTCTCGTTTTCGCGCATTGGTTATGTAGGGGCTATCACTCTTTTTTTTTGTTCGTCTTCTTCTTCTTGTTTCTTCTACTACTGATGACACCTAAAGAAGAGGAAAATTATTGTTGATTTTTTCTTATTTGGTTGGTTAAATTTTCACTTGGAATCTGATTGAAGGATTTTTCAAAAATTGAAGTACCTATATTTTATTTTATAAGTAGGTACCTACATACATTGGGCCTATACATAATATGCAATTGTTAAAACTACATATGTTTCTAAAATAAAATTTAAAAAGTTAGATAAACAAATACTAGGTTGGTAAATGATTTATCAAACGATAACTTTTGAGGTTGTCTATCAAGAAGATAGCTATATGTAGTTTGGTAGATATACTTGGCTATAATTTAAGAAAATGCACAAGCAATTCGACTATTAAGCCCTAAAATATACACCTATAGGTCTATAGGTAGATTAAGTACCTATCTATTGCCCTATTCAGGGTCAGACAAAAGAGACAATTTTAATATGTAATGCAGACTGAAGTTAGCTGTTAGATATTTATTGTAACACATAATTTTCCAATTGTTAACTCTGGGTTCCTTTTTTGAAATAATTTATTTAGCAGACACTTTTACTGTGAACACAGAACAATAGGTGGGTACAACCTACAACCCACCACCACCACAAATTATCATTTATTTAGGCCCAACAATTTAAAAAAAATCATAAATCATAACGACAATATTAGGTTATCCATTTTGTGGTTTCAAAAGTTAACGTTAATAAAATATAAAATATTATTTTTTTTCAAAACTATTTTTATGACCACCACTCAAATTGTTGCAAGCATCGATACTTTTGAAGTAGTTTTCAACCACTTTTTGACACATATTGGGCGGTTTCTCAGCCATAACTTAATGAATGTTGGTTTAAACGCGGTCTTTTGCAGATCCCCACAAAAAAGCCCAGTGGTGTCAAATCGCATGATCTTGGTGGCAAGTTGATAAAGCCACGACGAGAAATTATTAGGCCAGGAAATCTCTATTACAATAAAGCCATATTCGCTCGAGTTGTATGGCATGTGACACTGTCTAGTTCAAACCATAGATTCTCTAAGTCGTATTTTTTAAGAGCAACCAAAAAGAATACGGTTATCATATGAACATAACGCTCTTAAATGACGGTTACAGTCCTGCCCTCGTCGGTTTTGAAGAACTACAGTCCAATAACACCTCAGCTCCGGACCAAAGTGTGCACCAAACAGTGACTGTGGATTTTATGGCCTCCCTTCAATTACTTGAGGATTCTCAGAATCCCAAATACGACAATTTTGTTTATTAACATACCCACCGAGTGAGAAATGTGCTTCGTCGATTAAGAAAAAACTTCTTCTGAATTTTGCAATTGCTTGCGTAGTAGGACTATTATGTAATTCATAATCTCCTCTTAAAGCACGGTTGTGACAGAATCACCTTTTTTGTAGTAGGTTTTTGACAATTTGTATGCGTTGTGAGATAATTAAGTGCTCCATTTTTGTAAATGTTAGACTTTTAACTAAAAACAAAACATTGGTTTAACAACTTAGTTTGACAGATGTCGAATTCCTACCCTATACTTTTGAAAATGCAAAATATATAACTCTTTATTTATATATATGTATATAGATATTTTTGAAAGGTACAGTGATGGAAAAAATAATAGAAACGATGATAAAAACTAACCAAAGTTCTAAGCTATCATCTCCGTGTCTCCTATTTGGATTCAAATTTAGAGTTTCTTAATCGTCTGTTTAGAAAAACAAATACAAATTTATTCAGATAAGATGTTAGAATTCATGGCAGATGTTCAAAGAACTTTAAGTTCGATTCCAAATACACGGAGATGATTGCTAAGGATTTTGGTGAAAGCACTATGAGTTTTGCTAGTTTTATTCACCATCTGAAGCTAGTCCAATTTTTTGAATAAAGTTCAATTTTTTTAAAAATTAAATTTGCTTTTTTTATAATTAGCGAACACTGAAAGCGTTTTGTATACCTTTAATATGCCAAAGATACAGTGTGAGCATTAGGAAAAGAGGGAAGGGTTGAATAGGAGGTGTCGGTGTACATTGATTTTAAATTTCTGAACATTGCAATGACAGGGCAAGATAGAGCGTGGCAAGGCGTTCCACATTCGTGTAATATGGCTAAAAATGAATCTCTGTACTTCATAGTACGGCCGAAGTAGGGCTCAAGGGTAAACTGATGGGCATTTCCAGAAGCGCTTAAATTGTTTAAGGGGAGGAATGCAACTGGCTATTTCACGTCGATGTTTGAGTGACGTAAACGAGTTGATGATGTTAATGTCACCAATCATTTTAAAAGCTCTTTTTTTAATACTGTCTAAAAGGTTTAAATAAGTTACTAGAGCACCAGTACAGAGATGAGAGGTATATTCAAGTTTCGGACGTACATATGTATATAGGTTTTGTAGATGCCGTGGACTGAGTTCGGGCTCTAAGAAACGAAATGTTGGCCTTTTTCAAAAAGGAAACGCTTATTAATGTGGATTCACGCAATATAATAAATCGAAGCATTCATAAAAATTGTAGAAATAATACAATCTCTATAACACAATACACTTCATGGAAAGCCCATTAAAATTATTTCTTTTTTAAATGATAGACTATATCTGGGGTAAACTTAAAAGAAACTGCAGGGCCAAATACAAGGACATCTTAAGGTTAAAAATTAAAAAAATTCGTGGTATTTCACACTTTTCAAGACAAGTGTCAAAAAAATGTGATTATGCTATTTATTATAAATTTGCAAAAACCATGCATTTAGGTATTAGCAACAATTTTAGCCATTAAATAATCCTATTATCAAAATACAGTACCATTCTTAATTCGTTTCTATTATTTGTCCAGTTCAAATTAGTGGAAAATAAATCAGGGATTTTTTATAACTCTTTTCTTTTGTTTAAGTCTAACAATTTAATGTGATATTTTTTCCTTAATTAAGGTATGGAGAGTTGTAAGATATTTTTTTAAAAATTTGTTTACACGCTATTTATTGCAAAAGAACTTGCAAGCTAAGGTCGTTTCTATTATTTTTTCCATCACTGTAAGTAAGTAAATAATTAGGATAGGTGTACCCGTCACTAGTATTCTACTAATAAGATTCCGAAACAGTGTGGTCAGATAGAATTAAAATATTTATTTTATTTCAGACCTTTTTTGTCGCTTGGTCAAATTTTGCAATTTACAACTTAGCTGGTAGGTTAGAAAAGAAAAAAACAGCTTTAATGTTTCAACAAAGCCTGATTTTAAGTCTTTTAAGTGAAAGAATAGATTAAAGTAAAAACTATACTTAAAGTGCTAACCAGTATGTTTTTGGTTTGTTTCTTTTTGGTTTTATAATTTTTCAAAAAAAAAAAAAACAAAAAAAAAATAGGTACAGGTATAACTTATGTTTAATGAAAAGAAATTTTACAATGTTCCGTTACAAGAACTTAAATTAAAGCATGTGTACTAGAAGTCCAGCAAAGTGGCCAGAATTAATCAGCGAGGTTCCCAAAATTGAGTGAAATTAAATCTAAATACCTATAAATTGTGTTTTTGGGTTATATCACTTGAACAATTTCATAACTTCGAATACTCTTTGAAATCACTTCAAGTGAAATTAAAGAAATTTAAATTTAGCAAATCAGTGATTAAACAATTTTGTTTATTGTCATAATTTGTATAATTTTGTTTTAATAAAATATTAGTCAGATTTGGGTTTCCTTGCGATAAGCAGTTGCCAAATATCGATTGGGAAAGACTGGTATCATAGTATAGTTTCTGAATGTGTCTTGAAAGTTTTTAAAAGAACTTTATTTTTGTTATAGAAAAGAAATTTAGTATGTTTAAAAGTCGTTCTAAACGTTCTGTCCCTTTTCTCAAATATAAATAAGAAGCTGCAAGTTCTCACGATCATTCTATAGCAAACTTAATGTTTATGTCCCCTAAGTGAAAATATTAATGCTTTTAAACAATTTTCTCTTGTCGAATTTAAATCATACCACGTTACTCTGGTCGAATTAAAGAAATTTAGAACACGAAAAAACACTTCAGTTTGAAAAAAAATTAAATCGATATCGATAAAAGTGAATTTCAAATTTTCAATTCCAATTTTTATTTTGAATCAATTTCAATTTTGTTTCGAGTAAAAGTGAAATGTAGCACATAGCTCAATATTAGTATTTATTATTATGTGACACATTTTCAATAATGAGTATTTAATATTTGGGCAATAAAATATGAAGGACAAAAAGGTTCATATCTCTAACGTTCGTTTTTTAAAGTAAGAAAATGCGTTTGGATCCTGGGTACTATTACATTTGCTCTAAAGACTTATTTTCAATTTTAATAATCGTTATTCTGTTTATGGTAGGCGGTACGATATCTCAGTTAAGTTTAGTGTGTATCAAGTTAAGACAAAATTGCATATTCGAAATATTATTTAAGTAAATAATTACTACGATAGGCGTGGGTGCCTTATATCGGCTTTCAATTTTATTTGAGTTGATGCTTCTGAATCTGCATAAAAAGTTGACTTAATATATTTTAGTCAAGAAAATTTCACTACCCACCACTTTTCACAAGTTAACGTCAAAACTTTTTCTTTAAGCAACTATTTTGGGTTTCTTTTTTTTCACTTGAAATTTTCCTAAAAAAAGTCCGTATTGATTTTGAATTCCTGAATATTGCAATGACTGGGAAGCACAGTGTTGTAAAGCATTTCACATTCGCGTAGTACGATTAAAGAACGAATCTCTGTACTTGATAGTAGGACCAATATTGTGCTCGATTTTATACTGTTGAGCATTCCTGGAAGCGCGGATAGGATGGTTAAACTGTTTAAGGGGATGAATTCAACTGGCTATCTAGAGCATAAACTGTTAAAATAACGGTTTAAGGCAAGATACTTTTCTTTAGAACAGAAATGGGAGTTTTCTATTATTTTGAGACTATATAACAGTCAGATCTGAAGGGGGTCTGAGGGATCGCCTAAGGAAAGCCAAACATTTTGCGTCGTTTTTGGCAACATCGTGTATGTAACGTTCCACATGAGGTCGTTGCTGATCCACATACCGAGAATATCGAGGTGTTCAGTCTCCTCTATGCAAGTGCCATCTATGGATAATGGCAAGGGGGTATATCTCGCTTTAAAGATACAATACAGTATTGGGTGGTTTTCGAAGCATTAAATTCCACTCGAATTCCAGTTCCACATCCGAAGAAAAGTGATGTGATCCCGAAAACGATGAAAAGCTAAGTGTATTTTTCGTCAATGGAACAATGTATTGGATTAGAAGTTTCAGACAGGAGATCATTAATAAAAATGAGAAAGAGTGTTGGAGATGCAATAGAGCCCTGACACCAGCATTTATGATGTGGTTTTCAAACTTGAACATATCCAATTCTACATATATTGAACGATCTGAAAGATAATTACTCATTCAATGAAGGAGGGATTCATAAAAACCGATGGTACGCATTTTCGATAACAGATCCTGTTGCCATACAATATCATTTCTTTAGAAATATCAAGTACTAACATTCTCCAAAACGATGAACACATTAAATAAGGGATAATAAAACACCAGTTAACGTTCCAATACACCTTAAATAATATTCATATTCGTTTAAGTAAATACCTACAATATTTTAGTTATTTTAATGCCTACTTATTTTGCAGGTTCAAGGAGAATGTAGAACCTTAATTTCTGGCAAATTTCCCGTAGACATTAAACCTATGGGGGTCGTCTGCTGAAGACCTATCAGTGCACTTTAAAAATCTCCTTTACGGCAAATCATTATTAAACTATCACTTTGCGGAACCTTTGGTAACCAACGATTGCTTGGAAAAGGAAATCTCAGCTTATGAAATATATGCTGTTATTCACAGAGCGAAAAATAGAAAAGCCCCGGGCGAAGATGGAATTCCATAGGAATTTTTCAAGAACGCTCCTCCGAGCTTCATCAACCAACTGATGATTATTCAATAAAGCGTTACAAAATGAGGACACCCCCAGTTCATTTAAAAAGTCAGTGATCTTTTCGATTCACAAAAAAGGAGCTCTGGACCTGGTTGAAAATTATCGAGGAATCTCTTTTATGAAAGTCCTGGCGAAATTGTTTTGTGGAGTTCTTGCAGGCAGATTGGAATCATGGGTTGACGTCAACAATATTCTTTCCGAATTTCAAGCTGGTTTTAGGAAAAACTATTCAACCACCGACCACATTTTTTCAATTACTTTGATTGTGAAAGCCTTCCAAGCCAGGATCAAGAAGGTCTATATTCTTTGTAGATTTTAAATCAGCTTTTGACTTGGTGAATCATAATGTTCTCTTCTATAAGCTCTCGCAAATAGGTATTTCAACTAAGTTTATCCATGTTATAAAAGAAATGTATTTTGATTCTCAAGCATCTGTCTGGGATGGGTCAGCTTATTCAAAATTGTTTCCAACAGACAATCGTGTCAAACAAGTGCCCTTTTGTTTTCACTTTTCATCAATGACATAGTGAATTTCCTTCCTGGTGGAATTCGGATCGCTGGAATGTCAATAAATGTACTTTCACAGTCACCCGATGATTTACAACTGATGATAAATCGTCTATCAGAATATTGCTGCAAATGGGATCTTCTGATCCTTCTTCTACACTGATAAATCCAAGATCATGGTATTTTCCAGATCTTCTAGATTCGTTATAATTTGTACTCCAATGGTAACTTCCTGGAAGTGGTTAACGAATATAAATACTTAGGAGTGAAACTTAGAACGAAGATGGACTTTAACGAACATTTAGTTGAGAAAACCAATTGTTGTCAAAGTATGCTAAATATATCATGGAAAAATGTTTTCTCAAACAAACGAGTCCCACTCTCTGCGGAATACAAATTTTTTTAAGCTATTGTGAAGACTACACTTTGCAATGCTGCTCAAGTATGGGGCATGGAAGAATACGAAGCAATTGAAAAATTCCACCGAATTTAAAAAAAAAAACCTTTTAACATGCCTCTGAAAAACTGTACATTAAAGACTCATGCGGATTATATCGTAAACATTTTTAATCAACCTGATGAGCGCCTATCCAAAAAAATGCTGCCTTACGAAGTAAGAAATAAGGATTGCTGGATGAGGAAATGGAAAAATATGGCAATCAGTTTTGATGAAGAAGTTTTGATGGAAGAAAGAAACTTGGTTGATTTGAAGGAGCAGCTCTATCGCATAATGGGAAAGCACGAAAACTCTGTTCGGGATGGTTTTAAAGGAGCAGTAGCTCGCGAGTCCCTCAGTAGAGTGTTTTACTCCCAACTCAATATGAGCTTAAATCAAGCAAATTACTTCCAAGACTCACTGAGCTTCAACGAAATGTCCTTAATTTTTAAAGCAAGATGCGAACTCTTAGGACTTAACGGAGGACCCTACAATGGAAGTTTCAACTAATTTTGTTCCTTATGTAATCTTAAATCCAAAGAAGACTGCTTTCATTTTATCAGTAAATGTCCCATTTTTGCATCATTCAATTGTTAACAAATGTATCAAAACAACGAATCAATAAATGAATAGTTAGTTACTTATTAACATTAAACCTTTGGGAAAATATTGTTACATTTGAAAAGCTAAAAATTAATTAATAAGCAAAGAGTCTCAAAAATCCTACCTGTAGGTACCCTAAAACATTATTAAGAAGGAAACTGTCAGAAAAAAACATTAAAAATAAAACATTATTATGAAGGAAACTGCCAGAAAAGAACGAGGTTCCCACATTTTAAAATTGAGCATCTAATTCTGCTTGGGCTTAGCTAAGTGCATACCTGTAATTAGCTGGTCTTAACTCTTTTTTGTTTTTATAGAAACTTAATAGCAGTTAATGGTTTATCTGTGTTCTGTGTATGTCGAATGTCCTTCAAGTCAAATAACTTCTGGGAATATCTCCAAGCACAGATGCATTCGACGTCATTCCATCGATCATAAGATCAATTAAATATTTGTATGTAGGTAATTCAAAACGTATTTCACTTAAAACAATGCGCACCTACTCACCCCAATGCATTAAAAAGCTTAAACAAAATTTTAAATATAAAACTAAAATAAAACCTAGTCGATAAAAATCTAAAATGCGTGCAGAATTTCGTTAAATTCAATCATATGCGATTCTTTTCTGTTCTTTAAATATTGTTTAATCGCCTGAAACTCACTGGCCTTCCTATTCCTAGAAATTAGCAATACAGAAAAAGCACGATCATGCTAGACATAGGAGGTAGTTGTGTTTTGTATTCATAGGATAACGTCTGAAGTGATGAATACAAGACAATTGCAACGATATACATATGAACTAATGAACATGTCCGAGCTAGCAATCGCTGCTGGAACTTTAAAAAAACGTGACAGATCACTCGGACTCGACGCAAGCTTGATTAGATTATATAACACTTATAGATAGATATTTTATAATTTTGTTAAATAATAAAACAAAAACTAAGCAAGTGCAATGTGAGATTACGAGTAGTCTATTCTCGGTTAAGATTCTTCTCTCAGCTCAGATGGCAATTCATTAAAAAAAAAGGGTGAAATTTTGCTAACGCACACACCACCCCCACCCCCACCTGACTAACCTTTCTGGTTAAATGGCAATTAATGAACAACTTGCTGCAATTATAAAGACAATTTCACAAGTTTATTTCTTCTTTTCTTTTTATTGTTGTGATATTTGAATTATGGCCAAATGAGTAACTGTTCTTTGTGTTTGAAATCAATTAATTAACTTTTGCTATCTGTTGCTGTTGCTGAGATTGCATGCGAAATATAATTTTGTGTGCGGCAGCGGCTCATTACGGCACCGCTCCGATCTGAACTGCTGACGCAGAGGGGCGCAGACGAAAAACGAACGTTCGAACGGACTTCTGACGTTGCGACAACAATTCGCTGTTGGTGGTTGTTAAATTAGTATTTATGGAAATTTATAATAAATACACATCCCAACGAATATTAATTAAAATATAAATATGTACAATATTTAATGTAAATGCAATTCAACAACACAGGGGGAAGCGTTGTTTGATGGGGGATAGCCCGGGGGTGTTGGATAAACAAATGATTGATGAGAATGCTTAGCACATTTGGAGTGGCCTTCAAGTCAGCGGTCGAACGGTCGTTACCTTTGCAGAGGGGCAGAGGGATGGGTGGGTTGGTTTGGAGTAAATGTGATGCAGACGGAGAAAATTATTGTACTCGCTTAGAAACACGATCGAGAATTATTCAATTTTATACATATTTATATAAAATTTTATTTGTGCTGATCGATGATGAGATGAGAATCTCTGGTATTTTATATTATGTGACGTTTGGCGCGTGCAGTATAATGATTTGAGAGACATTGAATCATATGTGTCATCGACTTTTATTAAAGAAAATTATTCGATGCATTGTGTGGGATTTTCTTTTGTTTCAAAAAATAACGACAGGTATCGTGTTTTGATTGTTTGCAAATGTTTATACAAATTATAATCTGTCTTGCGTGTTTTTAACAATTTTGTTAAAATTTAGTTTTTCTTTTTGTTAATTTAAACAAAAAAGTATAGCTATGATAACGCCTAGTTATAAATTTGTTGAACTGCAACTTTACAAATTTACTTTTACAAAGGTAAAAAAGTCTTGTATGGTATGTTAAATTTTAAAACATTCATGCATAAACTCCAAAAAATGGAATAGATAGTAATAATCGCAGAATTTGATAATCAACCTTATTTTGATAGTCGTTAAAAGCTTTAGAAAAACACGACAGAAGTATTTGACATTACTTATAGCGTTCAACGACAATTAAAGTTTGTTTTGTTTTGTGGAATGCATTCATTTGGTGACATTAACCCGCCAATGGGGTGACCTATTGGTCTGTGAGACCGGGTTTGCGAAAAAAAATGCGAATAAATTTCTTCTCCGTTATTGTTTTTTGTTGAATTTGAATTTGTGTATTGTAATAAAAGAGCTTCTGTTGAATTCATATCGTTGTTTTATTGTAAAGGAACATATATTTTTAAAAAAAACATGAAATATTAGTAACATATTTCGAAAAATCTTCAGTTGAAAAACCCGGTCCATGCGATCGGCGTCACCAACGGCGGGTTAATACAGTTATTTAAAATTTTGTCTTTTTAAAACAAAAGCGTCTAAAAAAATTCCAAATTTTGTCGATTGTAAATTTGCAAACAAAAGCGCCAAAAAATACTTCAAAATGTATGTTTTTGTCTTTTGGTTTTAAAATTAAAATAACAAGTTTCTTTAAAGTTAAAATAACAACTTCCAAACATATAAAACGGCATGTGGAGCTCATGGAGGCAAATGAAATAAATTTAAAAGAAGCGTCCCCAAAAGTTAAGAAACAAAGTTTGAATGGGAGTCTTTGGCAAAGGAATTAATTAGTATTAATTTTGCAATGTTTGAAAACAAGTAAAAATGTTTCTTTTAGATTTGGTTTGACACCAAATTCAAAATTAAACAGAAATTGTTTTTTAACAAAAAGAAATCGAACCGACAGGCGGAGGAGGCTTTAAACACAAATGTTTAAATGAGGTTGAGGAAGCTTGAAGCAAGGATCTTGTCATTGTGAACTTAACCGGATATGTGGCAGGTGTTTCCTATGATTTTGGTGGTCATAAACTATTTCTCTTTCTCCTCCACATCATAATACACGAATTCGAGAATAAACAAAATAATAATATAAAGTCGTCATCCTTTAACCCTTTTCAAGAGACCCGGACAATGCATTATTATCGAAGAGGCAGGTTAAACAAGTTTTGATTTATTACCAAAACGTCAATGGCCTAAGGACAAAGATCAATACGATCTATAAAAATATTAACAATCTACAACATGACATAATTACTCTTACAGAAACATGGCTAAATAATTCCTTCATAGATACCGAACTCTTTGACTCAACTTACCAAGTTTTTAGACGAGATAGGCACCAATCGAGTGACTCGGAGACAGTCGGTGGTGGAATACTATTCGCGGTAAAAAACTACCTTATATGCACTTTGGTTGATACTTTTGATCTTTCTGACGTCGAAATGCTATGTATTAAAATAAAATTGGAAACAGGTTATCTCTTTATCATCTCAGTATACATACCTCCAAGATCTACCAGTTTTGTCTATGAAAATTGCATGCATTTAACTGAGAAGATCCACGACCAAATGGAACCTAATGATGAACTGCTCATCGTAGGTGATTTCAATCTTCCGAACCTCAACTGGACAAAATCATCAGATTTCAACTATTTTACACCTATCAGTCCAACGAACACCAATGAATTCACAATTATTGATGGTTTAGCTTCTTGTGGACTTGTTCAATTTAATGGAGTTGCCAATCAATACAACAAATATTTGGACCTAATATTTTTCTCCGACACGATAAATACTGACGTAGCTGTATCTCCAGCCGATGTTAAACTAGTAGAAGAAGACCGTCACCATCCAGCTTTAAATATATCACTGAATATAAATGTGTGCAATATCCCTAATACATCAAATGAAAAACTTAAATTCAATTTTAAAAAATGTAACTTTAATGAACTAACTAACTTATTGTGTAATGTTGACTGGAATCAGCTGCTCCTAAATCGTAATATTGATGACATGTGTCTAAATTTTTATAGTATTATTTTTAACTATTTTTATGAAACTACGCCATTACGGAAATCTCGCTATAAATCTAAAACTCCACCATGGTTTGAAACTCAATTAAAAAACTTAAAAAATAAAAGGAATAAGGCATGGCTAAAATTTAGTAAAACTAGAGCAGAAGAATACTTCAGGATTTACTCCGAACTTAAAAATATTTTCATTGACTACTCCAATATTCTATACTCTGACACAACAAGTCATGACTCCCAAATAATTTTAAATATGTTTGCTAATTTCTTCAAAGATGCTTTCGACGTACCTCCTTTATTTCAAATTCCCGATTCGTTCTTTCCAGCCCAAAATTATCCTCATCTTAACTCACTTGACTTGACAATATGTGAGGATTCAATTGTTCGTAGTTTCTCAGAACTTGATGACTGTTTTCACCCTGGCCCTGATGGAGTACCATGATGTGTTTTAAAAAAATGTGTGTCTCATTGATCGTACACTCTGTTTGTTTTGTTCAATGAATCTCTTAGAAGCTCAGTTTTCCCACTATTATGGAAAAGTGCATTTATAACTCCGATTCATAAAAAAGGGTCTAAGAATGAAATAACGAATTACCGGCCGGTTGCCAAACTTTCCGTTATTCCCAAACTATTTGAGTCCATTATCTGTAAGATGTTATCCTTTAATTATCCAGAATAAATCAACAATTACAAACCTACTTCACTTCACTTCTTTCTGCCTTGACTCTTTCGAAGATCGTAAACAAGTAGATTGCGTATTTACAGATTTCAGCAAAGCCTTTGACAAATTGTGTCAGAAGACTTTAGTCCATAAACTTAAGGCCTTAGGGTTAAACGACAAATTCTTGACGTGGATCTCGTCTTATCTCAAAAACAGAAGTTATAGTGTTATATTCAGAAATGAATTCTCCGACCAATTTTACGTCAACTCTGGTGTTCCACAGGGTAGCCATTTAGGTCCTTTATTATTTATCTTATATATAAATGACATAACATCCGTTATAAAAAACTCCTCCGTTTTAATATACGCTGATGACATTAAAATTTTCAAATCTATTAGTTCAATTAATGACTGCTCACAGCTTCAAGAAGATCTTCATAGTTTTAGGGAATGGTGCAATACAAACCGACTTTTATTGAATATTGACAAATGTAAAACTATGTGTTTTACACGCAAAAAAACAATTATAGATTATAACTATTTATTAGATTCTTCCTCCCTTTGTAAGCTTTCCGTTTTCTCTGATTTAGGTGTTATTCTTGACAGTAAATTAACGTTCTGTGACCATTATAACTTTATAGTTAAAAAGCTAACAAAATTCTAGGTTTTATTAAACGTTTTTCTCGTGACTTTCGTGACCCATACGTCTTAAAACTTCTTTATGTATCATTTGTAAGGCCAATATTTGAATACGGCTGTATTATATGGGCTATTATATAATGGACTATTCAGTCCATATTGACAGACTTGAAAGTATCCAAAAAAGATTTATGCGTTTTTGTCTTCGTTTTCTTCCGTTTTCCCAAATATTTACACCACCTCCTTATTCTAAGAGACTTTTACTAATAAACCTCCCTACACTTTCACAACATAGACAATATCTCCAATTTTGTTTTATTTTAAAATTAATTAATGGTTCTATTATATCCGCAACAGCTCTGAATCGTCTAAATTTTAGCTATAGCCAAACTAGCATAAGAAGACAGATACCTTTATGTCCGATCTTTAGCAAAATAAACTATGGCATGAATAGCCCTTTAAATCAATTGATTTAAGTCTTTAATAAATTTTATAATTTAATTTCATCTGTTAATGACAATGTTAAAAGTCAACAATTTAAAGAAAGATTTTTTAATTTGTTATAGTATTTATTTATTTCTATATTAATTAAAATTTTAAATTAAAAATTATGTAAATAGCTATAAGTTTATATTAACGTTAGATAATTAACGGATTAAATAAATAAATAAATAAACATCTAACCAAAAAAAAACGTCGCCTCAAAGACTCCCTCAAATGGTCTGATTTCCAAATTTTAGGTGAACCGAATTCCAATAAATTGGCACTCAGAGCTACACAACGTTTTGCACCTTCACCCCAACGTATGGAAAGTGAAGAGGACCTAAGAGAAGATGTGAAACAAAATTAACGGAAAACGCTTTAAAAAATGTTTTTGGAGAAACACATGGAATCGGCTCAGTTGATAATTGACTATCAGGATTTTCAAAATTAATTGTGGAAATGATGAAATTTTAAATTGATTCTTATACAAAATTTAAATAAAAGTATCAAGCTGGCTGTGTTTGACATTCTTACTTGGTCTTTTTCGAATGTCGTACGCTTTGTCGGTCAGAAGGATGTTTTTTTTTTTGTAATGAAAAAGGCTAACTAAGAACGAAAGTGGTAGCTCTATTCGGAATAAACATACTTCCTTAAATATTACTATATCAAATTTTTGTTGTAACAGCTTTTAGGTATCAATTTGACTGTCACCTTACATAGATTAATTTCGGATATTTTGATGGTCATTTATCAACAATCACCTTAGCCGATTCCACTCCTGGCTCGAGAAAAATTGTTAACTGATATAAAGAAATCTTTGATGGAAATACAAATAACTAAAAATGTTAATTCGTTTAAAACTATGATTGACCATTTAAAAGAGAGTACACGAGTTAGTAGGAACACTTTTTATTCAAAAGAAAGGCAGCTAGAGATTTAAAAACAGCAAATGGAATGGGATGAAAATCCACGCCAGCAAGAAAATAATTTGAAAATAATAGACATGGAAATCCGAAAAAGAAATCTGGCTATTGAAGGAAGAAAATTGAAGAGTATGGAAACAAGCACCAGTTAAATTTAATTTCTTTATTATTGTGTTATATAATATAATCAATGAAATTGTTAAACTGAAGTTCTTAATAATCGTCATCCTCACAGATTTTTTAAGAACCTGTGGCATTGGCTATTGCTGTTGCATATATCTGCTGGAAGTTTATTATATATAAATGGAGCTATGACAGTACAGAAGCGTCTAAGATTCTCTGTTCTAGTTCTTTGGATAGTCACAGTAGACGCTGATGATCTCAACGAACGAACGATTTATTTCATTTCTTCTTACTTTTTCTTGTATTGTGACCACCCCGCAGATAGAACAGTCTCAATACCTTATAAACATAAAGATGCCGAAGTGGTAATATATTGAGTGGTTTAAACATTGGAAATTATGGTTCCCATCTAGGTTTGTGAAGCATTACTCTAATGATCTTCTTCTGGGCTATGATAAAAGGCTGTAGGTTGATGACAAATGCACTACCCAAGCAGGAAGTACCATATTCTAAGCGAGAGTTAGCTATGCATAATAAATAGATGTTAGTAGGTTTGCTGGTACTATTTTTCGCAAGAGAAAGATTTTGTTCAAAACAATATACATATTTTTTTAACACTCATAATGTGTGACTTCCAGTTCAGTTTTGAGTCTAGTATTATGCCAAGGTATTTAAATTATGTTACACATTAAAGTGGCATGCCAGAAACGGTACAACTAGAATGATTACAGCTTGAGTCATGAAGACCAACATTTTCAATAGAAATCTCATTTGACAAGGAAAAGTAATACCTGTGTAAAACCTGTGTAATACCTGTGCAACCTAAAGTTTTTTTCAGGGGTACTGCGAGGAATTGACAAATTCTCCAAGAGTAATTCTTGTCATGAAAAGCGCTTTCTCAAATTAGTCGTTTGGATTCGGCATATAAACTGTAGGCCCCCTCCATCCCTGCAATTACTCA
The DNA here is from genome assembly GCF_945859685.1 of Eupeodes corollae. Taxonomy (NCBI): domain Eukaryota; kingdom Metazoa; phylum Arthropoda; class Insecta; order Diptera; family Syrphidae; genus Eupeodes; species Eupeodes corollae. The sequence goes on along the minus strand of NC_079149.1, from coordinate 88,228,538 downwards.
CACACAGGAATGGTTGAGAGTTGTAAGTCACTATGCCCTGGTTTTCTACGGATTTATTTCAATTAATTTAGTTGTCAAAATGTCAGCTGTTTTAGTGAATCGCAAGTGGAATCTATGAGCGACTAGTAGGCTGGCGCTTAAGCTATGCAGTACCGTTTTAAAAACGACACAAATAAAAAATGACAATTGGCGTTAAAGTAAAATGACTATCGGAATAAGGGTTAATATAAGAAATATGAATAATGGCAGCAGTGAATGAAGGGCGTACCAATTACAAGTATCTTTTTAAAAAAATAAAGCTAACAAATTTCTATTCTTACCATGTTATATTACTTTATTAGTAGAAGCAAACATTTCACAATTGTTAATGAAGCTCTCGGCTCAACTTTCCATTACCGCAGCTCGAATTTCCACTCGCAGTTTTTTTTTATTTGATAGATATGTGCAAATAAATAACAACTATAGCAATTTTAGAGACCCCTACCTAACTATAAAAAAAATCAGAAGGAAATTCGTGCTGTGGTAATGGGAAGTCGTCCCTCTGTGCGGCTTTTCCAAGCACCAGGTGAGGTAATCTTATTTGTTGACATAGCTGCCGAGTTGAAATTGGAATTCTGAGGCGAATTGTCGCGATTCGTTTCCAAAATTCTCTTTCAAACTTGTGAGTAATTTGTTGATCTGTAGAGATTAATTGAAAGTTGATGTTCGTGATTTGAGTCTCACATCCTCGACTACACCGACGGGGAACATGACTGTTATCCATATTCCCCAACTTTTAATTTGTCTCACCAAATTTGTTCACAAACCTATGTACAGCAGGATATGGGTTACTTACGTAGATCAAAAGTTCAGCGGATGTATAAAACTAATTTTGGTTTTCAAAACTAAGAGCGGAAAACAGATTTCAGTGTCTAAATAAAATATGGGCCATCGTTTGCGTATTTTTATCTGAGATTTATCACTTAGTTTTTACAATATAGGTTTTGGATGTTTGAAAATATCCAGATTAAAGAAGGATTCAGTATAATTTTTGTTATTTAATCAGTTTTTACCTTATTAGCCGAAAAACACCAAAGTTATTTTGTTATTTTTGCTTAAGTATAAATACTTTAGAAGACCAGAAATTACCAGCAGCTGCATTGAAATTTACGAGTTCAAGGGAAGTATTATTGTTAATTAAAGCTACTAATGCCTCCCATTGCGTACTTAAGAAAAGGTGATTGAAAAATCATGAGAAAAGAACAAAGACTACTTTTGCACAAAAACCCACTTTTCTGAAAGCGATGGAATAATCTCCTTTGAAGAGTGATGATAGTTCTTTTTTATTTCAAATAAATCGATATGTGGATTGTGGAACTCTAAAAATGAATTTACTGGTTTTATAAATTAACGTCTGTGATTTAAAAGTATGAACCTAGTTCCTAGTAAAAAACAAAACACCATAAGACAAGAATTATATATTGTTTTATATACTTTTTTGTTTCATTTATTTGGCCATAATATTCACTCCAAATAACTGACCTCAGCTTTAATGCCAGCTCTAAAACGTTGTGGTCATCGACCAACAGTGGCACGCCCTGTTTCTATTGATAATTTTAACACAACTTATAAAAATTTCTGTCAGAAGTCTTTCAAGCATGTTCTCTAATTCTGGCCATAAAAATCAATCTTAAGGATTAAAATATGGAATCTCTAAGAGCCAATCTTAAGCTTCTCAAAGACCTACGATGATGTTGATTCTTAGGCACTTTTTTGTTTTCTTGGCTTTCTTTGACTTAAAAAATCCTTTAGAAGAATCCATTTATATTCATTGAACAGGGTATTTGTTAAACCTTTTAATAAACCCTCTACCACGTTTCTGTGGTACAACTTTTTTACATTCTTTCCCAAAAAAGGCGAGATGGGACACTTTGGAGTGAGACTTTCAATCAAACCATTACAGAAGCCTGGTGATGGTAACTTTTGACCCTTAGAGCAACAGTTTTAGTTTGATGTGATTGTGTGGCATAAATTATATCTAATCAGAATTGAAATCGATCTGGTTAATTTATCTAATTCACTTGACATTATCTTTCTCTTTCGAAGGTGTTTTAGCGATATTCGTGCTCGTACTCCTTTCATAAACATACAAAAATGGGCAGCGCACTAGTGTTAACGCATGGTTTGATGCGAGCTGTAGAGGTTATGAGGGCCAAAGAGGTATATTTCCGTTGCTATAAAACCAACCGTACTAATGAAAGCCGGAAAAAGTTCAAACAAAGCAGGAAGGCCTGCAACGTACGAATATGTAAGACGGACCGAATTTTTACATGACCAAAAATTACGGCAAAAAATACTGCAATGCCCCAAAGGCAGTAAAAATTATTGGTCATTTGTGAAAAAACATGAAGAATTCTTCCTCTTCATCGGTTCCTACGCTTGTTGTCAATGACACTCCTTTTGTTAGGTCTTTAAAGAAAGCTTATCTCTTTGCTAGGCAGCTCGTCGCCAATTCTGCGCTGCCAGTGAGTGTTATGACTCCGACTGTATTTGAGCGAGTTAGTGATTCTATGGGACCAATCTTTTTTCGCACTCGTACTGTGGCAAGAGTCCTTAGAGATCTAAACACACATAAATCTGCTGGTCCGGATGGTATCCCTGCTATTGTTCTGTAGAGATGTTCTTCAACGCTGGTAAAACAACTGCGTAAGGTTTTTCATCTGTCCTACTCCTCCGGTCTCGTTCCGAGTGGATGGAACAACTGCATTTGTCCAGCCCACCCAAAAAAGGCGAATCTTCCTCACCCTCTAATTACCGACCGATTGCACTTATGTATGTCCCTTCTTTTGAAGGTCATGGAAAAGCTGACCGGCAGTACGGCTTTCAAAGCAATATGTCCACTGGTGATCTCATGGTTCATCTCACCGAACAGTGGAGTAAATCTATACATCGCTTTGGAGAAAGTAAGATTATTGCACTTGATATTTAAAAAGCATTTGAAAGGGTTTGACATCAGGCTCGCTTATCGAAAATGCGTGCTTTCGGATCGTTCAATACAAGTAGTATTGGATGGATTCAAGTCTGCAAACCTTAAAATAAATGCTGGCGTGCCCCAGGGCTCTGTTCTATCTTCAACACTCTTTCTCATTTTTATTAATGATCTCCTGTCTGCAACATCTAATCCAATACATTGTTTCGCTGACGATAGTACTCTTAGGTTTTCAGATATGGAGCTGCAACGACAAAATATGATAAGCTCATTAAATTCCGACCTAAACAGCATTGTTCAATGGGGATTAAAAAACCGCGTGGAATTTATGCCTCTGCATAATAAGGGTAGTAATATCCCCTTGAGTGTGTGCTTATTATAAAAAAATTAGAAAAAATTTCTTTCACCATTTAGGAGTTGGTTATATTCTGGAGTTTAATTCCTGAAATGCCTTAAATTGTTTGTGAATTATGAATACTGATAGAAATCACAGCATTACACAGGACCCTGCTTAGAGAGTCTGTCAAGAATTCGCAAAAATATTCCAAAGATTCTCTGACATACTTTATCTTTAATTTGTTTTATATACAAAAGACAGCAATGAAATATATCCAAAATTTATTTACCAATGTTATTTTTGTGAACGAAGTATTATAACATTTTTTCCTTTTTTTCTTTTCAGAGAGTCAAATTACAAATGAATCGCAGTTAGCAGCAGGCATCGTTTTTTGATCTTGCATCAGAAACTTTAACATTTACAAAAAAAGAAGTAAAAAGTTTCAGTAATGAAACCAAATTTTAATCCGAATTTTATGGCAGCTACATTTGTTTAGCATCTTAAAAATCTATAGAAATCCACAAATAAACCAGCAAATAAGAATAAATGTTGGAACTTCCGTCGTCATTACCACCCGTACAACAACAACCGCCCTTACAAAGAAAGGTGTCGTTTGCGGTGCAGTTGCTAGCGTCCACATCATTGCTATCGTCTTTGAAACTAATAAACGCATCTCCAGCAGGAAACCTAATACCAACAACTAAAAGAACAAGAACAAGGTCAATAGCACTGAACCAAAGACCGTCTCCTATGTTACGGTTTTCGAGAGAAACAACTTTGTCGTCATATTTATTGTCGTCATTATCGTTATTGAATTTGTTGTCGCTGTCATCGTTTTCATCAACAAATAGAACAAATGAGTTCCTTCCAAAACGTTAAACTTATTTCAACAATAATTCAACAATTATTCAACACCAAGAACAAGAAGAACAACAAAAATTCACCACTTTTTGTATTTGAACAAGACAAGGAACAAGTGCATCAACTTCAAGAAATTAATCAAAACTCAACAATTGTGATCAAATCAAAAGATAGACAAAACATAACCAGAAAGAAAGAAGCATCCAATTTAGCTGTAAGCGTTAGCGCCAGTAGAACATTAATAGGTAGAAAAAGGGATTTAAACGTGAAAAGGACAAGAGGAAGAGGAGGAGGAGATGGTGGAAGTGAAAAAAGAAAAATAATTTTGGCTTTATTTCGGGAAATCCATAATGATTATTCCTGAATTCCTCGCTTAATAAAAAAAAAAAAATAAAAACTTTGCTTTGAGACGATAATAAAAATAAAGGATCAATTAGCATTCATAGGTACAATAATCATAACAAAATAGCATAGCAAGGAAACCAGTAAATGCACTACTGTCTCAAAATCCACCGTCCTCTATCCGTGGAAACGAATGATTACGATTACTTAATATTAAAACTTACAAACTTGGTATCATGCATAACAATTTTCTTTTGTATAATCTAAGGAAACAACACTAACGCTACCACGACGGAGAATAAAGGAGAAAACGTATTTTTAATTTTTTACAAAATGGCAAATACTTTATCAGTATTGATACGAAATGTTGTCAGCAAGAAGCGCCGACGATACACGGAAGGTGGCTTTAACTTGGACTTAGCTTGTAAGTTTTAAATTTGTTTTTACTTTTACATTTACATTATTTAATAAGTTCGGAAAATTTTACCAAAAGTGCCCTTCCAATATTTTTTTGAAATTAAGCTTTTTTCTGTTTATTTTCTATTGAATTTTTTTTTGCCTCAGTTCCTTGATTTTCTATGACATAATTAGTTTCTTTGGGTGCCAGGTTCTAATTTAAACAGATTGGTAAATTTGACTTACTGGTTTATTTTGGATATTAAGCTTTCCTCTTAGTCGCTTACACATACACATAAATTTGTTTCTATAATAATATTTCTATTTTTGATGGTTCTTACAATCCAGGATAAATTAAAGCCTTTACCAACATTCCAGCTCTGCCTCTAGCTAGCCGCCTCCAGTTACACACATAAAGTTGATTGAGATCGTTCTCCACTTTTAATTTTTTTATTTTAAATCTTATCGATTAATTTCGCCTCGTATGTGGTTTTGAAAATTGTCCACGATTTAGGGATGCAGCCAACCTTGTAAGGGTGATATTTTTTTGCGACTACCAACAGCTTCACGTCACTTTAGTAGTACCCTGGCGTGCGGTGGATTGTCATGTTAGAGGTCTTGGGTTCAATCACTGCCTGTGTCTATCTAAAGTTTTTATTCACGGGTACTTCCTTTTGCGAAGAATTGACAAATCTAAATCCGAGGGTAATTCTTATTATGGAAAGTGCTTTCTCAAATTAGCCGTTCGGATTCGGCATTTAAACTGTAGGTCCTTTCCATCTCTGACAACATTAATCGCACACAGGAATGGTTGAGAGTTGTAAGCCACTACGCCCTAGTTCTCAAAAGACTATTGCGCAACCTAATAAAAATAAACACCCTAAGTTTTGTGAGTAAAGTGTTGAGTTGCCTTTCTCTGCTGCAAATACCATCAGGGCTTGATTCGTCGTTATATCTTCTTTTCCACAATTCTTCGAATAATTTTGTCCCCGTAGCTTCCTAGCAAGTTTTCATCTGCATCTTTCAGAATCTACGCCCTTTAATATATTTAAAGTTTAACGTTTTCTTAGTGGTAGGTAATTAGGTAGGCAAACTCCTCGACTTCTTGAAAGTTATGTCGATCCCTCTCACGTTTAGACCGAATTTATAATGTTGAGATTTCTATATCGTTAACAACATTTTCCGACACCTTTTAAATACTTTGAAATTCACCAACGACAGGTCGCTTTGTTTGGACTGTTTCTATGTCATTTTCTGCGTATAACTGCCTTAAGAACGCTATTAACGCCTCCATTTGTCCAGTATCAAACAGTTCAGTTGTGTTACAATTAACTTTGACAGAGCAGCGCACAATATAGCCCGACAGGACTTTATATGCGACGTTTTAAAGGCTAATTACTAAGTTCACATAACAAGTCAAATCATATCCCTTTTTTAGAGATGGACTTAATAAACGTATTGGTAAAAGTTTTCCAGGTTGGAACGAATATCGACTTGATGGGGTGACTTGACTATATTCAGAGTATAGCAATGTACAAAAATGTTTCTTATTGATCCTTGGCACTAATTATGTGTTTACTACACATTCCCTTGTCATCTAGGTAGGCTTCCGTTTTGTTCTTTAAAACTTTGGGTAGATTGTTGTTTGCCCTTTGGTGGAATTTTCGAACATCCTCTCCACCGGTCCTCAGACCTGTTTACTCCGTTGGGGTCCCCTTAAGGGGCATAGGGCCTCTACTACGCCTGCGCGCCATCGTGTACGGTTTCTGGAGATGTGTTTCAGCTCCCTCCAACTTTTGCCTAGTGACGCTGATTCCGCCCCGACTGTCCTGCGCCATGTGCTTTTTGGTCGTCTCTTCATACTTCTTTTGTGAGCGGGTTCCACTTGCTTGGACAGCAATGCAGTCGTTACCTTTTCGAAGCGTATGTCCAATCCATTGCCACTTATGTCTTCGTATTATAGCTTCTATAGGTCCTGTCCTTCTATGAAGGATTTCATTTGAAATACGGTTTGGCCAAAAAATCCTTAGGATGTTACGAAGACATCTATTTACGATGGTTTGCAGCTTTCTTGTTATGGCTGAAGTAACCTTCCAAGTGCTGCACCAATAAAGAAGCACAGATTCAACATTTGTGCGAAACAGTCGTAGCTTTGTTCTTAAGCTGATAGAGTTATTCCTCCAAATTTTGCACAGCATACCGAAATCCGCTTTTGCTTTGCCGATGCGGCAGATGACGTCTTGTTCGGTTCCGCCTTCGATAGAAACGATGCTTCCAAGGTATTGAAAGCTCTCCACTTTTTCCACCTGCTGCGAGAAAATATTATTGGAGAGGATGGTAGGGTTCCTAAGCTGATCATTTTTGTTTTTCCGGAATTAATTTTTCAGCCCCACAACTTCTGTTTCTCTCTCCACACTTGTTGTCATTAGATGATGATGAGAGAGTAAGCAAACATCGTCCGCGTCATCCAAATGCTTTAAATAGGATGTCAAAGTCCATTGGATCCCTCCACTACCTGACAGAGCTGAGCGCAGTACATCGCTTATCACCAACTAAAACAATATTGGCGACAGAATACAGCCCTGTCTGACTCAGCTTCGGATTTCAAAATCATCTGATAACCTACCATCGTGTAGAACGTTACACTTAAAACCATCATATGTTGCTCTAATAATAGCAATTAGTTTTTCTGGGATGCCTCTCCTCCGCAAAGCTAACCAGATATACTCCCTGTTAACGCTATCAATTTTTTTACCGATAAAACAGTGTTCACTCATTCCTTTTTGCTCGTAGGTAGATCTCTCGAGCTGGTCTAAGTGGCTTTGGTCCTTGTTTGTAGCATTACTTGGTAGGATTCGTTCTTAGCTGTATTCTTAGTCGAAGGAGTTTCGTTGTGGTTGTCTAGTGAAACTCAGCTTTAGAGTGACTCTTCTGATGGTTGTCCCTGCTTTCTGATTAAGGGAAACCCGGTTAGCAAAAAATATTAGGGTCTTTAGCGATCTTAGTTTACCGATATAAAATTTGTTCAGCGTTTCTTCAAGTAGTGATTTTGTAATGCATTACTCATAATCCCTATTACTTCTTTATTTCATTTCAGATATTTGTGACAATATAATTGCTATGGGGTACCCAGGAGAATACATTCAAAGTGTGTTCAGAAATCCCATGAACGATGTTTGTCACTTTTTCGAAGTCACACACCCAGAGCACTATAAAGTCTATAATTTGCGCTCGGAAAAAGCTTACGATGTCAACAAGTTTCATGGTGTAAGTTTTTTTTTATGTTTTCGTTTCTTTTTATTTTGTAGATTTTAAACGACTCATAATTTTGTTTGTTTTTTTTTGTTTTAGAGAGTTTCAGTGTATGCGTTTGAGGACCATAATCCGCCAACAATAGAACTGATAGATAAATTTTGTAACGACGTAGATCGTTGGCTAAAGACAGATCCGAATAATGTTGCAGCTATTCACTGTAAAGCTGGGAAAGGACGAACAGGTAAATTGAATTAAATTTTTTATATTGTACTGTTTTAATAATTCTACACATCGACAATAATTAAATGCGGTTTAAAAGCCTTAAAAATGAGTAAAAAGGAAGAGTTGAACTTGACAACATTCAAATATAAGTATCAACTTTATATTATTCGAAGGGCGCAATGTGTTAAAGTTTCATTTATTTTATCGAAAATTAAACAATGTGCACTCAGTCTTGAATCGTTATCACAATCGCTTATATTTGTATTTTACAAAAACTCAATTATGAAGTAGCCAATAACTTGATGTTTTCTTGCTTTCTTTTAAGGAACAATGATTTGTTGTTATTTGTTGTACAGTGGAATTAAAACGAGAGCTGAGGATGCACTTGCTTACTATGGCGAAAAACGAACGATGAACAAGAAAGGTGTAACGATACCATCCCAGAGGCGATATGTCCATTATTATGCGAGACTGATACGATCGAAACTAAAATATGAGAGGCAAACGCTTCAGGTGAGTAATCCTTTGTTACAAAACTTAATTGTATATAAATCAAATTATTCTTTTATCTAATTATTTAAGCTTTGCGGAATTCGATTCACACCTGCGACCGTGTTACAGGGCACTGTGCAATGTTCAATATCGACAATGGAAGAAATTGATTGCACAGAAACTCGAACATCGAACATTTCTGCGGGATCTTGGACGAAAGTTACAGTAAAAGTAATTTTAAATGATTAATAAAACACACCAATAGTATTCTAATTTATTTGTTTTTATGTAGGAACTGGACAGATTTCCCATAGATTTTCGCAAAACACATACTTTAGAACTGGATGAACAGAAAGTGTTTGTTACTGGTGATGTAAAAGTTGAATTAAAGAAAATCTTTCATTTTTGGTTCAACTCGTATTTTGTTTGTAATACTGCCGGTAAAAATTTAAATTTTAATTGTTATTTATATTTGTGTTTGATTGAAATGAAGTCTTATGTTTTGTATATATTTTTTGTTTTTAGTTACTGAAGGCGATGGAGAGGATATGAAACTGATTTACACACTTCCTAAAAAGGAAATAGATGATGCTCACAAGGATAAGGAACATAAATTGTTTTCTGAAGATTTTAAGGTAAGCTTAAAATAATTGATTTTACTAAAAGATTGTATATTGAAGAACGAGCAACACGTAGTACCAAACTTCACATTTTATTATATTTTAATTGTAGCAAGAAGACAGTTTTTTGTTTCTTATGGCAAAACAGATATAAAGATACATTTAATAAATGCCGACATGGTTTAGCCATAAACCATTTATTACCAAGTCCTTAAAACTTATAACATCAATCAAGATCTAAGAAAAAACATTTTTGGTCATATCTAAAAATTTGGAAAAGGGTGTAACCAGTATTTTGAACATTATTTTCAACAAAAGAAATTGAATTTTAATAAAATGTTCAAATGCATCGAGCACACAAAGTGATTTAGTTTAATACAGATAACCAAAAACAGATGATGGGTTCGGTCGAGGAGCATAATCCGAAAGACTAAAGACTGTCTCTCCTTTGGTCTTCCCAATTACCGAAGCGTGCTCCAGGCAGATGTTTTTAAGATCAAAGAAGTCATCTCTTGGCTCAAAGAAAACGTGATATCGACTATTGATATACGCATCTTCTCAGACAATCAAATAGCCATGAAATCATTGAACTTCGTCTCTTTATATCAACAAACAACCCTAAATTGTCGATCGTCTTTTGTCTAACATCAGTATACCTTTAGAAATTTGTGATTTTATGCGAAAGTATGACACCACATAAAAATCGAACACCATTTAGACAAGCTAAACGCTCAAAGCAACTTATTTCTCCTGGGAGATTACTCATAGTAGGTTTCTCATGTGCTCGTATTTTACACCTCTGTGATTAGTGAAATCACTGAGCCAGCTTTGAAGAAAGTTAGCAGCTGGGTCACGAGTTGTGGACTAGGAGTTAACCAAAGTAAAACTGAACTGTTGCTCTTTACCACCATAACTAAAGTACCGCCTTTCACGCTATCCAACGGTCAAATCCTATCATTGTCTTCCAGTGCAAAATATTTGGGAGTTATACTCGACCCTAAACTAAACTGGAAACTAAATATTAAAGTACGGGTTAAGAAGGCCTGTGTTGCCTTCTACGCCTGCAGCAAAACTTTCGGCAAAAAGTGGGGACTTCAGTCGAAGATGATTTAATGAACGTAAACAGCCGTCCAACCTTAACATATGGGTCGATTGTGTGGTGGCCTGCTCATAGCAAAGCCTATAATATTGATAAGCTAAAGAAGGTTCAGAGAACAGCTTGCGTGGGCACCACAGGAGCCATGTGTACTTGTCCAACGGACGCCTTAAACGTTATTTTGGATCTTCTACCAATCGACCTTTTTATTATATACATAGTTTCATGCAGCGCTTTTAGGGTGAAGAAATCAAACAGCTGGTTGTCAAAACCTTGTGGTCACAGTAACACAACGAAATTGATTCCCTCAGATATTATCTCGGTAGACACTGACTACTGCTACTTTGTGCCTTAGTAAGGGTTTTAAGGTTATTTTCCCATCGAGAGAAGATTGGGAGGATGACATCGTGTCGATAGGTTTCGACACAACCATCTTTACTGACGGTTCAAAGATGGAGTGCGGAGTTGGTTCTAGGATCTTTTCTGAGTCCCTTTGCTAGCGTCTTTCAGGCTGAACTGCTGGCAATAAGGAAGCCATATAAGATACTTAAACAAAGCCCAAACCAAAACCGAAATGCGGCTCTCTTTACAGACAGGCAGGCAGCTGTCAAGCCATTAACTCGGCCATATCCTCATCTAAATTGGTCCAGCAATGTCGCGATGAGCTTGCGAGCCTGAATATTAACCTCGGTGTCACCCTGATCTGGGTTCCGGGCCATTGTGGTATCGTGGGATTGAACGGGCTGACGATCTAGCCAGGCAAGGATCGGCCCTTCATAGCTCAATTGCGGAAATGGCTAACATTCCTCTTGGTGCTATGAAGGGTAAAATCTTTTCTATCTACCAAACTGAATCAAACCGAAGGTGGAGCAATTTACCCAACTGCATTATATCTAGAAGATATGGCCCACCTATAATAAAACCCGTACAAAAGATCTTCTATGCAGGCCAAGGCAAGACATAGCCAGGATTGTTGTGGCTTGTACCGGACATTGGCCTATAGGAGTTCATGCAGAGAAGTTGGGTATCTTTTACAACACCTTTTGCCGTAGCTGTAGTGACCAAAGAGAAAGTGAAACGATAATCCATTTTCTCTGCAAATGTCCTGCTTTGGCAAACACTAGAATGAAATACATTCTTTTACGAACTTGATGAGCTATCTGAGACAAAGATTAGAGGCCTAATTTTTTATCTCAATGCTACAAAATGGCTCTAACATAATCGCTATGAAGCTCCTCTATAAATCTTTCCCTTTCTATCACAGGTCAAACGAGTTTTTGGTATCAAAACGGCGCACTACAGCGCTAGTTGGATCTCAGGCTAGGTTGCCTTGAGATCGCCATTTAAAAAAAAACTCGTATTTTAAGTAAGAGTTCCTATAAGTCTATCATCATTCCTTCTTAAGAACTTAGAAAGTTTGATTGATATCCATTTAAGGCAAATTGGTGGAAACGGCGTTACTCACATAAGTACGCACCAATACTCCCTCCATTATAGAGAGTTCACTTTGGTTGCTCTCCTTGACATCAAGAGAGCTTTTAACAACGTGAACACATCTGCACTAACATCTCTAAACTCTTCTCCTAGAAGATTTCTTATTGGAGGTGTTCTATCCCCTCTGTAACATGGTGTAAATTGCTATAGCGGTTTCAGGCAAGCAACTTTACACACTAAAATAACTCTTACAAAACGCCTTTCGGCCTTTGACAAACTAATATTTGGGGCTGATTTGTGTGGACTGTGGACACACAACAGCGAGTTAGTCCTATTTTCGAGAAAATACAAAATTCCATTTGTTAACCCTCCTAATATAAAAGAATCCAATTAAAGTTCTCAGACGAGACTAAGTATCTGGGTCTTATTTTAGATAACCAACTAAATTGGAAACGTTACAAACAAGAAAGAGTCAACAAAGCTACCGTAGATCTCTTTACTTGCAAGAAGCTAATGGTAATAAATGCGACTTAAGACCCACAATTACGCATACGGCATTATGACCGATCTTAATGTACGATGTAAGAGTATGATGGATTGCTTTACAAAAAGCTATAAACCACGACAAACTAAATAAAGTCCAACATTCAGCTTCCCTTTGTATAAGCGGATCGTTTAACACGCAGTAGGTTAACAACAAATTAGCGTATCCGTAATTCTTAAATCATATAGACTACCATCCCCTAATTCGACAAAAACTTCCAGATATTTCTGAAAGGATAAAGCATTCCTGGAAGACGAGTCAATCCACTTTTACACAGATAGATCAAAAACAAATAAAGAAGTTAGTGGAGGTGTGTACTTTGAACGACTGAAATTAAGTCTCCTTTCCGCCTTCTCAGTTGGACCTTTTGGCAATAAAAGAAGCATTGTACTGGCTTGAAGCAAACGTTATATCAAAGATAGTCAGACCGCTTTTATATCTCCGTCCCTACAAACTCTATAACAGTCAATAACTATCGATCATCTTTAATGGAGATGGCACAACAGTTCCTTTGCTTGGTGTCGGGTCATAAAGGCATTTAGAAAAGGTGCTTGGAATCTCTAAGCAGATCGCTTATAAGCTAGGCGTATTCCAAATGACTTTTGCAGAAGCTTTATGGATCTGTACCTCCTCTGTACATGACCTGCTCTACCTAAAAAACGCAAGGCTTACCTAGAAGAATTCTTCTATAACGATCTAAACGATCTCAATCATATTAACATAATCAGTTTTTCACGTTTCGTAAGGGACTCAAAATGATTTCATTGAGCTAAGAAGGAAGCCTCAAGATTCATGTTACATTACATTGGGCCATTAAACTGGCCTAAGTGGGTCCTACTAAGTTACGAACAGCCACTTCAACTTTACCTAACCTATTATCCGCAACTTTTTATCTATCTGGTTGTATTTTTGTTTTTCGTAAAACCTAGTATAAGGGATTTAAGATTAAGTGAAAACAAAGTACCGTAAAAAGAAGTTCAAAATTTATAGAGAAACATATATTTCTGTGAGAAACATTAAATCACAATAAAATGAGAGTTTGGAGTAGATAAAAAAAAAATCGACCAATTCAAAATTTAAAATACCAACACTTTATTTTCATTTACAACATTAATATTTATTTTCCCTGTGGAAAAATTTTACTGGGTAGCTTTACAAATAAACTCTTTAGACTCAATACGGTCTGATTCTTATATTCTCATTTTGTTTTAATAGCCTCGTTTCGCGGCATCGTCGCATTTTAGACTCATCCGCACATTTTGTTGTTATGGCCATTCGAACTTCTTTTGCAGTGGCAATTGTTCGACTCGTTACTAGATCAACCAAATCGGCAACTATTTTTGTGTCCAATGGTTTCTTCTCCGGATAGTTAAGATCTAAGAAAGCCGGCGATGGTCTGCCTGTTAGGCTATGTGTTGCTAAAAAGTCCCGATCAAATAGGGTCATGAGGATTTTTCTTGTTATCGCTGGTGGTGTTTGCTCCCAATCGACCTTAGCCCATTCGGTTTTCAAAATTGTTGTTCCATTGGGTCCGATGATGAGTCTGGAGTCATCATAAGGACATGGGATTGGATAATTTTTATTGTATTTTTTATCATCACCCAACCCATTGGTCCATGGTTTTGGTTTGTATATGGGCAAAGGTCTGTTTCCATTACTACTTGGCAGGTATTTTTGTACCGATGTCTCCGCTGGGGTAGAAATTTCCGTTAGTCTGTTGAATGGCTTAAGTTGTGTATTACTATTGGGTACACTTTTTGACACTTGGGTGTTAGATAATGATTTTGAAGATTTTTTGGATTTTTTCTTAGATTTTTTTGAAGAATGTGTTGATTTTTCATACACATTTATGCCTCTTCTCATGAGTTCTTCCATTCGTGTTTGGGTTCGATTTATAAATGAAAAGATTCCAGAAATTCGAGTTGCTATTTGCTGCAGTCCTTGCCTTGTGTATCGTTTTTTGGATTTACTTTTTTCAACTATTGTTATTTCATGATTGTTGTCATCATCGTCAGTGAGAATTTCAACATAGGATTCATCTATTACGAGATTTGACTCCTCGTAGTCCATTTCTGATGTTGGTTCGTCATAGCTAGATTGGTAATCATGCTCTTTTCGTTTCAACGACAAATCCTCGGGCACTAACTCTGATTCTTGATTAGGTGGGCAATGAGACCGATCGAATGGCAACTGTTCTACACATTTTTTTGGTTTAAGTAGAGCATTTACTCTCAGTTGATTTAATTTGGCCAAGATGAGGGTTGATAGTGATGCTTTGTTAGCTGAAGCGTTCGATATTTCATGTTTAATATATTCTTCAATTGTTTGTTTGAGATTGTAAGCAAAATGAATTAGAGTTGAAGCGTCATAGGTAAATCCTTTTTGATAGTTATTAAAATGAACGTTTGGGTTATGTGAAAAGTTTTCAAGTGCTGTTAGAGATTCTGCAATTTCTGTTAGTTTCTGAGCATCTTTGGTCGATTTTGGTGATAAATTTTCCATTTCCAGTAGTGCTACAGTGTTTTTGGCTAAAATTTGCATTTGCTCAGTTGAATATTCGTTTGTATCAGAGAAATTAACTCTGGGAGGAGTGTTATCATATTTTGTAGGTGTTGATTTCTCTGATCCCATTGATGATGGCGATGGGGGATATTCGAAGGTTATAAGAGGTTCATTGATTAAGTTGACGTTTAATTCGTTTACGTCTGATTGTTGTGCATTTGATTGTGGTGTTGTATTTGCTTGAATCTGATACTCCAGAAGCTGTCGCTTTCGAAAGTGCTACAGGGAAAGAAAAAAACAACAGTTAAATAAATATTTAGTTTTAAATTTATATTTAAATATGTATCAATTTTCTTGGATCCATAAAGTATTAGGTCTTACCATGGGGGCTGCCATATTTTTGAGAGTTTGTCTTCTACTTCCGTTCTTATGTCCTATCACTCTTAATTCATTGACTCGATTAGTGGCGTTAAAATATTCCGCTTCCTTTAAATAGGATTATTTTTGTTAACACCAGAGTTTTTGTCCCTTTTTCCTTTCAGCTGTATAATCCCAGTTTAATGTTGAAATGAATATGATATTCTTTTTTAAGGTGCTAAATAATTTATATTATGTGTGTCTTTTTAAGTTTCTAGCAATTTTATTGCTTTGCAGAAGATATATTGCGAATGTGTAAGTTGATCTAATAACCTTTGGCTTTAGTATCCTTTCCTTTTGGTCCTTTCTACCTGTTAAAGTCTGATGATTGTTTCTGCGAATTTTGCAAAATATGAAATGTATGTGAAAGAAAAACAATTAGGCGAATCATATTTTGTGCGAGTAAGAAATTTTATGGCTGTTACTTAGAAAGGTTATGTTGTGATTATTTTTTAAAGGCTGTGAAAAAGGATGTGAGAATTATGAAGATTATTTCATATCATTCAATAAAATAAAAACCGTCAAAGAAATCGAAGCAGGTATTTTAAAATCGCGCATTAACTTGTTTGTATATTTTAATTAGTTCGACCTTCATTATTGAGAAAACAATAAATAATTTTCGCATGGATTAGTAAACTAGAAGAAAAATGCAAATTATAAAAAGTGTTTTCTGTATACCTAAGAATTTCGAAGTAACTTATGATTTCTAGTTGCAGTGGCATACATTTTCTTTTGATCTTTTTGAGAAAGGCTAATAAAAGTTAAACAAATTATTGGATCTACTTTATATCCAATTGAATTACTAATAACCGTTGATAGCTTAAAAATATAACTTTCTATTTGTAGGTAGATAGCTTTTCCTGTGACTATTATCAAGTCTAATCTTTTCAGACTTTTGATTAACAGATTTTTGCTTTTCAAATCAAAGAAATAAGTTTCATTGGAATTAGGTTTCAGCTTTTGCGTTTGTTTGGTTTTCATCAATTTTAAGTGATATAGAAAATTTGTATCATGGATAAAAACTGTTCTGATTAAAATCAAGCATTTTAGGTTCGATTTTTATTAAAAGCATAACCAACAGATGGGTATTAAAAAGAAGATGAAAAATGATTTTGTCGTCAATTATAAAATCAGAGATCGGTTCATTAAAAAATTAACTGAAACAGAAGTTCTTGTTTACATAAATTAGTTTTTTACGTGAACAATTCTGAAACTCTTGCTTTATTTTGATATCAAACATAACAAATTTAATTTTCTCAATCGCTTTTAAATCTTAAAACTAAATTTTTGAATTATGAAAACTAATGCCGCACTTAATTATTGGTACACAACACACTAAAGTCTTTTTTTAAAACCCTTACAAACCTTTTATGTTGTTCAATTACTAATTACCAATTCCAGTTTCATAGAAACTATTTGAATTAATTTATATTAAAACAAAGGTTTAAGAAACAAGTACAACATTTTTATGAAAGTTAAAAACGATTTAAAAATAACAAGCTTCGGCAAGAACTTCTGTTTTATAAAAGCAGAGAACACTGGTCGACGAAATACCGTTATTTTTTCTGTTGCACAAAAAAAAGAATACTTTATTTAAAGGATTAAGATGTCCCAAATAAAGATCTCGCTTTAATATTCTTTAAAATTAAAAGATAATGTATTGACTAATGTATTATGTGTATTGGAAAAATTAGGTTTTCCTTCGGCTTTTTTGGTCACTTTGATCGTTGCAATGAAACAAGGTTGTTGCATTAGCTTTTCCACGTTTCTCAGGGGAACTTTATTACACATGAAATATAAAACACATAGTACAATATTGTGGACAACAAGAATAAGAAAAAACTTACAATTTAATAATTAAATTTTAAAAAATGTAAAAAAACACTTCTAATTAAGAAGTTCAGTCTATAACTACAAAAAAAAAAAAAAAAAAAAACAAAGATAAAACTCTTATGAGGAAACAAGTGAGCAGTATACAGATGATTTACTCTGTGTGTCTTGCTTCCGATTCATATTGTTTTTGTTGTTCAGGATGTAGAGCGTTACGAGCGTATATCGCTTAGAGGTATGTTTTTCCGTTTGAAGAACTTTGACACCATCGAAATCCGGAGAATGACCTTTGTCTATTGAATGGGCCGCCAATGCGGTTTTAGCCAGGTTATTGTTTCTGATGTCAGACTTGTGGTTGGACAGTTTTTGGCGCAAGAATTGTTTGGTGGTTCCGATGTAGCAAAGGTTACATGTTTCGTCAGGTTTACCTTTGCAGTTTATTTTATAAATGACGTCAGTGCGTTTATCTCTGTCTATTTTGGTCTTTAGTTTGGTGAAAAGGTGTCTAATTGTCTGGTTAGATTTGAAAGCCAATCGGACGTCTTGGATGTTTTTGTTGACAACTTGCTTAAAACTTTCAGCCAATTTATGAACGTAAACAATGCTTTTGAAGTATCCTTTGTTGTTATCCTCACTTCGTTGTTTAGCGCGTCTGCATTGTTGTTGTAAAATTAAGCCACGAATAATTGCTGGCGGGAAACCGTTGTCGCTTAAAATTTTGGTCACATTTTGATGGTATTTGAATGGTGGAATCTTTCGTCACTTAACGTGAACACTTTGTTAATTATATTGGAAGCTGTGTTGAAGATTTTATGTGTTTGGCTTGGTTGGACCGGAAGTTGATCAGACGTCCTGATGCTGTTGGTTTTTGAAACCAATCAAACGACAATTGAGTGTCCATACGGTGGATTTTGACATCAAGGAACGATATAGAACTGTTATTTTCGTTTTCAACAGTGAACTGTAGTTTGGAGTGCAATCCGTTCAGGATCAATAATAAGTCTGCGACTTTATATTTGTCCATAACCGCAAATATGTCATCAACATATTTCACTATAAAATTTGGCTTTGCGTTACATCCAGTTAAGCATTCGTCAAGTAAAACGTCGGGAAAAGCTAATGTAACAACCTTGTTTCATTGCAACGATCAAAGTGACCAAAAAAGCCGAAGGAAAACCTTTTTTTTTTAATATTCTTCTTTCACATCAGGTTTTAAAAATATGTCCCTTTAAAAATACTCAAAACAACCAAAAATGGGTTCTTTAAGCCTAACATAAAACTCGAAATATCTTTTAACAATAAATTGTATAATGGTTTTAAAAAGTACAAATCTTTCTCTTTAAATTCTCATAAGTTAAGAGTCTTTATTTTAATCAGAAGTAATAGTTTTGAAAAACATGTTTTGGACTTAATTTTTAATGCTGACTCTAATTTTAACTATTTGCTCTACTTTTAAAAATATCCGTTTTGGACATTATTTTTTTATATTATAAGAAATTGTTAAAAAATATTTTTTAGACAATAGATTCGGTTCAAGAACAAAACTAACTTTCAAACCGTTTTGCCTTTTTCTGTTGAAAACCCTTTAAGCTGTTTAATGGTTTAGCGTTTCTTTTAGATTTTTATAAGGCAGATGAAATCTTACAACCTTTAAAGTTTTTTTTTTTAATTTTTATTTTATATAAATAAATATTTCAACTGAATATTGAAAAAGAGGATTATAGAAAACCATCTCGAATTTTATTGTAAAGAAGTTACTTCATAAATGTAGATAGCCTCAAAAAGCCTGAAGTGATACGTGATAAGTGATTCATTTTGGAATCGGATTTGAATTAAGGCCACCAAATCCCATTAGATAACTGCAATTTTAAAACCAGTAAGAAAAATCTTGTCGACCAGTGCAATCTATTTGACTAAAATTGAGTACATTTTGTGGTAACTTCACATCCAATATTTTGACATTCTTCCTTTTACTCCTGTGTTTGATGTTTGATTGGATTTAGGTCAGGAGATTGTGGTTAATGGAGATTTGTTCCTGGCCATATTATTAGACGCATTGCAGAATTTTTATGATTATTAGCTTATGCGCAATATTTTGAACGTTCAAAAATGGATATATGTTTACATTTGTATACAAGAACACCGAACAGTGGAATAAATCTTTACATCGTTTTGGAGAAAGTAAGATTATTTTACTTGATATTTCAAAGGCATTTGATAGAGTTTGGCACGAAGCTCTCTTATCGAAAATGAGTGCATTTGGTATTGATGAATCCCTTCTTCGTTGGGTTAAAAATTACCTTTCGGACCGTTCAATTCAAGTAGTCTTGGACGGGTTCAAATCTGATATCCACAAAATAAACGCTGATGTGACCCAGGGCTCCGTTTTGTCTCCGACACTTTTCCTTATTTTTATAAATGATCTTTTGTCTGAAACTTCTAACCCACTAAATTGTTTCGCCGATGACAGTACCCTCAGCGTTTGATATTCGTTTCTAGATTCTCATCCTTGTTCTTCGGATGTGGACTACCAAGGGCAGCGTATGATGAGCTCATTAAATTCTGATCTTGACTGCATAGTCCAATGGGGAATCAAAAACCGTGTAGAATTTAATGCTTCGAAAACTCAATGCTGTCTACTGTCACAAAAGCGTAACCTTTCCCCTATGCCACTATCCATGAGTGGTACTTGCATCGAGGAGACTGAACAGCTTTCAGTCTTAGGTATGTGCATTACAAACCACTTGTTGTGGAGTGATCACATATTTGACATCGCCAAAAATGCTGCTAAGTGTTTAGGTTTTCTTCGAAGGTGCAAGAAGTTTTTTACTCCTACTGATCTGGCTATAATCTATAAAGCCTATATTCGTCCGAAACTCGAGTACAATTCCCATATCTGGGCAGGTGCTTCTATAACCTACTTGAGTATCCTAGACAGAATTCAAAAGAGAGCTCTAAAGATGATGGTGACCGTTTTATAACTGAAACTTTTGTATCTCTCGAGCACCGTCGTAAGGTTTCATGCCTGTCATTATTTTATCGTTACTCTCATAAACAATGCTCTAATGAAATAGCCAGTTCCATTCCTCCCCTCAAACAATTCAACCGTAATACCCGTTCCTCTAGGAATGCTCATCAGTTTACCCTTGAGCCTAATTTCGGACGTACTGCAAAGTACAGAGATTTTTTCTTCAGTCGCACACGAATGTGGAATGCTTTACCAGACTCAATGTTTCCCACTCATTACAATATGCAGACATTCAAAACCAATGTGCATCGGTATCTCCTTTCTAATCCTATCCTCCCTTCTTAATTGCTCGCACTGTGATTTATCATGATAAGGGTATTCATATCCCCTTGAGTGCGCGTAAAAAAAAATACAAGATGGAGCTCCATGCCACACAGTCCGGTCCATAAAAACTTATTTGAGGGAAGAAAATATCCCTCTGTTGGACTGGCCGGGAAACAGCCCTGATATGAACCCAATTGAAAACATGTGAGAGCTGATGACGAGGAAAGTAGCTAAAGATGCGGTCACTTATTGAAAGAGTTTTTCACGTGTGGAATCACCACCCACAAATGCAGGAAACAGGCAAATCATGCATTGACAGTATGCCGCGCAGAATTAAGGCTCTTATTAAAGCAATAGGAGGTTCATCAAAATATTGATTGAAAACAAATTACAAAAATAAAAACAAAAACAAAAAAAAACTGAAAATTTTAATTTAAAAAAAAAAAAAATCTTTAAATCTGTTGCTTTATTTCTAGGAAGTAGTTTATATTCTGCATACAAAATATTTTAAATGCATTACAATATTCGAAAACCTGATTAAAAAACTGGAAATTAAGATTTTGCATAAAATCTAAAGTGCGTCTAATAATATGGCCAGAAACTGTATAAATATGGTATTCTTTTATATTACATACTCGTACGTCGTGAGTTTTACTTTTGGGGCTTTTCTTGTACCGTAATTTTAACAATTGCGTGAGAGATTAAAATTTTAGAAAATTCTTGTTTAAACGTTTATATAAATATCTCTAATAATGTTCAAACGAATCTCTGCACTTGGCAGTACGCTCAAAGTTGGGCTCAATATTGACCAAGGTTTAATTAAGCTGCAGCAGCACTAGTCCAGAGATGGGAGTTATACTCTATAAGAGGAGAAAAAATTCTTGCATCGCCTTAGGAAACTCAAACATCTTGCGGCTTGTTTGGCGACATTGCGTATGTGGTTGGTGGCACACATAGCGAGAATATCGAGATTTTCAGTCTCATTGATGCAAGTGCCATCCATGGGTAATGGCAAGGGGGTATATCTCGCTTTAACGATACAAGATAGCATTAAATTCCACGCGGTTTTTGTTCTCCATTTTACAATGCTGTTTATTTCGGAATTTAATGAGCTTATCGTATTTTGTTGTTGAAGCCTGTCCAAAATGTCGTCAACGAAAACCAACTCATTTACATCTGCAGCAGTCATGCATCCCCACAACATAGCTCTTCCGCGACCATGTTTCGCTGTTATTTGTTGTAAAGCTGTGGTAGATTTTCTAGACACGGTTATATAAGTTCATCAATAAAAGAAGACTTGTTTTGGCTTAAAGAAAAAGTCATATCAACATCTGATATACGTACGTATTTTCTCTGATAGTCAGGCCGCTATCAAATCTCTGGACTCTGTCTCTAGAAACTTGATGGCACAACAGTTGCATATTTTTTTTTACTTTATTTTAAATGAAGACTTAAAGCTAACAATATATATCCACCTTTACTGGGTGCTGGTCTATAGAGACATTCCAGGAAATTGTAATGCCGGCTTTTCTCGCCAGAAATGGTAAAGTTCAACCCATTCTTCCACGTTTGTTTAATGCTAGCATAACAATCGCTATGAATAATGCAAACATCAGATGGTATATAATCACCACATGTCAGGTCACAAAAAACATCTGGAATACACTAGATTTAAAGCGATCAAGGTGCTTGCTATGTAAGCAGATCGCATATAAGCTCTATATTCGCTGTCATAACCGGGCACTGTCTAATAGCCAACCGGATAGGCGTATTCTCAAATGACTTTTGTAGAAGCTGTATGGATAAGGAAGAGGAGGAAGCAGTTCATCACCTCCTCTTTACCTGACCTACTCTTGCTCAAAAACGCAAGACTTACCTAGGAGAATTCTTCTATAACGATCTATTAACATAATCAGTCTCTCACGTTTCGTAAGCGACTCAAACTTGTTTAATTGAGCTAAGAAGAAAGCCTTAAAATTCATGTGATATCTTAATGGGCCATTAAACTGGCCTAAGCAGGTCCTACTCCATCACAGACAGCCACTTTAACCAACACTAATCCTCTATACGGTCATCAAACCGGAAATCAGTGAATTTGCCCTAATCTGCCATCCCAAGTTCATATTTGACTTTATTTTTTTGGTTCACTTTTGAAATATAGATTTTCGTCTTGTTACTCGATTATTGTGACCAATCACTTATTCTAATGGGATGAACTTTGTTTCCCAAATTCTTATTCCAACTTCAGCTTAACTTTGCATTAATGTAATTTTTGGATTTGTTTTAACTTTCCGGACAATTGTATTGCATTTATGAGAATCAAAGACCCAAAGAAGAATTGTATGCTTGTGACTTTTTTAGCAACCGATACACCCTTCCGCCTGTGTACGAAGCTCCAGATAGTTTATCGGTTTATATCCATTATTTTGGTAGATTGGTTTTGAATTTACTAAATGTATACCCTTTTTTTGCAGTAATGTTAGATTTAAGGACATTTTTTAAATAACAATCAAGGTGTTTTTTATTGCGTTAATTATTTTATTTCTTTGGATATCTCCAAATAGTAGTTGACAAAAATAAATGCATTTGGTGGCAAATGAATACAACCATCAAAGGGAAAAACTGAACAAAACCACACATATTTGTAAATGCTTAATATTGAGCTTAAAGTTTGAATATTGTGGTGGGTAAATAATTAAGCGCAGCACCGTAAAACTGGCCCTTTTATATTGGAGCAATATATTATATATTTTTTTTCGAAGGACATCAACACATAAAACACTTTTAGAAATAAAAGCTAGATAGGGCCGACTACACCATTAATTAGAGCATTAAAGTGTAATCGTTTAAGTTTTTAGTAAAAATGATAATAAGGTTTCTCTTATTTAAACAATTTATAAAGATTAAAAGAGAATAAAATGAGTGGAACACACTTTTAAGAGAACAGAACCGGCGCAAAAAAAAATTAAAATAGGCAATCGAGTCTAATCACTGTTAAGGTACATATTTTGTTCTAATTGATAATTTGATAAGTTTGTCTTATAAATTATATACGAATATTGTTAATGTGAGGATACAAAATAGCTAAACACCGCGATGAACACAAATTTATAGTATACAATCCTCCGTGCTTTATTAGTGACAATTCACCTTATTCAATTTAATTAGAAACCAGCTTTGCTGATTAAGTTTCATATAAATAATTTAAGTAGAATTTATTCACGAATTAATTATTTTAGTTTGAACTTTTTTGTAAAACTAATTTCGAACTCTTTCTACATAGTTAAATATGGTACACAATTTTATTGAAAATAAAGATTGTAACATAACTGATGGCTTGAAAGTTAGACTATTTACTTATTGCCTAACGGATCAACCTTATGTGCGACTTTCTGTGAATGTAATATTGTACATGTGTGTTTGTTCACATATTTAAGTATATAAGTTCTGAGAGCAATGTGAAACGTTTATTTTATTTAAGTTTGAGAGTGAGTACTTTTCTCATATTTTATTTGTTCAAGAAAAAAACATTTGTTATATTTTTTCAAGAAGTTCATTAGTTTAATTTATTCTTCTCAAATCGAAATCACTTCTTTATTTTCTAATGAGTACAGAGTGTTGTGAAAAATATTTTTAATTCGTTTATTAAAAAATAATTTTGTTAAACAAGTCAACAAATATATTTCTCATTTTTTATCTATGTAAAACATTTTCAACTGTACACACAGTTCTTAAACTCCGCTGTTAAAATGTTTTTGTTGGTCTTTTTAACAGAAGTGTCATTGTTTGGTTGATGTAAAGTGATAAAATTAATTAAGGGAAGACTTTCCCTAATAGCCGAATTTAGTGGCCATTTTTTTACTTTGAAGATAGATATAAATTTACTGTTTATTCAAAGCTTAATGAAATATTTGTATTAATTCAATATATTGAAATCCTTGTTAGTAAGTCTTTGCTTTAATGCAATTAATTACAAAAAGGTGATTTTTGCACAACAGTACCCGGGCCATTTTGATCTAGTATCCGACTATCTTTATTTTATTATGTAAAGTTAAATTTACATTTTAAGGCGTTTTATTGTTCGTAACTTATCTAAACAACAAATAGGTTAGGTTAGGTTATAGTGGCTGTCCAAGATGGAAACGGACACACTTAGGCCAGTTTAATGGCCCATTGTGATACCACATGAATCTTGAGGCTTCCTCCTAAGCTCAATGGAACCAGTTAGAGTCCCTTACGAAACGTGAGAGGCTGATTATACTGATATGATTTAGATCATTTAGATCGTAAAAGAAGAATTCTCCTAGGTAATTCTTGCGTTTTCGAGCTAGAGCAGGGCATGTGCAGAGAAGATGAAGAACCGTTTCTTCCTCTTCCTCGTCCATACAGCTTGTGCAAAAGTCATTTGAGAATACGCCTAGTCTCGTGGCGTGCTTTCCTATTAGACAGTGTCCGTTAGTGTTATGACACCTATTATCGAGCTTATATGCGATCTGCTTAGAGAGAGCAAGCACCTTGAACGTTTTAAATCCAGTGTTGGCCAGATGTTTTTTGTGGCTTGGAATGAGAGACTTAATTTCAGTCGTTCAGAGTACACACCACCACCAACCCCTTCTTTGGTTTTTGAGCCATCTGTGTAAAAATGGATTGACTCATCCTCCAAGAATGTCCTATCCTCCCAAAAAGATTTGGTAGGTTTAGAAATCTGGAAATTCCTGTCGAATTGTAGTTGGGGTATGGTGTAGTCTGTGTGCTTTGAAATTGATTCTAAGTACCTTAGAATTACGGAGTGGCCAATGTTGTTGTTAGTCCACTGCGACGAAGCATTGAGGCGAATAGCAGAGCTTGCAGCTATGTGTTTGCTAAATATGTCAAGAGGTGTAAGGTAGAGCAAGGTGTCCAGTGCTGCAGACGGGGTCGTGCGAAGCGATCCGCTTATACATAGGCAGGCTGAACGTTGGACTTTATTTAACTTATCTCTGTTTATACCTTTCTCTAAAGCAGTCCACCATACTGCCACACCGTACGTTAAAATCGGTCTGATTACCGATGTGTCAATGCGTGATTCTGGGCTATAAACCCCATTTATTACCAATAGCTTTTTTGCAAGAAAAGAGAGCTACAGCAGCTTTTTTGACTCTTTCCTGTACGTTGCGTTTCCAATTTAGTTTTTTGTCTAAGACAAGACCTAAGTATTTGGCCTCGTCTGAGAATTTTAATTGGATTCCTTTAATGTAAGGAGGGTTGACAAATGGAATTTTGTATCTCCTCGAAAATAAGACCAGATCGGTTTTGTGTGGGTTAACACCCAGTCCACACCGATCAGCCCAGAGTATTAGTCTGTCCAAGGCATTTTGTAAGAGTTCTTTTAGGATATTAAGATGCTTTCCTGAAACTGCTAAAGCAACGTCGTCCGCATAGGCTATCACTCTGAAACCCTCCGCATCCAGACTAGTTAGGATTTCATTCACCACTAGGTTCCAGAGGAGAGGGGATAGAACACCACCTTGCGGTGTCCCTCTACTAACGAATCGTCTGCTAGAAGAGTTGCCCAGTTTTGAGTTAATTATTCTGCAGCATTAAATGAATTAACTCCCGAAGCGAACTCTCTACATTTAGAGAAGTCAGTGCAGATGTGATTGCAGATGTGTCCACGTTGTTAAAGGCACCTTCGATGTCAAGGAAAGCAACCAAAGTGGACTCTTTATGATGGAGGGAATATTCGATGGTGCGTACTAAAGTGTGTAACGCTGTTTCCACCGATTTACCTTTACAGTAGGCATGTTGAGACGAAGACAGAAGTCTTGTATCGATACGTGCCCTTAAATGGATATCAATCAATCTTTCCAGGGTCTTAAGAAGGAATGATGATAGACTTATAGGTCGTAGATCTTTAGGATTGACTTGGGAGCATTTACCTGCTTTAGGTATAAAAACAACTTTAACTTATCTCCATGCCGAGGGAACATGGACCAGGTAAAGACAGGTGGTAAAAATTGCCTCAAGGATTGGTGCAATTATATCAGAAGCCTTTTGTAATTCGACTGGTATTATACCATCTGGTCCTGCAGCTTTAAATGGTTTCAAGGTGTGGAGAGCCCATTGTAGCTTATCCTTTGTGATTAGACCTTGTGGATATGTTGAATTTGAACTTGAATGTATAAATCTGTTGCAAGTTTCGGTAAGAGAACTACCAGGAAACAACAAATAAGAGCACATAGTTTGTGTTCTAGTTTCCGCCCACCTAGCCGTACTTTAGCACACTTGCTTCCAGTTTGGTTCTATTTAGTAAACGGCTACTATTTGATATAAATAATCGAAGTAACGTCTGTCGATGGTGACGTTTTGACCGAGATGTCGGTGTTGTAAGTCCTCTCTTGATGTTTTGCCTCATTAACAGTTAAACCCATTTTTGCCGCCTCCGCCTCAATACTCACAAAAGTCCCATTGGTCTTAGATTCCTCATCAAATTGTAACTTTTATACAAATGACCAAAAATAGCAATTAACATAATTATTGCCGACAAAGTGAATTAAATGAATGTTGGAAAGCTTATTTTAAGTGCACTCTTTCAATCGGTTATGGTAGTCTTAATTCAAATCTGTCTTAGTCTTGATTCAAATCCGACTTAAAAATTACTCTATAACGTAAAGTTTTTGAGGTCTTACTTTTTAAAATTCTAAAAAAATACACTATCCTTTTGACGCCATCTAAATTCGCTCAGCATCATATTTTTCGATTAAATTTTTTTCCAAACTTATAATTCCTTTCTTCGAAATTCAGTTGCAATATTTATAATACTTCATAAAATGGTTCAGAAATCTCCTTAAGCTGTTAGTTTTCTAGTATTTTAAATAAATTTGAAAGAAACGCTGAACCCTTTGTGCTAAAAACGGTTTTAACAGAAAAATTCGAAATGGATTGAAAGTGTTTTTCGTTCTTGAAGTTGTTAAAACTATACAAATAATGTTAAAAAGTGGGTACTTTTAAAACTTGAGCATATATTTAATTTTTTTTTCCATGTGTAGATAATAACTAATGAGAATTTCCAGAAACTAAAAAGATACTAAAAGGATTTAAATTATATCTGGAAGAGAAAGATTTGAACTTTGCAAAATCATCATACAATTTATAGTGAAGGGATATGTTGAGTTTTAATTAAGCTTCAAAAAAAAAATACGTTTTTGGTTGTGTTTAGCATTTTTAAAGGTGATATTTTAAAATCCTGATGTGATAGAAAAATTCAAAGACGAGGTTCCAATTCAGGACATCTTAAAAGTACTGTTTTGTTTGTGAAACAAATACACTTCATCTCATATTTATAACTCTCGTTTATTGGCACATATTAGACCAGGCCTAATTAGTATAGTTAATTTTTTTTTTTTTTTATTATCCGATGGAAATCTTCAAAAGACACTCGGTAAGAATCGGTACCGAGTAGTGTGGGACTCTTACCGCACTAAAACCACCGGTGAATCAGGACCAATCTATGAAAGATCGACAAATGATTTTTATTTCTTAATTTTTAAATCGCATTGGGGGAAGTTTAAGGTTATAACACTTTCCCGTAGCTTTTAGCCCATCAGCTCATGAGGCTTGGTTCTTCTTAATCTCCGAACATTGTCTCGTACATTTAATACGGTCTCCATTTCAGAGTTAGTATGACTTTGCAGTCGCTGATTGTGTGATACAGCGTGTTTCTTAACCACTTCTGTAACCATTTCAATTTGAAGGTCACGATGTAGATCGCTATTTCTTATATACCAAGGGACATTTATTATTCCACGAAGGACCTTGCTTTGGAATTTTTGGATGGGTTCACCATTTGTTTTCTTTGTACAGCCCCATAGTTGGATGCCATATGTCCAAACGGGTTTCAATACTTACTTATATAACATTAGTTTGTTCTGGATAGATAGGTCAGAGTTCTTTCCTATTAACCAGTACATTTTTCTGTACTTCAACTTTAGTTCTTCTCTTTTCTTTTTGATGTGTTCTTTCCATTTAAGCTTTGCATCCAAATTCATTCCAAGGTATTTGGCGGTATTGGAGTAAGGTACTTCTGTACTGTTTATAAAAATTGGAACATTGTTTATGTTTTTGTTTGTAAAGTTTATATGCGTCGATTTTGTTTCGTTTAATTTGATACGCCATTTGTGCGTCCAATCACTAACTTTATCGACTTCATTTTGCAATTTTTGTGTAGCCTTCGTAACGGATTTATCTGGCACCAATATTGCAGTATCATCAGCCCCTTCGTTTTTTTTTTCTAATTTTCACACCGTGTTTTTGGCATATTAAATGGATACAGAACCCTTGGAGTGTGTTCTACAACATTTTGGGATGTTTTTTCTTTCGTCAAAATCAAAGGAAACACAAAGTTGTGTGTTAGCGTTTTAGCCAACCACTGATCATAATAATAGTGCACATAATCAATCCAATCTAGTATTATAAATTTCATAAAAAAGCAAATTTGTTTATTTATAATTACTTACAAAATTCTTAATAAAATTCTTTTATTACAGGTACAACTTGTGCTTAAACAAGTCTCCCCGCACTTTCATAATAATGATGACAGAAGTGACACCGCACTGCTTCGCCAGCACAAAATTCATAACAACCACGTGAATAGCTTAACAACACACAATGCCAATAAGCTTACCTATGAATCATCGTCGCCAATACCAACATCAAGTAAAAGTGGCGATCCAACTTTTGATGCTTTTCATAATTTAATACAACATCCAACAATAGAACGAAGTAGAAAACCAACAAGTATGCCACCATTTGCACCGCCACACGGCGGTAATAATAGTGGCGGTATTGCTGGTGGAAGTAGCAACAATATGCATCTAAATCACAATATGCAAATGCGCCATCAGCAGCAACAACAATTGCAACAGAAACGCAGTAGTGAACCAACGCCGTCCGTAAATCCCGAATTAATAAACCGATCAAATAATAAAAATCACAATAGTAGTAGTCATCATCTACAACAACAACAACAGCAGCAACAGCAACAACAACAATTGCTACAGCAGCATACCCACCTCCATCATTATCAGCATCACCAGCACCACGAACAGCAGCAGCAGCATCAGCAACAGCAGCAGCAGCAACAGCAAATTGTGCTGAATGCACCGAAGCAATCGTCACAACAACAAAACAGCAGTAATATCCATAATACGAGCAGTAATAGCAATAGCAGTAGTAGCAGCAGCATTAGCAGCCAGTCGACGTCTTCATCGTCTTCAGCTGGCGTGGAAGGCGGTGGTGGCGGCAATGAGGAGGACTGGGAATCCGGTGAGTCTTCCAAAACTACTTCCACTTCTACTACCTTTACCACTACAACAACTACTACTCCTACCACAACTTCATATTTTCCATATAAACGTTTAGTAAGTCAGCCTGATGATGATGATGATAGAAATTCAAATAAAATAAAAAATAAAAATAAAAACAAGAAACAAGATGATGATAGTCATAGTGGTGTGCCCCTGATCAGTTCTCATAGTACCACAAGCACCACTACCACGACAAAATCTTCAGCCAATGCAGACATAATCACCAACACTATTACCACAACAACAACAACAGCCATGAGCCACAAATGCGGCCATCCTTTCCCCACTTTTCCACTACAATCCTCATCACCGTCGTTGGTGTCAAGTTTAAAAACGCTTCACGAAGAAAAGATGCCACCTACACCGACACCAACACAAAAATTCGAAGAAAGCCTTCCATTTTCAATTCCCTTACCTCTGCCAGCTGCTCCGTACCCATCATCTTCAAATGGTCTCAATCTAGCCTATCCAAAACTTAACATCACCCAAACAATACCACCACCACCGGCGGCAACGCCTATTAAATCTCGTCACTTAAATTTCTTTCATAGAAAATGCCACGAAACACCGTGCTTTTCCGACACTTGCATTCAGATAAAGTCTCCTACGACTACAACGATGACGACGTCCACAACGACCACCATCACTCCTACAAAATGCACAACAGCCCGTGACAAATTCCTCAAACTCATCAATAGTCAACGTTTTAAAGCAAAAGCTATTAGCCCGGCTCTGGGTTCAAGTCTGGCCATAAATTGTGCTGGCGGTGTTTCTTCTCCAGCAGCACAAACTCAGCAACTCCTCAAGAAAAAGAAAGTCAAAAGTAAACAAATTCCACCGACAAAGAAAACTTTTCAATGGCTTCAAAGTTACTTCAAAGTCGATCCGGATTTTCACGAGAACCTCTCGCAGCAAACGACCATACCGATGATGGGCCGACGCAACAGTGCGAGTAGTGTTACTGGTCGTATACATTTGAATTCCATCGGTAGTGCTGCAAGCGGAGGAGGAACAAGAGCAGGCTCTGTAGAAAAGGGTGGTCTACTCCTGGAGTCTATAGAGGATGATTTACATTTTGTTGGCATTGGTTCAAAAAACCGCCTAGACAAGGCTAGTTTAGAAGGTGGTGGTGAGGCTTCCATTGTAATGGAATATCGCTTCAGAGCACCCACAAATGATAGCGCTGAATTGAATACAATATTACTTGGCACCTCACCCGCTAACAAGGCTATCCGTAATATTGTTGATATAGGAACACAGCTAAACCCATTAACTCCCGCTAGAAATTTGGAATTCACATATGGCAATCGTGAGTCAAAAAACCATCAGCCATCACCTTTAGATGGAAACTTAAAATGCAATGCAAGCTCCTCTCATCTATTCTCCAGTGATGATCAAAAAGCGTCAAAGGGTAGCAATAATAATTTAATGCATGATCTATGTGTTCCCTATTCGAATATGTATTTAGAGTCCGAATTAGAAAACAGTGCTGCAAACACTGAGTACAATCACGATGGCTACTACTCATCCAAATGTGATAATCAATTGAGTCCTAAAAACTCTTCAAGCAAATGTCCTCGTTCCCACTCGGATATTCTCGATCTCAAGCCGGCCATAACACATCAAATGCTCCTGCGGCAAGTGGAGGAGCATTTGTTGCCTACAACAAGTGCCGCCGCCACAAAAAAAAGTGATGGAATTGTGATTGCCAAGCCAATCGACTCTCAATCGATTGGATTCAATTTAGAAACAGTTTCTCCTCCTTCTGCTTCTGTTTCTTCTCCTTCTTCTTCTTCTTCTTGTCCTTCTCGTTCTCCTTCTATTTCTTCTGTTCCTGCTTCCAATCCCAATCCCAATCAAATTCAAAATCCTCCTGATGAAGATTGCGATGTGTTCGATTCATCGTCGACCTTTAAAGCAACTCCAGCTAGGCGGAAAACATATGTTGATTCCGTTCTCAATTTAACGATAATTAAAACCGATAACTCAGAAACGTGTGGCGCTGGTAGTTGTGGTGATGTTGGTGATTATAACGACAGCTGCTGTACAAGTGAAGTTGCCTCACGTAAACCCAAAACTGGTGGAAGCAGTAGCAGCAGCAGTGGCTACTGCTGCACCAGCGAGGGCAGCCAAAGTATCAGTTCGACCAGCAGCAGTGGTGTGGTGGATAACATAAGCAGCAGTAGCACCTCTTTTAGTTTAGAACGAAATAGTTTAGACGGTGGCAGCAACACTGTTATGGTTGTAGATTCAAAGAAAAAACTATCCCTTCCAACGCCTGAAATTGAGAAGGGTGCTGGTGAAATTGGTATAACGAACAATCGAAGCAGTAGTTATAGTTATAATCGTAATATTAATTTAAATAATAATAATCATAGCAATATTAGTACATTTTTAGAATCGACATCCATGCCGGCGTCGTCGTCGTTGTCATCGTCGAGTAGTAGTTCAATCGATAAATAACGACTAACATTTTTTAGTAGTTGGTTTCTTTTATTCGTTTTCGATTTCGTTTATATTTTTATAATTTTTTTTTTTAAGCCAATCCGTATCAACTACTGATTTATTATTAAAAAGAATAATTGTCTGTCTCTCTCATCCCATTATAATTATTTTCCTCTCTCACACTTTCTCCCCCCTTTTTCTCAATAAATAAATAAATAAAATTGAAATCAAAAAAATATATATTCTATATACAGAAACGAATTACATTGATTTTTATTTTAAGTTGTTTAATTAATAAAAATGAAAAAAAGAAAAAGAAGGCGAAAACAAAAATAGTTCGTTATTTTTTCTGTTGTTGTTTGTTTTATTATTAATTATTATCTTTGTTATTTAAATTTTCTGGATTTAGTGCTAAAAAAAAACAAACGTTTTCTTTTTTTGATGATTCTGTATACAAATTTATTATGATAAATATCTATTTTTTAAAAGAAAAAGAACACACACAATATTTTTGAGGAAGTTACAATAATTCAAAAAAAAAACAAAGAAATGTCATCTGTTTATATAGATTTTTAAAATTAACTAGTTTTGTAGTTATTATTATCATTATTATTATTATTATATTTTTAATTAATTTAATTGCAAACAAAAATTATAATTATGTATATTATATATGTTTAACTCTTTTAAATGTATTCTATGTAAAAACAAAACAAAAACAAAAATATCGAAAAGAAAACAAAAAACTCAAAACAAAATGTAATTTTTAAATAATTTTATCTCTTACATAAAATTAAATTTAATTTAAATTGTAAGTTTTGTGAATTGCTTCGGGGGTAATTTTATTTCAAATCATTTGTAAGAAGATGTACAAACACATTCTTTTTTTTCTAATTTAATTTTGACAATAATTTGAAAAAGAAATTAAAATGTTTATAAATGAACTTGTAACAGTTTTGATATAATTTGTATGTATATTATTTTTAATTTTTTTGAAAGATTTTATGATACACCTGCAGCCTTATTCTATTCTATTTTCAACTTTTCAATCGAAACCCGCTTTTAATTCAAATTCCACCTAGTGCGCTTATGACAAATATATATCATTGAGAACATGTTGTCGGTACCTTATTTGCTTTTATTTTATTTCGCTGTGGTTAAAATATTTTCGGAAGCGAGTAAATAAATAATTAGTCTGGCTGCAGAAGTAAATGTCAAGATTTTTAGATTCTTGTCTTCCATAAACAGTTTGAATATTTGTTCACTTTCCTTAATTGAAATCATATTATATAGAAAGTAGAGCAGAAGTTAAAATTGTTACTAATAACGTCCATTATTTTAAAAACAATGTACATATTTTGAAACAAAGTTCAAACCATGGAGAAAAACTAGATTTTTGAAAAATTATGTATATCAGGGTATTCAGGGCGATTCTGTTTTTGTTAAAGTTCAACACTGGTTAATTTACCCAAGGTTGACTTTTGAAAAAGCTAAGAAACTATAAGTTAATCAATTCTCCATTTTCTAAACTCTCCAAAATAGAAAAAGAAAGGGAAGCACACATATTTTTTTGTTTGGTTTTATTTATATGACCGCAATTAAAAAATAAAAATAAAAACACGATTGCAAAGCAAACAAATTCTTAGAAATTATCTTTATTTGTAAAGGCTAATAATGATAACACAATAATAATTCATTTTAAATGGATTTATTCAACATATTCTCCAAGATCTTAAACTCATTTGTTTATACATTTCCACCAAACTTACAGACATCGAAAGCAACAGGTCTTTTTTCTTTTGGCGTTGAAAATCGTTGTTCAGGGAATTCATTTTTGATCTACAAGAAAAAGTTACTTAGATGTCAAATCAAGGTTTCAATCAATTTTCCACATTTTACAAAATAATTTCAGCACACAATTGCTTGTAAAGGGGACTGATGGGATGGGATTCGCGGCGAATCGTTTTGCTAGCGAGTTTGCCATTTTTCAATAATTGCTTTCGCTTTCGCCTTTTTCGTTTTAAATTCAACCAATTAACGAATTCGAAGGCGAATTTGAAATGCCATATACCCTGGTTACAAGATGAGATCGAGGAATCGAATTGAGATTTCGATCCAGGTATATGGTGGCACTGAATCGAGTAATCGAATTCAAATGGTATCGAATTGACTAATGGGTTTTATTTGTGTGCGTACTGCTACGTCAATAAGTTTCAAATAAATTTCAAATTTTATAATAAAGCTCCCAACACAAAGACTAGCGCCAAATTCAATTCAGCTTAGAACCAAAAATACTCCATTTAAATGAAGACCAATAACTCGATTCCCCGATTCAGGTTTACAAACAAATTTTCTATTCGATTCACCTCTTTCAGTGGGATTGGATCGAGTAATCCTATCTTGATCCGATCCAGGTCTATACGGCGGCGCTAAATGTCTATACGGCGGCGCTAAATCCTGATTCAATTGGGATTAAATTCTCCTTGTAAACGCGGTAATAATGATTGGTGGCGAGTTGAAATCCGATAGCTTTTTTTTGGACGGATTCACAGGCGAACATTTTTTATTGTTATTCACTGTTCGATTTCGTGGATTCTTTCTTGTTGTAATAATAAAAAAATGTTAATTGGCTTTATTTTAATTTTCTTATAATTTATCCATAATCCAAAATAAAATATTTAATCTAAAAACAAAAACAAATTTTGTTTGGAAAGCTGTCAAATCACTGGAATATATTAAGAAAAAGTGAAACCAAAAGTCTCAAATCACTGGAATATGTAAAGATCTACTTTCTCTTCCCCGAGAATTCGTTGATAAGGAAATACGACGCGAGTCGAATTTGAAAGGTCGAATTGAAAACGATCTGCCGTGAAACTCATAATCAGGCCCAAGGATTCCGGAGTCACCATTGTACGTTCTTCAAGAATAAATCTTTTCTCGCTGTCATATTAGATATTCGCTTACCAAAATTTTGCATAGCAATTGGTTGAATTCACAAACTTCGTCACTGAGCGAAGTGATTACGGGTTTAAATTCGCTCTTTCACCTCAAACTTCGAATGATAATCCAGAGTAGTAATTCTCAAATATGAAAAACGTTTCACCTGGAGTGCGGAAATATAAAAAAACAACTATCAAATTATTCAATGTTGAATGCTGTTAAATTAATATTAAAAACTGGAAATCGTCAATCGAAAAATGACAGGCAGAGAATCTTATAGCTTTTCAAAATTTTAGGCTTGTAAGTTTTTAAGTTTAACCTTCTAGAATGGAAGTAACAATGATGAAAATGCTAAGTTTCCGACTCACCAAAACAATTTAGGGCCAACTTTGTGATTCGACTTTTATAAAAACATTAAATATGTATCACTAAAAAATTCTACACACATATGAATTTCTTAGCCATTCCAGTTCGAGGGTCGTTTGAAAAGTCCGTGCGAAAATAAAAACTGCTTAATTTTTTTGGATTAACCTTTTTTATTTTTCAACGTAGTCTCCTTTCATGCTTATACACTTCGTCCAACGCTGATCTAGTTTGTGGATCCCTTCCAAATAATAGGATTTGTCCAAGTCTGTAAATTAGCCATTGGACATATTGGGGAACAAATAATAGTCCGACGGAGCCAAGTCTGGAGAATAGGGGGGATGTGGAACGATTTGGAATCCTAATTCCAATAGTTTTGTCGTCGCAACTGCTGATGTATGAGCTGGTGCGTTGTCGTGATGGAAAAGAACTTTTTTGTGGGCCTTTCGTGAACGTTTCTCTTTCAGCTCGGTTTTCAAACGGTCCAATAGCAATGAATAATATTCACCTGTAATGGTTTTGCCCTTTTCCAGATAGTCGATGATCACCATATCATGGATTTTATCAATGATTCCTGGAGTTGTAACCTCAACAGGGCGTCCAAAACGTTCAGCGTCTGTTGTGCTCATATGGCCACTTCGAAAATTTTGAAACCACTTGTAAACTGTTCTCCCAGAAGGTGCGCAGTCACCATAATGTTTATCAAGCTTCTGTTTAGTCTCCTGAGGAGTTTTGCCTTTCATAATAATGTTTAATCAACACACGAAATTCTTTTTCGTTCATTTTTTTGACTTCCTCAATTCAAACGAATGTCAAACACAAACCAATAGACCGACCTTGCCAAAACTTGGTCTGTATTCTTTCAAGACATGCTACTGATTGTAAATAACCTCGTAGTGCCATCTGCCTGACTTTCCAATCCTCATAATAAGAACACAACTCTGAATCTCTCAAAATTAATATAAACATCTGTAATTTTTGTGTTGTTCTGTGATTCAAAAAGAAAAACATAGAAGATAATTATGTGGATTATAATATTTGAAATATTTTGTTTTTATTTAAAAGAGGAACAATTTAATTGTGTTTTTATTTTATGCGACCCATCGAAGCTTGAATTTAATTGCTTAGTTAATATTTCAGCAAATCTCTCTCTGAAGAATGAATAAAAAAGCACTTCATTCTCAAAGACCTCAAGAGCTAGAATCTAAAGTACTCTAAAATAAATTTCATGCGGAATGGACAAAGCAAATGAAAGATATTAACAAATAAGGCATTGAATTCAAAATGATTGACTTGTATTTCCATAGCCAGATTTAATCGAAATAATTTATGTAAATTTGAAAATCATACATACATAAACATATGTTCTTCGAAACAATCGGATAATGTAGACGATTTTAGTAAAACAAAATAAAAAAATAGAATAATAATTTCTTCCATCATTTTTATTACAAAATAGTAAAATTATCCCAAACCAATGAATCAATAGTAATTCAAAAAAAAAAAAAAACAATAATAAAACGAAAATAGGAGGTAAAAGAATTACAATATTATGTTATAATTTAAACAAAGAAACAATACAAATATTTTACTTCTCATACAATAAAATATTTTTTAAAAATTCGAGTAATAATTGGTGTTGATTTAATTATATTTATTTTGAATAACAGATACAAAATCTTAAGTAATAAATCAACAAACAATAAACAAATCCACATAAAAGGGTTAGACCCATCTTCATTATGAAAATACAGTTTTGTTTATAATTTTTTTTTTTGCTTTTTATCGTTATTTTTTTTAGTTCTATTCTTATTATTAATTTATTTAATTTAATCAAGAAAACAAAAAGAAAAAAACTAAAAACTTTATCGAAAGTCATATGAATAAAATGTAAAACCAATTAATTTAATTTTTTTTTTTAATTTTAAGAAAAAACAAAACACAAATAATAAAATGTTTAAAAAAAGAAAAAAAAAACTTTTGAAACATAACCACTAAATAAGAAACAGACACTAATAAAAACAACAATGTGAATAAATTTTTATTATAAAAATGATTTATTATTTTTTCGTATCTCTTCCTTATTTTAACTTAATTTTTTTTTAGTTGTAGAAAGTTTAATTTTAATAGAGCTTAGGTCTTTTTTGTTGTTATTAGTTTTTATGAAAGCTTATTAAAAATATAAAACATTTTTTTTTGTTAAAGTATTTTTGTTTGTAAGGAAAAACTGATATATTTTTCTTTTAAAATTAATTCCCTGCAAATCAAAATATAAGAAATTAGAAATTAGAACCGGGTTTATTGCAAATTATTTTTATTTGTTCACCTTTTTATTGTAATAAAATCGAATAAATTAATCGAAACACAAATTTTAACATTTATTTTCTTTTAACTTTTAATTTTTTTTATTTAAATTGGTGGTTTCTAAAACTTTTTTATTTTGTAATTTGTAGAGATCTCAAATGAGAATAGAGACATAATATTCCTTATAGATTAAAATATATATACAATATAATAACAAATTAGTTAGTTAAACTGCGTTTAAACAAAAAAAAACGTAAATAGGAACGATTATTTCGAAACATACAGAAGTTTAACTTAGCAGTGACATCCCTACCAAACGACGGGAGGTGCTTATCAAGCTCTTATTTTTAACTGATAACGTCAATTTTTGATTGCATCCCTAGACGAAAAAAAGGACTATACACGTGCACATTCATATGTAACTTATGATAGATTACAATAGGCAAACTTAAAAGGGTATAAAATATCCTAATTAATTTTTATTTTTATAAAGTTTTCAATTCTAGAATTCTATGTTAATATAACAATTTCCTTCTAGTCTACTTGCTAGACGCATTTTAATAATTTTTTAAATGCATTTTTCAATTTAAAAACCTCGTTACTTTTTCCCAACGATAGGAACCCAAAAAAATGATAGATACATCAACAAATCTGATTACAAAAATATGTGCCCAAGATGTTTTACTTTCAGGCTTCTGATTGCCAGATGTATTTTAAGATTTTTTAAATTTATTTTTCTATACAATGTACAAAGTACATAGACTAACCTAAAGACCACTAAACCTAAATGTCTTAGCCTTTACTATTAAAATGTAAGAGGGTTAAGGTCTAAAACTTCTGCCGTCTTTAATAACTCCCAAAACCTTCGTTATGACATCTTTGCCCTTACCGA
The DNA here is from genome assembly GCF_945859685.1 of Eupeodes corollae. Lineage (NCBI taxonomy): Eukaryota > Metazoa > Arthropoda > Insecta > Diptera > Syrphidae > Eupeodes > Eupeodes corollae. The sequence continues at coordinate 88,189,642 of NC_079149.1, read as the reverse complement.
AACCAACCTCACACCTGATATCCTTAGTACTGAACTCCTCACTAACGACTATTCCATCTATCGAATGGATGTCGTGGAATATGCAAGTAATACACACGGTCGTGGTGTGCTTTTAGCTATCGCTAGTAATTTTGAAAGTTCATTACTCCGTATTCCCACTTCAATGAAATTTGAAGGTGTATCAGCTAAGGTTACGCTCCCTAAGTTTTGTCCTTTTGTCCTTTGTTGTTATATTCGACCAGTCCAACAAATTAAAGCATACCAAGCCGCTGTTAATGCCATTGATTATCTGTTTGAACTAGTGCAACCTAATGATTTAATCATCGTTCTTGGAGACTTTAATCTTCCCCATCTCAATTGGTCCACCTCAGATGATCAGATCACCTTCTCTCCAACTAACATCTCTTCTGAATCTGAATCGCTGTTCATTGATCGTCTGTCTGATTGTGGTCTTTTTCAACTAAATGGAGTAGCAAACTTTATGGGAGACACCTCGATCTCATATTCTCATCTGATTGCGATAACTGTGTTGTCTCCCCGAGCCCTCACTTTCTCTCAACCTTGGATCGCTATCATCCACCCCTTAATCTCTCCTTCCCCATTGAATTTGAAAACAAATTTTTTGAAATGGAAAATTACTGTTATGATTTTCGTAGGGCTGATTTCTCCAAACTTAACAGCTTCTTAGCTCAGCCAACTTTGAATTAAGTTCCCTCCACTTAACAGTTGAGTCCCTTACAAGTTGGTTTTATTTGATTCTTTCGTACTGTATTGGAGAATCAGTACCGTTCTCTCGTAGAAAAGATTTCACTTCTGTCCCCCTTGGTACAACAGAGAGCTCCGTAGCCTAAGAAATACCCGTAACAAGCTTTGGAAGATCTTTTTACAGTCCAAATCTGATACTGATCTTTTGGCCTATAATTCTTTCTCTGAATTAAGAGAATCCCTTTATAACCAATACCTTAACCAAATTGAAAATAATCTTCTTTCTGATGCAAGGAAATTTTTCAAGTTCATAAATGTCAAACGAAAATCTGATGGGTTTCCACCTTCAATGAGTTTCTCCAACATAATCTCCTCTGATCCAACAACCATATCAAATCTATTTGCTAATTACTTTAGCAAATCGTATACTGAACATAAGCATGATCCTGATCGACACTACTTTAGTTATTTAGATGGTTGCACTCGAACCTCACTTTCATCGTTTAAAATAACTGAAGAAATGGTACTTGCCAAAATCGTAAGCCTCAAAGAAAACTTTAGCCCTGGTCCTGATGGCGTCCCATCAGTTGTTCTAAAAAAATGTACATATGCATTCTCTGTCAAAGCCTCTAACTGCACTCTTTGAACTCTCTCTTTCCCAAGGTGTGTTTCCTCATATATGGAAAGATTCATTTATATTTCCCATTCATAAACAATACAATAAAACTGAAATTAACAATTATAGCCCTATTGCTAAACTTTCATGCATTCCAAAACTTTTTGAAAGTAGTTTATGATTCCGTTTATTTCCATTGCAAGCCTTTATTCTCCCCCGCTCAACATGGTTTTCTTAAAGGTAGGCCCACTACGACTAACTTAATTGAATTTATATCCAAAGTTTTGTCAGCCCTTGAGAATGGCAAAGAAGTTGATGTTGTATACACTGATTACAGCAAAGCCTTTGATAAAATATCCCATAACATAATTTATCTCAAACTAAGAGCTCTAGGCTTTCCACCTATATTTATAAACTGGATAAGCTCCTATCTTGCGAATAGAACTTATAGAGTCCTTTTCCATAACTCAGTCTCCAGTCCTATACATGCAACTTCTGGAGTCCCACAAGGTAGTCACCTTGGCCCCCTTCTCTTCGTCTTATCTGTTAAAGATGTCTGTCTTAAATTAAAAAACTCAGTTATCCTAATGTTTGCGGATGATAAGAAAATTTTTAAAATTATCTCTACTCCATCTGATTCCTTACTTTTACAAAATGATCTTAATATATTTTTTGTTTGGTGCATGCATAATTTCCTAGAGTTAAATGTAGGTAAATGTAAACATTTTTCGCGCATACAAATCCCATCTCATAGAGTATACTACTTCCTTAATGACGCCGTCAACGTAGTCGATTCTATTAAAGATCTTGGTATTATGTGTGACAAGCACCTGAATTTCCATTCCAATTTTGACCAAATTATTAATAAAGCTAATAGATCTCTCGGTTTTATTAAGAGATGGTCAAAAGAATTTTCTAACCCCTATGTAACTAAAGCGCTTTACATTTCCCTTGTCCGTCCTCATCTTGAATATGCATGCCAAGTATCAGTTTTATGAAAACCATTCACTCAGAATTAAAAATGTTCAAAGACGTTTTGTTCGATTTGCCTTACGTGGCCTCCCCTGGAATGATACATCTAACTTGCCTCCTTATGCCGATCGACTAAAACTGATAGGTTTGCAGCCCTTATTATATTAGACGCAAAAACGCTGATATATTATTTGCTCACCAATTGTTAATGGGCAATATAGATTCCCCGGCACTCCTGAGTGATATTCATCTTAACACCAACCCTCGAAATCTACGATCTGTTTCCCTATTCTATATCCCTCATCACCGCACTAATTACGGGCACTTTGAACCAATGTCCAGAATTCTTCGTCACTGCAACGCTGCTATGGTAGTTTTCGATTTCAACATTTCCAAATCCCATCTGAAAGAAACTCTTTACTTTTTCCCTTTTTGAGTCCGAATTCCCCGTCCCTTGTAATTTTAAAGCAAATAAAATCGAAATTGTTAGTTCTTGTACATTAAAGAGCTTTTATGTGGGCCTTAGGGCCCACATGAATTAATGTTGAAAACCGATAACAAGAACTGCAAAAAACAAAACAAAAAAAAAGTTAAGCTAGTGTTAAGTTAAGTTAAGTTATGATAGCTTGTATTAAGCTTGTATATATACAGAGGGATCCAATACAAATGAGGGAGTTGGTAGTGATGTGTACTCAGAAAAGCTTAATCTAAGCGGAAATTTTAGCGATCAAAGAGGTTCTCTCCACGCTAAGAGAAAACGTGATATCTTCTCCTGATATCCGCATCTTCTCTGACAGTCAGGATGCTATTAAATCTCTTGACGGTGTCTCAACCAAATCTCAAACGGCCCTCGATTGTCGACCGTATCTTATGGCGATGGCGCAGCAATTTAACATTCACCTTTGTTGGGTGCCGGGCCACAGAGACAACGTCATACCTATTTTACCTGGAAGGGAGAAAATAGGTATACCGATATCTACATGTAAACTTCTGCTAAAAGAAACAGCTTTTGCGATAGCAAACTCTAGGTGGCACAATTTACCAACTGGACCTAAAGCGCTCTAAAGACTTGTTATCTCAAAGCAGATATCATATTAGCTCCCTAATAGGTGTCTTTTAGGGACACAGTCTTATAGGCAGACACGAAATACTACTTGGTGTAGCCTCAAATAACTTCTGTCAGGAAGAAGAGGAAACGAAACTCTCACCTTCTCTGCACTTGCCCTGCTCTTTCACTAAGACGCAAACTTCATCTGGGAGACTACTCTTTTGATATCAAATTACTTCTTCGCTTTATAAAAAGCTTAAAATGGTTCAACTAGTGGGAAGTAACTCTCTAGATTCATGTGGTATCACAATAGGCTTTTTCTTTTGGCCTAAGTGTGTGGATTCCGAATCCGCAGCCACTTTAAGCTAACCTACATGCATTTTTTTTACTCAAAATCTCGATAACTTTGTTCCCATAAGGTATAACAAAAAGAATGAAAAAGGAAACATCAAGAATTTGTTTGCATAATATATGCAACAACCGCCCTTAAAAATCAACTTCGGAAAAAAATGGTAAAAACATTAACAGTTGGTTAAGAGTTTTGAATGTTTCTGCAAAAAACCTTAAGTAAATTATACGCTTAAAAAGAAGCGTTTAATTGCAACAAATAAACCGTTCCATCTCTAGATACCAAATTTGGAAAAATGTGGCAATAAATTAAAGCATAAAGCTTTTCCCATTTCACTCTAGCTGAACAATGGAGGATAGCTTTGTACAATAGTTTAACGCAATTGCTGCCTAGAAACCATTGACAATTTCTTTGTAAATACTTTGAATTTTTTATCCGATAAATCTGATGATTAATGATTTTTGCTATAAAATCAATTTTCAAATAAAATGTTTGATTTTCAATTCAATTTGATCATGTTAAGTGATTTTTCTAATCATTAGTTATGCCTTAAATTAAAAATGCATCCCAAAGACCGTCTTATTTTATGTTGAAAAACTATTAAATGGCATGTATCAAGTAAAAGGCTGCAACCAAAACATCTTGGACACATATTTTTTAAATCAGGGAAAGGTGTCTGATATTTTTGTATACCATTCTTATAGTTATATATTATAGGATAAGAGTTATCAGGGTTTTAAGTTAAAAATGCATCTGAGAAAGCTTAAATTGCGTGTGGCCAGCAGAAGGCTTTAAGTAAAACGTCTTGGATACCCTTTCTTGTAATAAGGCGATTTTCTCTGATTTTTTAATGTATCATTCATGTGGTTATCATTTCGCCCTCAAAATAAAAAAAAAACGCCTATTTTCGAACGCTTACTCCCGCTTACCATGGCTGAAAAAAAACTTACCAAAGGATTGAATTTAATGGTGCGTATATCTACAAATTCACATCAAGGAGTTTTTATTATCACTCCACTCCTAAAACTTTCAGCCAGCTTTAGGTCTATTTATAGAGACTGTTAACATCTGCACAATATTTCTTCAGAATCGGATATGATACTGAAATCTAATTATTGTCTTATTGCCTTACAATTAATTATTAATAATTAATTTATTTTCTAAGATCACTAACATTTGTGAAACGATGTTTCAAAATTTGGAGGTGACCCAAAATCAAGCTATTCATTTAGAAACTACCAATTTATGCAATTTTCTAAAATATTTAATTTATTTAAAGTTCAAACACGTTGACCTAATTACCAAAATGTAAGCTTTTGACTAAATTTTTAAGTTGCTAAAAAAGATGAACGGTAGTCTAAGAAGAAGTTAATGACAGAATTCAAGATATCTGCTTTCCTTGAAGTCTAAACAAGTTCCTCTTTCTAATATTCTGAACAAGCTTAACTATTAACCGATCGATATAACATGTAAATATGATTTTAACACTACTTTCGTCCAGTTTCAGTGCTTTTGAAAATTGCTTTCACCAAGTTAAAAATGATTTTTTAAAATACGGGTCCTTCTTTTAGAAAGAAATTGTAAATAGTGAAGCAAATTATTGCAGATCAGAACCGACTTCTTTTCGCTCCATAATTTATTTAATGTGTTTAGAGTCAATGAGTTAAATAGAAGAGCTTGTGAGCTTGTAATAACAATTTCTAGAACTTCTTCTGCTTCTTTTGTACATCATCGTTGATGTACATAGAATTCATTCAGGCTCTGTTTTTTTTTTTAAGTTTTTGGTATGAATATCATTTATGTACATATATAAATTTCGGGTTCTATATATTTTTTATAATAAAACATTTAACATAAAACTGATTAAAAAAAGAAAACTGATTGGAAAGTAATCAAAACATTCAAACTTTCCTTTCAAATTTTTGACAAATTTCTTATAGAAAATCATCAAAATGTCTTTTTCATCAACAATACCCCACCACCATTGGAAATAACATCAACTATTGGTACTGGTACTGGTACATCAACAACAGGTAAGACACCAACTACAATAACAACAACACTAACATCACCATCATCATCTGAATCAACTATTACAAATTCATATAATTGCAATTCAACAATAACAACAACAACAACTACAAATTTTCTACTACCAAATCGTCATCTTTCATCAACAATAACTCCATTTCATAATCATCCTAATCATTTTAACGACATGTACGAATATAATGTGTCAAAATACAATAATGACGACGACATCAATAATGGAGTCAGCTTAAGAAAATTAACAAATAATTGTACCACAACTGCCACTACAACACCACTTATCAATAAAACCGACAGAATCCTTCTACCACCGTCAACGCCAAAAGTTATGGACTCCTCACAAACAACCACAACACCAGCAGCACCAATTATGACTACAGCCCTTTGTAGGCAACATTCAAACTTACCCCTAAGTGCAGGACTCAAATCGATGTTGTCGAAAAATTTCAAAACTCGTCCTAGACGAGAATCGACTTAAGTTTTTTTTTTTTTTTTTTTTGTCATTTGGTATGTTTAAGCATAGAAACACATGTGAATATTTTTTTTTATTAAATAATTAAAAATAAAATTATTAAATGATTGCAAAGAATAAATAAAACAAAACAAGGAAAATGTGTGTGTTTTGACTGTCTTTAGAAAGTACATATAAATAAAAAGAAATATGAAAATATATGAAGTAAGACAACTTTATATTTTGTATTTGTAGGTTAATAAACAATTATTAAAAAACAAACAATTTCTTATATAAATAAAAATAAAAAACAAAACAAAAACTAATTATAAATGTATGTAAAAGGATAAAACAAAAACGATCTAGTGATTAAGTAAATTTTTCTGTGGTAAAAAGCATATTATATATAAAGAAATGTTGGAACGCAAACCGTCTTCAAAAATAAATATAATACAAAATAAAAATTTTAAAAAATTGTAGAATCATTGTATACAAAAAAAAACAAACATTTACTAACAACAACATTATTTCTGAAGCTTAAAAACGAAAATAAAGGTTCTGGGAAGATTGGTGATTCGTTGGAAGTAACATTGTTGAAATTTTGACTTAGATATAAAGAATAAAGCTTAAAGTCTTAAAAAATATCAATAACTTTTTAATAAAAAATTTGATATGCGACTTTTAAAATTTTAAACATTAAAAACTAAATATTTCTTTCTATTTGTAAATAACTCCGTTTCAGCGACTCTATCAACTTTGTTGAAGAAATTTCATAAATTCTCCAGATGTTTACTTTTAAAAATATACACTGCCAACCACTAGGATGAGGCCACACATTTTGGAATAGATTTTCGCTTTTTATAGCTGGTGGAAGTGTTATACCGGTCATTCCCAAAAGTAAAAAGCACTTTTTGACCGCTGCCTTGGATTTTCCAAAAAGACTATGCCCCAATTCACACTTCAAAAGTTGTTAGAAGTTGAACTTAGTCAGATGGTGTGGAACGTTTGCCATGGCCACCACATTCACTACACTTTAAAATAATTAAAAACATTTGGCAATGGCTTTTACATAAAGTTTATAATGTTGGCAGACAATTTGAACACAAGGACACCTTAATCGAAGATTTTCGTGATTCCTGGGTCCAAATTTCCAGTGATTATTAAAAAAATGTAATGTTTGCATTCCAGACCGTCTTATAGATTTTATATCCACAAAAGGCGGACATCATCGTTACTAATGTAAACAAACATTATAAGGAAATATTGTTTAATCATAAAATCTAAATATTTCATTATTTTTGCTACGTTTTCTGAAATTTTTTGTTTATGGATCTTGGGAATTTCAAAGCTCGTTTTCAATTTACACTTCAATTTTTATAAAATTGTAATAAATGTAACTATTTAAAGGCTATAAAAAAGGTTATCGCATGTATAAAAAGCGAAAATGTGTGTGGCCTCATCCTAGTCGTTGGCAGTGTATATTAAATGTTAAACATTAATTTGAGATTTATATTATGTTTAATTTATTTGTCTCTTACTTCAAATCTATTCTTTTCTCAAAAACAAAAAAATTAAACTCACAAATGTATTTATTTCCAACAAATCACCTCTCCCAAAATATTTCAATTAAAATAAATATAAGAACTACAATAAAATAATAATAATACTATAAACAAAAAAATAAATACATAATCAAATATCGAAGAACAAAATTTAACAAAATGCATGACAAACAATAATACTAAAAAAAAAACACCTACGTAATGTATATTCTAAACTAATTTATTTTCTAATGTATTTAAACTTTTGTTTAAAATTCATGTTCTTAAGTTATATTGTTTTATTTTATTTGTTTATTTAAATACGTAACTGTGAAAATATTTTAATTTCAATTTAATTATAAAACTTTCGTTATTAATAAATCATCATCATCAAAATTATTCCTAACAAAACTCTAACTTTAATTTACATAATTTTTCAACTTAAAAAAAATTGGTAGTGTTTTGTTGTTGGTAAAATTAGAATCTTTTATAATTGGTTTTTTTAGATTTTTATATTTAAAGAAAATTTGATTTTGTCCAAATATATAGGGTAGTCCCAGAAATATCCGACCTAACAAAGAAAACACAAAGACTATGTCTTGATGTTCAATAGCTTCGATACCCTGTTTAATTGAGAACCGTTGGGCTCCTCAAAAAAATGCCATCAACTGCAGACTCCATCTCTTCATTGTTGGCAAATCTTTTAACACAGCCATTTTTTCTGGCAAATAGTGTGCGTGAAGAAGCACTTCGAACTTTAATTCATTGATTTTGGCCATCATGAAAACGGATGTGTGAACTGGTACATTGGGCAGGTTCAGACAACACATAAGGGATTCAATTTTCAGTCAACTGCATTCTTTTGAACGTACATTTTGACCAAGGAAACAAGTTATTTTTTCAAGTGTCATAAACTTCAAATTCGAAACTTTACTTCACTAACCTTTACCTTCCGTTGATAATGTAAAAACTACAAAAAACGAGATTGTCTACAAAACAGTCCTCAGCCAAGCTACAAGTCCATCTCGACTTGTATTTTCTGTTTAAAAGAAATATTACTTATTCCTTTTCCAATTAGAAATGAAACCGTTTGTGCACACAGTAAACAAATCACATAGAAATAAAGTCCAGTTTTCAGTCGAATTATGATTAGCTGTCATTTTGACGTATAAGATGAATCGACTTGATAGTTAGGGAGATTTGTCTTAACTATGTTTCCACTCAACTTTCCAATAAAGTTGTCTTAATTGGAAGGTATTGGGCAGGTTCAGACAACAGAAAAGACTTCATTTGCAGTCAACTTCATTCTTTGAACGTGAATTTTGACCAAGGCAACTAGTTAGTTTTTCAAGTGTCATGAATTTTAAATTCAGAACTTTACTTCGCACATTACTTTAAGTTCATAGTACAAAAAGTACTAAACAAATTATTGTCTACAAAAACTCCTCAAGCAAGCCACAAGTCCATCAAGATTTATGGTATCATGGTATTGCAAAAAAATATTAGCTATTTCTTTTCCAAATTGACAAGGAAACCCTTTACAGAAAACATTAAATGGAGTTGCGCAGAAAATAAATAAATCATAGAGTAATAAAGTTCAGCTTTCAGTTGAATGAAAAAGCATGATCAACTGTCATTTTGATAGAATTAGACTTGATATAATAGTTAGGGAGAATTTTTTTGACTAACTTTCCAATCAACTTTCCATTAAAGTTGCCTTAATTGGTAGGTAATTTTTTGGCAGCTAGAAACTTGTCTAACTTTCAAGTACCATATGTCGCCTTGACCTGCCCATTGTCTTGATGAAAACATTTTTTTTGTTATCAAAAGCGACCATTTCTTCTTGATTTCGTCAATAAGTTCGCATTGATAATCGCCGTTGATTGTTTTTCCTTTCTAAACATAATCAATGAAAATTATTTCACGCGCGTCCCGAAAAAATGACTCTATGACCTTGCATGTAGATAGAACTGTCTCTACCTTCTTTGGAGACGATTCTCTTTTTTCAGTCCATTGTTTTGACTGTTCGTTTGTCTCTGGTGTGAAGTGATGGACCCATGATGCAAAAACTCTGCTTTATTTCGCCAAAACTTCGCCAAAAAAAACCTCGATTGGAACATCCCCACGACGCTGGTTTTGTTCCATTGCGAATAATCGCGGCAACCATCTTGTGCACAGCTTTCACATGTCCTAATTTTCAGTCAATATTCACTTTTTGAAATGCATACCGTGACAGCAAACTCACGCACTTTGAGTCGACGGTCACCCAAATACCATTTTGTGGATTTTCTTCACCATTTCTTAAATGGTCACCTTATTTGGTCGACCACTGTTATGTTAGTCTTGGTAACTCGCACGACCTCGTTTAAAATCTGCCTCCAAATTTACTGTTGTAAACGAAGAATCAGACTTCCCAAAGTAGAATCTAGATCCGCTTTGATATTGGTTGGACTAAGGCCTTTGAAATGAAATTATTGTATCACGTAACGATGATTATGGGGCGTATTATCACTCGAGTTAAAGAAAAAGAGTTTTAGTTTTGTTTATGAGTTCTGTTTATTGCTGTGGTAGATTCACGACTAAATTTCTATATCTACATTTTGTAGGTTGTTCGATCAGATATATTTCACATTTATTTATAATATGCTGATCGAACAATTTACTTAATATATTATATTACAATTTGATATTTCATTAATTGTCAATTTGACATTTTAATTTACTCGTATTACATTTCATATGGAGCTCTTTGCATATCCGTTTGGGGTTGTTGGACTACAATGGTGACGAAGGTCACCATACAAATATATAACTTCTCCCCCCTTAATTTTAAGATTCTCCTGAATCGTCGGAGTTTCTATAATTTTAACATTTGGTTGGGGCTTTGTAACATTATTTATTTTAATTTTTAATTTACGATTTGTCTTGTTTATGAAAAATATTACAATAAGAATAATTATAATTATTAAAAACATTGTTATATTACTGAATTGACTTATAGTTCTGTGAAAAGTTAATTCATTAATTTTTTGTAAATTTTCAATTGTTGTATTCTTGATATTTCTTCAAACTTTAATTTGTCTGTTACATTTAAATTTTTGTCTTCTTCATAATGAAACTTTTGAATAAATTATAGTTGATAGTTAAAAATAGTTTCATTTAATATATTTATTGAACAATTATTAATATTTAATATAAAATTTCCAGTTAAAATTAATTTTCTATCATCACAACCATTAGTAACATTTTCTTCGTCTAAGTTTTTGCATATTAAAGTATCGTCCTCAATTTTTATTATTTTCTTTTCTTTATTATAACGAAAAGTACAGGAGTCCTTTGTTATACATGAATTACTTAAATTTAAATCTTTTAAATAAATGTTCTTAGGATTATAAACATTGAACATTGTTTATTTCTATAAACTGTACATTTTCTATGTCTATTTCTAATGTCTTTCAATGTCTAATGTCTGCAAATTTATTTGGTCTTTTAGTATTTGTTGGATCAACATTTTTTAAATTATGTTTTCTGTAATATGTTTCGTTTTTGTGTCGTAAATGTTTATAGTTTCTAATGTAACCTTCATTTCGTTTTTCATGATAATTTTCTCTAGATACATTCCTTTTTTTTAATATTTTGTCCTTTTTAGCTTGTATTCTATTTTTTAAATTTATTTGATTCGTCTTTTCTGCTGAATTTGGACTCATACCCAATGTTGAATGGTATCTATTGTTATATATCTGAATGGCTTTCTGGATTTTACGATTAGTAGAAATGTCCTTGTTTTTAATCGTCAGTAAGATTTCTAATAACGTTGAGTGCAATCTCTCTATATCCGAGTTTCCAGTATGTGAATTTGGTTTGGTCATATGCATTTCTATTCCTTCTTCTCTAAAGTATTCCTTTATATTTTCTGAATTAAATTCATTATCACAAATTATTTTTCTAGGTTTCCCGAATTTACTCAGTTGTTCCTCAATGCATTCCAACTTACTTGTCCAATTCTTGCTACTTAAATTGTAACCATAAGCTTTTTTAGTCAATTTGTCAATAAATGTCAGGTATGTTAATTTATTAAAATGGTAAACATCCATGTGCAAAATGTCATTACCTTTAAGTGGAGTTTCTGTTAGTTTGAACTTAGGTCTTATTGGTTTTCTGTCGTATTTACCTTCTTGACAAGTCTGACAATTCCCTATAACTCTTGAAATTTCTCTTATTAGTTGTGGAAAGTATATTTTGTTTTTTAATTTGTGATATGTTTCTACTATACCTGAATGATTACTCTCTTCGATGTGATACAATGATATTTGTCTATGAGCATCTTCAACTTTTTCTAAGTCTCTTGCTCTCTGTGTCAGTTTGTAGAATTTTACTTGTTTGTCATTACCATACATTTTAATTAAAACTTTTTGAACTTTATTATATTCAGTATCTTCTACTTCTGAATAAATTCCTATTGTACCTGATTTAATAGTTCTTTTAAATAAATCTGTCCAGTATTTGTCATCTTTCGTCATATCTACCTCAATTATTGTTTTAGTGTGTTGTACTTTTGTTTCATTTTTTACAGAATAAGTCAGTATAAGCTGAGTCTGGTAAATGTTAACAATTCCTTCTTTGATTTTAATATGGTCTAAAAGTTGTTCACTCGCTGAATGTACAGACTCTGATGTTTCGTTTACTTCCTCTGGGATCCTACTTAAGAAATCTGCTATTTTATTTTCCTTGCCTTTTATATATTCAATGTCAAACTCAAATTCTTGTAATTTAAGAAGTCCTCTTTGAACTCTTTGACTAAATTCCTTTCCGTTGTATTTTTTATTTAAATATTTTACAGGCATATGGTCAGTAATTATTTTAAATTTCTTTCCCCAAAGATACGGTCTAAAATATGCGGTAGCCCATACTATTGCTAAGAATTCCTTATCCGTTGTTGAATAATCTTTTTCGTGATCGTTTAACGTTCGGGAGGCATAACAGACTGGCTGCCCGTCTTGAGTAAGAACAGCTCCTAACGCATAATTACTAGCATCCGTAAATAGGGAAAATTGTTTGTGGAAGTCGGGAAATTTGAGTATGGGATGTTTAATTAGATTTTCTTTTAATCGTTCAAATGCTTGAATGTATTCTGGGTCCTTACTGTTGATTTTCATGTTCTTTTTTGGTATTTTACCATCGGGTATGCTATTTTAGAGTAATCGGCAATAAATTTTCTATAATATCCAGTGCTACCTAAAAATCCTTGTAATTGTTTAATTGTCTGAGGCAAAGGATATTTCTGTATTACTTCTATTTTGTTGGGGTTAGGTTTCATTCCTTCTGCAGTAAGTATGTGGCCTAAGTATTCTGTATTTTTCTTAAGAAAAGAACATTTACTTAATTGTATCTTAAGATTGTACTCAGCTAATTTTTGAAAAATTTTGTCCAGTGATGTTATGTGCTCTTCTAATGAGGTCGAAAAAATTAGTATGTCATCAAGATAAACCGTGCAAATTTTGCCTATGTACTCTCTCAATATTTCATTCATTAGACGTTGAAATGTCGCTGGGGCGTTTTTCAGCCCAAAGGGCATTCTGGTATATTCATATAGACCGTTTGGTGTTACAAATGCAGTCTTATGAATATCATCAGGATGCACCTTTATTTGATGATATCCCTTGGCTAAATCAAGGGTTGAGAAGTACTGAGACCTACCTAACTTATCGAGAATACTTTCGATATTTGGTAATGGGTATTTGTCGTCTACAGTAATATCATTGAGAGCTCGATAATCGACGCATACTCTGTATTTAACTTTTCCTTCGATATCGGGTTTTTTAGCGACCACTACGATTGGTGAAGCATATCGACTATTCGATTTTCGTATTATGCCCTGCCTTTCCATATCATTAACTTGGATTCTTACCTCTTCTTCATGTTTCTGAGGCAGACGGTACAGTCTGGCATTAATTTGTTGGTCTGTGGATAATTTTATTTCATGGAATATACTTTCGCAGTTAGTAAGCTGATCTCCATCTTTGTATAAAAGATTTTTGTATTTTTGAAGCAAATCTTGTATTTCTTGTCTCTCGAATACTTTTAGATCGTCTAGCTTTACCTCAGTACTACCTTCAAACTCAAAGCATTGTATAGTTGGTTCTATTTCTAATGTCATCGGAAGTATAGTTTTATTCTGTAGAACCACTTCTTTTTTTACAATATTAATACTTTCAACCATGTTACTAAGAACATCCATTCCTAACAAAAGACTATATGCTTTGTCGCCTAGTGATTTTCCATATGCTCTAACAAAAACATTTTTTGGATAACCAAATTCAGTAGGTACAGGAACCTGATAAATTTTAAGTTTTTCAACGCTTCGGTTATTTACAGTAGACAAGTTCACTGTAAGCTCTTCTAGTACGTTGTATGATGAACAGTCTATTTTACTCGTATTTATCAAACTCATTGTGGACCCCGTATCTAACAAGCATATATGTTTCTGATTATTAAACGCGAATACTACTTGTGTTTTATTACCTGAGAGGCTACATTCAGAAAAAACCGGAGTTTCTATTGAATGACTTTCTTCTTGGACAACTTGAGATCCTTGATCTAAATTATTTATGTCCATTGGCTCAACATTTTGTCTATTACGAGTCTGTCTGGAATAATTATTGTTGTTGTTATTTAGTGTTTGGTTGCTATTTTGTGCAGTATTATTTAGTTGATTTCGATTTGTCTGACCCGAATTATTGTTTGTGTGTCGTTGATTTGTGTCATTTGTTCCACTTGCATTGAAATCAGTGTTTTGTCGTCGCTGATTCGTTTGTCTTGAGTTATTGTAATAAAAATTGTTTTGAGACTGTTGATTATTTTGTCGGTATGTCCTATCTGTCGGCCTTAAGTCATTTTGTTTTCTATTATTAAATCTGTTTGTTATAATATTGCCTACATCGAACCCTACATACGAATACAAAATGCTTTTGACTTTTAGTAAGTCATATACATCTCTTATTTCTCTAGCTAAGTTCCCTGTAGCTAGTTCTCTTATTTTATTTATGACTATTGAGTATAACATGGATTTTAACTGTTCTCTATTGTTTTCGTACATAATTATTGTATTAATGTCAGTTAATAAAAATTCGATTTTATTAATTAAGTCTAACACTGAACTTACTCTTAAGTTGTTTATGCGATGAGTGACTTCTCCCTGGTCGATGGTTGGTCGGAATGAAAGCTTTAAAATATTTTTGGCCTCCTCCCACGTACTGGTGTTGTTGGTAAGCAGTAGTTCTTTTGCCCTTCCTATCACCTTGCATTGTGATATTGCTGTCCACATAGCAGCTCTTCTGTCTTCCGGTGTCAAGCTCATGTGATTCTCAACAACGTTGGTAAACTGGGTCAACTCTTGCCTATTGCCCGAAAATTCTTTGATGTATGAAATTTCTTTCATAATCACTATGGCTCGACTATCTTGCTGTTGAGAATTGGCCTCCAATCTCAGCAATACCTGAGCCATTGTATTTATAAGGGTTATTTGGTCGTTTGCGGTTGCCATTTCGTCTATATCTTCGATTGGCAAGTTCCTTCTGGAGTCGTGAAGAATGTGGCGTTTAATTTTTAAAATTTATTTTAACAAAACTCGCACAAAAAAACTATTGACTTGTAGTTTGCACTGCACTGTTTGTTCTTCTTCTTCTTTTTTTTTTTTCTTTTTGTGTGTTTCTTTGTTGTGACTGATTTATAGTCTACAACAATAACTTACAATTTGTTTTATTAAAAGAACTTCTAGTGTTTTTTTTTTATTTCAATTTACACAACTCGGGTGGAGGTGGGGTTGTGGACGGTTAACAAAACACTTATTCTTTTTTTTTTAGCTCCCGGCAAATCGTGTTAGATATTTTATCGGGTGGAGTGGGACGTGGACGGTTAACAAAACATGCACTGTTAACAAAATATTTTTAACTGATTTGTAGTTAAATTTTTTTTTCTGCGTTTGCTTTCCGTATCGACTGCGCCAGTTAAAGAAAAAGAGTTTTAGTTTTGTTTATGAGTTCTGTTTATTGCTGTGGTAGATTCACGACTAAATTTCTATATCTACATTTTGTAGGTTGTTCGATCAGATATATTTCACATTTATTTATAATATGCTGATCGAACAATTTACTTAATATATTATATTACAATTTGATATTTCATTAATTGTCAATTTGACATTTTAATTTACTCGTATTACATTTCATATGGAGCTCTTTGCATATCCGTTTGGGGTTGTTGGACTACAATGGTGACGAAGGTCACCATACAAATATATAACTCTCGCGAGTCGAAAATTCGCCTAAAGTCGAATGTTTGGCGAATCAACAGTTTGGTGGTATTACTAATGGCGAACTGCGTAGTTCTTCTTTAAAAAAAAAACTGCCAACATTAAAAACTGTAAGTAAAATGTCATTCACACATTGAGGAGAAGTTTAAGAGATGCTTTCAATCTACTGGAAGTATCAGATAATTTGTAATAACGTTAACAACACGCATTTAAATATGTTTTAAGCCAGATAAGTTCAGATTTTCAAACGACATTAAAGTTCTGCAATTCCACCAATCTTAAAACTTGCGTGCGCACTACGATTTTTCGGATGTGGAAGTTATCAAAATAGTGTAGGAAATGACTTAGAGCTAGGTTTCTCACAACCTAAAGTTTCAGAGAGTTTTAATCTGCCCAGTTTGGATCAATACAGATATGTCCACTAATGAAAAGCACTCATTATTGCCACTCTTTACCCTCTCGTATAGGAGGTCCCAATGCGTTTAGCTCAAGGGCAAATGAATCCCAATATTGAGCTTGGTTTGTTTTAGATTTGGGGTTTGCCTCCATTAGCTCCACCAACTTTGAGATCTGGGCGTTGTTGGTTCTTTTAATGCTATACCAGTAAAAGTTGTAATTATAATTTATTTAATTCTTATCTTTGTCGATTTTCACTCATTTTTTTTTATGTCGCAACAAAAAATCTAGACAACTACTTCGTATTAAAAAAAATGTGATTTTTTTAATGTCACCAAGAATTACAGTTCGACCGATTATGACAGATAAAGGCGGGCATTCGCCAATTGTAATGGAACGACATTTAAATTCGCCAAATTTTTGAAGTTTTAGGCGAAAGTCAACTTGGCGAATCGCAAACAGTAATGCGAAAAAGTCACATTCGCTTATTTTTTAAGGCGACTCGCGAGTGATAATACAGCCCTAAATTTGTCCATGTTTTCAAATTCACTGAAAGCTTTCACTATTGATAGCTCTCAAACTAGTACTGAACAATCTAGCATCGTCAAACTTCAAGCTTAAGCTTTATAAAGTTGGTACTCTCTACCATAGTCATTCTTGCCAATAACAACCACCATCTATAGGTCAGGTCGGGTACTTCTGGAACTTCCCTTAAGATATATAGCTTTGAAGAAGTTCTGGTGTATAAATAAACTTTTTCCTTTTATATATCACGATTCTTAGAAGTAGAAAAAAAATAAAGTTGGCGTCCAACCCGTGGTTAAATTTGAACCTTTGCGTATCAACATGGCTTAAAATACATTTTTGACTTAACAACTTCACTGTTAAACGCATCATATGTGATTCATGAAATCCATTTTGTCCAGTGTTTCCTACGTCCATGATTCAAAAGTTTTATTAAATGAAAATTATTCTACGTCCCCATACAAAGTGATCAAGCAACATCTCTACGTCCATATATTTTGTTTAGAAAATAAAACTTCAGTATCCCGTCCAATGAAACACATGTGATACATACATTTTTTTTTGTACCGTGCTTACAGCGTCCATGAATCATATCATCTCAATGACATAATTTTGATGTAAATATGTTGGCTATATATAAACGGTGATTTTTTAAGAGCTTGAGAACTTTAAAAAAAAAAAACGCATAAAATTTGCAAAATCTCATCGATTCTTTATTTGAAACGTTAGATTGGTCCATGACATTTACTTTTTGAAGATAATTTCATTTAAATGTTGACCGCGGCTGTGTCTTAGGTGGTCCATTCGGAAAGTCCAATTTTGGGTAACTTTTTCGAGCATTTCGGCCGCAATAGCCCGAATTTCTTCGGAAATGTTGTCTTCCAGAGCTGAAATAAATGCTGGCTTATTTGTGTAGACTTTAGACTTGACGTAGCCCCACAAAAAATAGTCTAAAGGCATCAAATCGCATGATCTTGGTGGCCAACTTACCGGTCCATTCCTTGAGATGAATTGTTCTCCGAAGTTTTCCCTCAAAATGGCCATAGAATCGCGAGCTGTGTGGCATGTAGCACCATCTTGTTGAAACCACATGTCAACCAAGTTCAGTTCTTCCATTTTTGGCAACAAAAAGTTTGTTAGCATTGAACGATAGCGATCGCCATTCACCGTAACGTTGCGTCCAACAGCATCTTAGAAAAAATACGGTCCAATGATTCCACCAGCGTACAAACCACACCAAACCGTGCATTTTTCGGGATGCATGGGCAATTCTTGAACGGCTTCTGGTTGCTCTTCACTCCAAATGCGGCAATTTTGCTTATTTACGTAGCCATTCAACCAGAAATGAGCCTCATCGCTGAACAAAATTTGTCGATAAAAAAGCGGATTTTCTGCCAACTTTTCTAGGGCCCATTCACTGAAAATTCGACGTTGTGGCAGATCGTTCGGCTTCAGTTTTTGCCCAAGCTGTATTTTATACGGTTTTACACCAAGATCTTTGCGTAAAATCTTCCATGTGGTCGAATAACACAAACCCAATTGCTGCGAACGGCGACGAATCGACATTTCACGGTCTTCAGCAACACTCTCAGAAACAGACGCAATATTCTCTTCTGTACGCACTGTACGCATTCGTGTGGTTGGTTTAATGTCCAATAAAGTAAACTGAGTGCGAAACTTGGTCACAATCGCATTAATTGTTTGCTCACTTGGTCGATTATGTAGACCATAAATCGGACGTAAAGCGCGAAACACATTTCGAACCGAACACTGATTTTGGTAATAAAATTCAATGATTTGCAAGCGTTGCTCGTTAGTAAGTCTATTCATGATGAAATGTCAAAGCATACTGAGCATCTTTCTCTTTGACACCATGTCTGAAATCCCGCGTGATCTGTCAAATACTAATGCATGCAAATCCTAACCTCAAAAAAATCACCCTTTAGCATATAACATAGCTGCAAAAAAAATGGAAAAATAATATAATAATAAATAAATTGAAAAACAACAACAAAGTAATACAACAATTGGATAAAAATGAAACAAATAACAATAACAATTTACATTTTTAAAGTTTAGACACTAGTCCTTTTATGTTTAAAGTTAAAACATGTTAAGCACAATGCCTTATTGCATTGCTTGCAGTCTGTATTTACCTGTTTTGCTTTCAAGGCAGCTGTATGACCATCTCTCCTCAGGTTCTTATAGCACAAAGCGCAACGCTTTCGCATAATTTTACCATTTGAACGTGGTAGTAAGGACATTCCTTTTATCATGCCATTTCAGCACCGTGATGCATCCATCCTTTTGTTGGGCAATGCTTTCATTTTTTTTCAATTTGTGCTTAATGACGTGTGGTGGAAGATCTGCCCAACTTTTTCGTATTGTTCCACATAAGTCTGTGTTGCGATTTTTTAAATACGTTGCTAATGGTAAACTGGTATAATAATTGTCGGCGACAATCATTCGTCCCTCACCTAAAAGGGGTTCACACAATCTGACAAGAACAGATCCCGGCTTGTCTAACCCTTCCATTGCTAAAGATGCTCCTGAATATATTTCGTAGGACCACGTATAACTATCAACTGTGCACATTTTGTAGACTCTTATGCCGTACTTACTGGATTTTGAAGGGTTGTACGTTTTCATTTGCAGTCGACCGTGAAACTTGATTACCGATTCATCTACCACAAGTATTTCGCCAGGAGTATACAATGACCGGAAGTTTGCCAGCAGTTTTTTTTTATTAGAGGATCAATTTTGTATGTTTTATGTGTCCTTTCTTGAAGCAAGGGAGAAGCAAAATGCCAGCAAAGCAATATTAGTGAAAAACTATTGTATGACATTTTTATCATATGCATAAGCGGATAATTGTATAATGGGTCCAGTTTCCAATAGTGCTCAATTGTCGGCAAGTTAACGACACCCATTAGCATAACAACACCAAAAAATTGCTTCATCACTTCAATGTCCACATCTTTCCATCGTCGTAATCGATTAAATGCAGACGTTCGTGATGATCTTAAGATGTGGGCATATGTCTTGGTATGTCCAACCATTTCCATGACAATATCCGCTGTTAGCAAGTTTTCAAAAATTTTTACAAAATCAATTTTTCCATTTTCATTTGTGATGGCATCAATTCGATGAATCCCAGAAATTCCAGTAAATTGATCTCTGCCAATTGGTAAAACTTCTTCATGCCAAACAAGCTCAGTGGCATCGGGTGAGATTCCATAGCCTGATTTGTATATATATAAAAATGCATTGCTTAATCTGATGTCTTAAGTTATTTGAAGCTTACCAGAAATTTGTTCTTCATCATCTTCATTTTCAGAAAGATCATACGACGTGTCAGTATCAGTTTCTGTTGGTTGATAATCTGATTCACTTCCAGAACTGAAATCCTCAATTTCCATGTCCATTTTCAAATTTTTAGGTATATTATATGTATGTCCTGTGACTCCTTTATTACAAATATTTTTAATTTTCTTCATGTTTGTAAGGAAAAAAATCTAAAGATGACCTGATAATTTCAATCTAATTTATGTGCAGTGTCAAAAAGTCTGGACGTGGAGAATATTTTGAATCAATTTGTAAAGGGACGTAGAACACTTTTCATATTTTTCTTATTTTGAATCATTTATGATTCATGGACGCTGAAAACACGGTACAAAAAAAGTTCTATGTATCATATGTGATTCATGGGACGTGATGGAAATGTCCTTATTTCTGATAGGAAATAGTGAACGTAGAGACGGTTTTCAATCAGTTTGTATGGGGACAGTGAAGTTGTTAAAAATTAATTTTGTAAAAGTAAATAAATAGATATAAGACTTTGCTTGCCAAATTATAAAAGTATGATCTTAATTTAATTTTGACAATTTCACTTGAAATCTTAAAATAAGATTCTAAAAATGCATTAATTCTACAAGAAATTATTTTGAATTGAAATTAAAAAGCCACCAACAAAAATACTGCCAATTTAGTTGAATCATTATTAATTTATAATATAAAATAAAACTACATGACAACTGTTTTTTTTTTTTTAATATTCCTTCCTTGATTAATAAATAGAAATGCTCTCCTTCCATTGCATTGGCATAAAAATTAAACACAAATAATATTTAAAAAAAAAAAACAATTTTTTATTAATAACTACATGAAAAATATAAATTTTAAATGTGTTTTTCAGTTATTTTTTAATTTTTACTTTTCTTTGTTTAATTCCATGCTGCCGATATATTGAAATTTAAAAAAATACAAAAATAATCCTTTTCTATAATTCGACAAATAAAACAATAAAAAAACAACGCAAATGTATGTATACTTACATTTTTTTAAAAAAACTTCAAACTTGAAAATTAAATTTTGAATTTTACAAAATTGCTTCCATTTTATTTGCTTGTATTCTTACATAAATAATTAATAACAATTTTTAAATTAATTTCAAAAGGACATTTGTCATCTCCAACCAGTTGCCTGACATTGAATCGTTATCGATTGCTATCGGAAAATGATTTTAGTGAAATCTCTGATGTAATTTCTAGTTAATACCATAAATACATTTGTACGTTGAATTTAAATTTTATCGAAATTAAAAAGACGGAAGTGGTAACAAAATAATTTTGAATAAGAATTTGTTCATGTTTTATGTTTGTTTTTATGTTTTGTATTTGCTTTGGTTTCAAAAATTCAAAAATTGTTGGTTTTGAATAAATTTAGAAAGTTTTATTCATACCAATTATAATTAAAAAAATAAAGAAGAAAAGCATAAACAAAACAAAATAACATTAAGGACATTTTTGTAAAACTTACATAATTCAAAGTCTGATCATTTACTATGCCAAATGTTCCTCTTCAACATGAACAATTTCAACACAAAAATATCCATCTTTTTACTATTTTAATTTTTCAAGTACTTACAAAAGAATTCTTTAGATGCATGTTTTTTTTTGAAATTCTCTTTTCTATATCTTGTTCTTTGTTACTTTTTTCTATATTTTTCTTCGTTCCATCTTTGCTTGTTTTTGACGTCCATTTTATGTTGATTCACTTGAATAATAATAATTATTAACCACTGAAGTGTATATTTTATTTAGTTTGAATCATCCTCCTCATCATCGCTTATTTTTAACAAAATTTGAGTTTAGTTAATTTTAAAATTTGAAAAAAATAATGAAATAGTTTCAGACTAAGTTTTGAAAAAATTCAAAACATCTTAAAAAGGCAACAGAGACTTTTGTGTTGTCCTTCCTGATTGCCATTTCTATTCTTCTTCTATTTTCTTGTCATAATGATTTTTGAAAAATATTGGAATTTCATTGACTGTCAAGTATTTGAGTTTTGGGTATAAAAGAACAGCTGATCCAAAACTGCTGGGATGTCAAAAAGGCACCCGAAGCTATCCAAGTTCTGCTAAAATTATTTATTAAAAACATTATTTTAAAATAATTTTCGACCTCAACATCTAAATGTTTGGTTTTTTTCAAAGATCTACTTTAGAACAATCGTTTGTCTGTTTTGTTGCATTAATGAACACACAAATTCTGCAGCATGTTTTGCAGACCTGCTTAAGTGCAATTTTTAGTAGTCATTGGGCAGGTTCAGACGACATAAGGGACTTAAAAGTTAGGCAAGTTTCTAGTATCTGATTGCAGAGCTGCCAAAAAATTACCTTCCAATTAAGGCAACTTTAATGGAAAGTTGACTGGAAAGTTAGTCAAGGAAAATCTCCCTTACTATTAAGTCAATGCAACTTATGTCACAATGACAATCGATCATGTTTTTACATTTAACTGAGAGCTGAACTTTACTCTATGATTTATTTATTTTCTGCACAATTTCATTTAATTTCTTGTGAAAAAAAGCTCTAGTGAAGTTGGAAAAGAAATAAGTAATATTTTTTTTTTACAATACTAATTACAAATCATGATTGACTTGTAGCTTGCCTGAGGAATGTTTTTGGTAGTTTTTGAACTATCAGCTGAAGGTAGAGGTTGGTGAAGTAAGGTTCCGAGTTGGAAGTTTATGACACTTGAAAAACAAACTAGTTTCCTTGGTCTAAATTTACGTTCAAAGAACGCAGTTGATTGCAAATGAAGTCCCTTATGTTGTCTGAACCTACCCATTAGTCGCATTCACAAAGCTAGTGGCTACGTAGTCAAGGGATTCTGATTCGCTTAATCTAACTACAAAAGTATTTGAAATTTCTCTATATATTTGTATTTGTCAAAAATATGACAGTTTGACTACCTTTGTAGTGAAATTTTGCATTCACAAAGCTAGTTGAATTTTGACTACCGCCCATTGAATGTTCATAAACGTCAGAGAAAAATCAAAAATGGCCGCTTCGATAGAAATTGTGCTGAATGTCATATGTTAACAATTATTAAATGAAAAAAAAAAATAACAAAAACATAATTTCAAACAATAATTTCGGAATTAAGAAACGAAAGAAAATTAATGAAATTTTAAAAATATATCGCTCAAATAGTTCCTAAAAGTCGGAAAAGCTTCCCCATTTCGCGGAGCAGACACGCTGTGCCTACCACAGTATACTTCGTTGAAATATTCAAAGAACTCCCAGGTTGTGGCTTCTCTGTCAGATGCCTTACTTCGATTTTTAATGCGTCTGTATATTGTCGTTAAATTAAAAATGGATTAACTTTTTTTTAACTTCAAGGAGTAGCGTCCTCCACAGTGATTTTTCTTTCGTTTTCCATTATAATCCTTTGTTTAATTTTTGCCATATTCCAGCCCGCAGATTACCCTTCCTTTAAAAATGGATACATTGGTCAGGTTCAGGCAACATAAGGGACTTCATTTGGAGTCAACTTCATTCTTTGAACTTACATCTTGACCTAAACAACTAGTTAGTTATTCAAGTGTCAAGATCTTCAAATTCAGAACTTTACTCCGCAAACCTTTACTTTAAGTTCAAGTACAAAAAGTACCAAACAAATTATTGTCTACACAATACTCCTCAGGCAAGATACACGTCCATAACGATTTGTATTTTCTACTGTAAAGAAATATTTCTTATTTCTTTTCGAAATTGTCACGGAGACCTTTTACACAAAACATTGAATGAAGTTGTGCAGGAAAAATATAAATCATAGAGTAATAAAGTTCAGCTTTCAGTTGAATGAAACTGATGAAATGATCAACTGTCATTTTGATAGGAGTAGACTTGACTTAAAAGTTAGGGAGACTTTTCTTGACTAACTTTCCAGTCAATTTTTTTTTTGGCAGCTGGCCAATCAGATACTAGAAATTTGCCTAACTTTCAAGTCCCGTATGTTGTTTGAACCTGCCCATTTTCTTAAGAACAAGAAATTTATTACATTAATGAACATATCTTCTACAATCCATCTGCGTCGCTCGGTTGCAAATCTGACATTATGAACACATCTAATGCAGGCCTAAGTTAGGCAGACGTTTATGAAAACACAATTTCCTCTATCTGTGGAAAAATTATTTTTGAAAACTCGGTGTATTGATAAATTAGAACTCAATTGAGTTATAGGTCATTTCTTCATCAAATTCTTAAGCTTAAGAAAGATCTCAGTTTGAGATAGAACTTCGATTTATTTGACCCTCAATGTTTCAAATTCTTTCAAAAACCTAATTTTTAGATTTATTTCAGTTTTTTATTAAATTTCAAACTACAAGAACGTATTTGGCGGTTTGTCAAAAATCATAAATAGAAGCTGCATTATGTTAAATGTTGTGGACTCTGACAGTTTCAATAAGTGTAAAAACCCATTAAACTATTTACTTTTCCTGAGCTTTATTTCAGTTTTATCTATTTTTCAAATCAAAGGGTATGTTATCGTTTACAACGACTAGGACTTTTGAGTCTGAACAGATGTATTTAAAATATACCGATCTAAAATATACAATTTTTCTATGGACAACAAGAACAGATAAAAATGAAGATCTGGGGCCCTACTACGTAACTCGATTCTACTTTTGGTTCTATTCGAAACTCATTTCCGATTCCACTTTCAAATTATTTATATTATACCAACTAGTTTTCAAAAAATGTTCTACTTTCGAACGAGTATCGAGTTGTTTGACAGTTAAAAAAAAAACAATAATAAAACATTTGCGTGCAAATTGAACGCAGAAGAATAAAAGATAAATCCAATGTAATAGAGCTGAGCACTCTTAATGAAAAATGTGTAATTTTGTTAAGAACTATAATCTTTCTAAAGACGGATTTATGTTCTTAGTTAACAGCATATCATCCGACATGACTACTCGCAGAAGACAAAATGCTGTTCCGATTACCATTAGTTATCAGCAGCATTCAATTTTTCGGCAACAGGAGGTTACTAAAACAAAATCGGGGGTAACAAGAACGCTCGACTTGCACCGCAAAAATGCTTGCCTAAGTTTAGACTCCAATTGAAAGAGTCATGTGCCCGCTGATGATAAATTTTGAAATGAATGAAGAAGAGGAACGAAAGTCCAAAAGCTATTTTTTCACCAATTCCAAGTGTAAAAGGGGTGGTAGATGGAACTCGTATATTCAACTGATTCGCCCGGCGTGAGTGAGCATCTCTTAAACTTTGTAAAAAAAACTTTCGCTTGCAAACACATTTGATGTTGAGTGATTATTTTCGATTTTGCCTTGTTTTGAATCCTAGTTTCGAGTTACGTAGTTCCTCTTTTATTCGAAAGTTCATAGAATATAGTTGGCACTAATAGAACTATTCGATTCTCGTTGGTTCGAAAGCAGTCAATTAGATACATAGCACCAAATTTTCGAATTCGAGCAAATTTATTGCAGAATCGAGTTACATAGTAGGGCCCCTGTTTATAGAAAAGAGGATGTCCGTTAAATTAAATGCAACTGAAGAAATACTCAAAAATATTAAACTTTTGTCAAGATTGATGCATTTCTCAACTCCCACATACGATTATTTAAATTGCATGTATTCTTTGATGTTCCAGAGATTGCAGAACTTTAATTTCTTAATGAACTGTTCGAGTTTTCAAAAAGCACTGGACAAAATAAAATCAAACTCAATTTCTTTTGATCTTTATTTAAGTGAAGATGTTCAATGCAACAAGAATATGTTAACATCTGCATATTTATAAAAAAAGAATAGTTCAAAACAACACCAATCTTTAAAGAAATTCAACAAAACACGAAGACAAAACTTTTATTTCAAAGAAAGTGAGAATATTAAAACCAAATATTTAAAAAAAATATTTGCTCCAACGAAAACTGTCAGCTTTTTTAATTTTTGTAGTTAAATGTCAGAATTTCGAGTCTGAGGGTTGCTAATAGCACGTTAGATTTCAGTTCCATTTCATCGACATACATCTTAAACTCAAAAAATTCAAAAATGATTTTAAACCGAGTTCTTCAGACATGATTAGATGTGAAGAAATGCTCTAGTTCTTAATGTTAAAAAAACGTTCCAAAGATAAACCGAGTCCTACTAGATCAATTTTGTATTTTATTTTTGAACTTCGTCAAAAAATTGTCCACAAATAAAACAAAAATCATTATGACGCAAAAGACAAACGGCACAGATTCAACTCTATATTCCTTGATGATATTTTGAAACAAACAAAATCTGAAACTATTTCCCTATTTCTGTTGTTGTTTAAATTTAATAAATCTTAATTCTCTTTTTTTGTTGTTATTGTTTATATTTTAATTGTTTGTTGTGTCCTTTCAGGTGAATCTACTTATCTATAAATAAAAAAACAATTCAAAAACTCATCCACTCATAATTATTGTAAATAAAATAAAAAAAAAAAATTCAAAACAAATTCACATTCTATTTATTTATGTATACATAAATGTATATAAATAATATGTGCATAAATTATGTATATATTAAACTATATATTCAATGTATATATTACTTAATTTTATTAATTCATGATAATTTTTATTTTTAATTTTTTGCCTGTACAAAATAATTATAAATTAATTTAAAGTTATTGTTTGTTTGTGTAAATTATTATAACTATTTTTATTTGTTTTGTATGAAACAATAATATTTTTTTAAAAATATATTATTATTATAATTATTATTACAAAATAAAAGAACAACTAAATCTTTTCTTTAAGAACACAGCAAAGCCCTTATGCTTTCTAATATTACTGTTAAATTTTTATTATCTTGTTCAATTCTTACAAACAAAAAAATATAATATGCAATAAATAAAATATAATTTTGCAATTACATCAGTTTAATTTTAAAAAAATAAAAACAAATCTAATTTATTCTTCTTTGATTGATTGATAAGTTGAATTTTGCACTTTTTACATTAACCTTCCTGTTGAGTTTATTTTTACGTATCTTGAAAAAAAATGCTGTTTTAAACTAAATTTTATTTTTCTTCAGGTGAAATTTAAAACTTTACCCCCAACATTACAGGATCTATTTTTTAAACGAAAAATAAAAATAAAGTAAATATTTTAATTAGTTTAACAATTTATTCAAGTTTTTCTAAGAAAGGCTTTATGAACTGATTATTATTATTTATAAAAGATACATTATGTTCATTTTTATTGATAAGGACAAATTAATTAATAAGAACTTACTTGTGTTATTTTTTTTTAAAGAAATCGTATAAAAATCTCTAATTTTGGTAGGTAACTTAACACTTAATGAGTCGTAACAGACATTATGTTTGTTTCTTAACCGGGCTTAACAGTTTCGTTTCAAGAATATCTTTCAAGTCAAAAACTGTATTCTTTTTTTTAGAAAACAATATTTCTACATTATAAAAGATGTACTCCATGTTTCAAAGAGTGAAATAGCACAGAAAATTCAGAGGCCTTGGGTCAGTTTCTTGAAGACAAAGTAGATAACTTTTATTGAAAATGAATCCTGTGTTGTAATGATGAATACTTGGGTCTGTAAATTCAGTTTATACTTTTGTAAAAATGACATCATTATGTAATCTTCTCAAAGCTATATTGCCTATTCGAAAACAAATAGGTTCCCTATTCCTTATTGTTGTAAACAATTGAATACATTAAATGCAAATAGACTATTTCCTTGTTTTCAATATTGGGGAAACAGTATGTACAGTCACACTCCTTTACAACGAACTTTTAAGGGATCACAAATTTGCTTCATTATAAAAATTATTACAAACAAAATAGATTTCTTTTTTATATTTTTAAGAAAAAGTACAAAAAACAACTCATTTTAAAGAAATTAAAAACTTTTTAATTTTTAATTAAAAAATCATTTTCGATGGCTTATGTTTTACTATAAAAATCATACAATTAAGACAAATTTTACTGTGCATCATCTGCGCTTTAATTTCTTGTTTCATCAAATCAGTTTTCAAATGCAGTTTTCACATTATTGCACTGGTTGACAAAACTAGGATGTTTTTTTGGTAGCATACGAGGGTGGATTGAAAAGTTTCCGGCCTGACCAAGAAAAACAACGTTTTTAA
This sequence comes from Eupeodes corollae, assembly GCF_945859685.1. Classification (NCBI taxonomy): domain Eukaryota; kingdom Metazoa; phylum Arthropoda; class Insecta; order Diptera; family Syrphidae; genus Eupeodes; species Eupeodes corollae. Next base: position 88,161,237 of record NC_079149.1, on the reverse strand, counting down.
GAATTTTTTTTATTTCTCAACATAATCTTCTCCAAGGCTGATACATTTCTCATAGCGGTGTTCTAGTCTAGTAATGCCATCTCTATAGACTGATTCATCAAGCTCCTCAAAATACCCATTTACAGCTTCGATTACTTCTTCATTGTCCGCAAATCTCTTACCACCAAGCCATTTTTTGAGGTTAGGAAACAGATAATAGTCACTCGGGGCTAGGTCTGGAGAGTAGGGAGGATGCGGCATCAATTCAAGCTTCAGATCGTTGATTTTAGCCATCGCAACGATTGACTTGGGCGCTGGTGGATTAGCAAACGCGGCACCCATCTTGCGCAGAGCTTTTGCATATGCAAATGTTGGTGCAAAATATTTTGCACACGTTCATTTGAAATCTTACAGGTCTAAGCTATCTCATGCACTTTTAATCTGCGGTCTTCCAGCACTATTTGATGGATTTTTTCGATCATATCTGGAGTTGTGACCTCAACAGGGCGTCCTGAGCGAGGCTCATCAGAGGTGCTCACACGACACTTTTTAAGCTCGGAAACCCACTGCTTATTGGTTGAATATGATGGGCAGGATGTCCCCAGTGTTGAGTCCATCTCTTCTTTGATTTCCTTCGGCTTTAACCCCTTCAAATAGAAGTATTTGATGACAGCACGATTTTCCAACTTTTCCATTTTTAAGAAAAACACAAAGACGCCTTGTTCAGTGTGCTCTCAAAACTAAACTAACATGGCGATCGGGCGGAAACTATAGCTACAAGCCATCTAAAGATGGTACTATAGAACGCCACCTCAGGGTAGGCCTAGTGGCGCCATCTCTTGGTCAGGCCGGAAACTTTTCAATCCACCCTCGTACATAAAACAGTACTTAATTTAAAGGATTAAGATGTCCTTAATTCGAATCTCTCCTTGAATATTTTCTATCACATCAGGTTTTTAAAATATGCCCCTTTAAAAATGCTACAAAACAACCAAATATGGGTTTTTAAAGCCTAAGTTAAAAGTTCAAAAATATCTCTTAACAATAAATTGTATTATGATTTTGAAAATTACAAATCTTTCTCTTTTAGATATAATTTAAAGCATTTTAGTATCTACTAAGTTTTTCAAAATTCTCATTAGTTATGAGTCTTTATTGGAATCTATATAAAGTTTCAAAAAAGAAATGAATTTGATACTTTAATAGTTTTGGAAAACACATTTTTGACTTAATTATTAGTGCGGATTTCGAAATAAAACGTTGATTTTAACCTTTTGCTCAAGTTTTAAAAATACTCGTTTTCATCATAATTTTTATATATTTTTTTAATATACATATTTCAAAAACATGGTATAATGGAATTGTTTAGACAACAGATTCTTTACAAGAGCTAAACTTACTTTTAACCCGTTTTGCCTTTTTCTGTTGAAAACCATTACAAACATTAGCAAAAATTGTTTAGCGTTTCTTTCAGATTTTTGTAAGATAGCTGAAATCTAATAACTTTTGTAGTTTTTTTTCGAATATTATATATGAAATAATATTTATATTTAAACTGAATATTGAAGAGAAGGTTTATAGATTCGGATAACCACCACGGATTTTATTGAATAAAAAAACTACTTGGTAAATTTAGATAGCCTCAAAAATCCTTATGTACGTATTTTTCGAATTTTAAAAAGTAATATCTCAAAAATCTAACGTGATAGATTAATTTTTAACTCGGATTTGAATTAAGGCCACCAAAACCCATTAGAAAGATGCAATTTGAATGCCAGTAAGAAAACCTTGTCGACCAGGGTTCTTTGCATTGGGTTCTTTTTCGAATTGAACAGTGCGATTCCTCAGATGTTATAAAATTCAAAGTTGTTTCGTTTGAATCAAGCCCATGGTACATTTGCATTCACTGCAACAGTTTAAGATAATTACTTGCAACATCAACACCTGACAATAAGCCTTAATTTGATGGCAAGCTTTTAAACTTGCTGCCCCTTGCATTGCTTTGTCGCTTAGCTTTTCAAATTTACCAAAAGTATTTCATAAGATTTACCCTCTCTTCTTTGGAAAATGTTTCGAGTGAGTTCCTCTTTCTTACCTACCAAAACTTAACAAATGCAACAATCTGTTAACCTTTGGTCTTGGCTTTGCCTACCTAAGAACTGATTTTTCTGGTTGAACAATGAAAAACCAATACCCTATGCATATAGGTTAAACTACAACCACCACGATACTCTCACAAGGAGGCCATCCCATATATGTTCAGGGAAATAACCATGGGTCTCCAACATATCCCGTGGTACCACATCTTCAGTGGTATGTTAATTTATGTCTTTGATGTGTTGCCATCTAGGGAAGATAACCCTAGAAGCTTTATCTACAATTACATATTTTTTTTTTATAAAATGATTTTTACTTCCACCCCAGACTTATTTTGATCTTATTTGAAATACCGACTTATTAGTCGATTTGTATTTTTACTGATTTCCATGGATTTTTTGTAATTTATATCAGTAAGTCTACCTCGAACCCATGAGGCACGACAACAGTCCCTCGTTACGATCTTACGCAAGATTTTCAATCTCGAAAGGAAGTTAACTATAGCTTCTTGCCTTCGCTCAGAAGTAGAGAATTTACTCAGTGCAGTTCTAAGCTGTGCCTTTTTCAATAGCTATGAATTGCAGCAGTATAATTCATCATCGAGCTGTACTGATTTCTCTGACTTGTGCCCAGGGGCCACCACATGAAGGTGCAAGTGAGCTCTTCTTCCTTCCAGATTATAGACAAGCTTATAGCTTCCCTATATCTACATGGAAGTCAGTTTGACCCCCATTCACTGCAACAACATAATCGTCATTATTATTGATTTTACAATTTGACAATGAAACTGAGAAAATGGAACTGATCTTCGTCCAGCTTTGTTAAAACAATTTCAAATTTTCAGGAACTTACATTTCATTATAAAGAAACAGCTTTGCTTTCCTCATAAGAGTAGTTCGCTAGATTAGAATTTTGTGCTAAAAAACCCAAATCGTATGGCATATTCCTTAAGGGCTTCAGGGCAACAAAATGAAATTAGCTATAGAAAGAATTACGTTATAAAGAAGTTTTACTGTATTTCATATACAAATCTCGTTTTACTTCAAAGTAACTATGAAAAGGTTTTGAAAAAACACCATTAGAGAAAATTGCTGGGGAAATGAATATAAGCACAAAAGTTTTGGAGATCCCGAGAAATTCTTAACAACAGAACAGATACAATTTTAGGACAAAAAATAACATTATTGAAAAATCTCCTTAGAAAACTAAGTGCAATACTTCCAAGTTATTTTTTCAACTGTCTTAATGCCGTTTTCCTTTTAAAAACGTGCGAGGAAGATGTGTGACTCAAAAACATTTACAAAAAAGTAACTTCAAATAGTCTTGTTTCGTGTAGCATTAATATCTCCTTATGAAATGGACGCCACTGTAGATGAACGTATTGAAAAACAAATATGAAACATTTGCAATATCTCCGTTAAAAGTTTAATTTTATGATTCTACTTAAAAGTTCACCCTGGAACAAGGAACATTGTCTAAATATCTCATTGACATAATCCTCAGATATTGTCAATAAGTAAAATCCAAATCTTAAACAAAATTATACATTAACTTCCTAATTGAATAATAATGTATCAAAACTTATAATAATCAGTTTAAAATAAAAACACACATTTGACTCCAATGTTTAAAATAAAAAAACATTACTAAATGCGATGTAGAAAATTCTGTCCTTCAATTAATATTTTTGTTAACAAAAAAGAAAGAAGAAATTAATTTTTAAAACCTTATTTTATTTAAATTTGTTTATCAACTGTAAATTGTATTTTAATTAATAATTTTAAATTTAAGAATAAATCTAAAAATATCTTAAAAACCAATACATACCTACATGTATATGATTATACGTGCGTAATTACATTACGCAAATGTAATCATGTAAATGTATGCATGCGTTCATTAATTACAATATTATTATACATATTTAAATATATATTATGAAATTTACAAAATATATGTATATAGCGATATAAAATAACAAAATAAAACATAATGAATGGAAATAAACAAAAAAAAACCCAATTTGTGATATAATAAGTTAATGGAAAAATGTTTAATAAGAATTTTTATATGTAAAACAAAAAAAAACAAAAAACAAACTAGCTACTCACAAGAAATTATTAAAAACAAAAACAAAACTAAATATATATAAAATATGAAATTTGATTATTTTTTAGATAGAGTTTAACAAAATGCTATAATAGGGTGGCAAAAATAAAAGTTAAATATAAAACAAATAAAATTATCGACAGAGGAAAAAGGCAAACTATTATCAATAACATGTGTGTAATAAGAAATAAAAGGATAAAAATAAAAAAAATGAAAATAAAAACAAAAATATGAAAAATAATGAGAAAATTGATATATGTATAACAATTGTGTTCTATTTTAATTAATGAATATTATTTAATATTTCGGTAACAAATTCCTGGCATATATTTTTATTTTTAATAAAAAGTTCCTAACTATATTCTGTTTGAAATTTTATCTACTATCTGGGCAAGTTCGTTTTTTTTTTTTTTTAAAAAAGGAGATATAAGTCATATAAATGATGCATACTAAAAAATGTATTAGAGATGAAGCCTAATGTGAGATCTTTTTGTAAATATTTTGTCCTTGTGATCTCAAAACGCAGAACTCTAATGGTTGAGAACATTTTAGACTTAAGGTCTCCTCCTCGCCTAATTTAGTAGTTTTCTTTCTTTCTTTCAAACTAATTATGTTATTGAAATTTATTTTGTTGAATAAATTCAAAATTTAAATATTATAAAATTATCTTTTGTATTGGAAATGAATTTCAAAAAGAAACAAAAACAAAAAATGATCAACCAAAATTAACATTTTTAACATAAAACACAAACAAATGTTGAATTCAATGCACACCATTTTAATTAAAAAGGGAAATTTTAAAATTAAAAAAAAAAACACAAATATCCAAAATACTAGAAAACAAAATAAATGTACTTAAATTATAAATAAATGTGCTTAGTAAAAAAGAAAAAGAATAAAAACAATAAACAATCTTTGTTATATAAAACTCTATTTCCGTTTCACAATATAAACCTATTTAAATATTGCCGTTAAATTTTTGAATTCAGTTCAATTAAAACTCATCATTTTTCAACTTTTTTATTAAACTTTTCTTTTCTTTACTTTTCTGATGTATACAGTACATGCAAACTTTAAATAGATAAACATCTTTAAAGTTTAAATGATAAACAAATCCCATAAATATCTCCACAGTATAGAACATCTCATATATCCAATGATTTTATATTAAAAATTTGTAGTACTGAAAATATTATATTTAACAAAAAAAAAACAATGAAAACCAAAATTAAAAAAACAAAACTAAATATTAAAAAAAAAAATCAAATGAACAAAACCATCGCAACAATGTTTTTAAAATACAATTTAAAATAAAATGTAAAACACACACATGCTAACAAAAATAAAAAATATACAAAAATGTAAAATAAAACACAAAAATATTAAAAAAAAGGAAACAAAACAAAAATCATGTATGTCTGTATTGTCTTTTTAAATGCAAACTCAAAAATTATAAACAAATGGATATGAAGATGAAAATAAACAAATGAAAATTAAACGATATGATTTACCTATAGAGTACAAATCAAAAATTAAAAAACAAAACAAAAAAAAAACTATAAACATAAATATTTAATTAATAATTAAAAGGAAGAAGAAATTGATATAAAAAAGGAAAACAAAAAATGGTCAATAAAAATTCTAAAAAAAAATATATAAATGCAAATACAAAATTGAAACGTATTTTATTTGAATTTTAAGGAATTCCAAGTCTTAGGATATTGAGCCGCATGCATAAAACTGAAATACTTACTACAAGTACAAATTAAAGTAAATTCGGAGAGTGGAAGTGAAGGCGAAGAAGTGTCCTGTGCTAAAATCAAAAGAAGATATTTGAGAGCATAATATCATCCCATTCGATTTAAGCAAAAAAGAGTAAATATAGCGCAGTGAATGAACGAAAAAATTGTGTTCACCTAAAAAAAAAATATCCAGCAGTTTTGAAACTTGGCACACTTACTACGTGAGCTCTAGCGGCAGTAAAGAGAAACATGGAGATTGTTTCAGTTTTTCACGTTTATCTCAAAAACTATTTGTCGTATCAAAAAATGTTGTTCCACAAAATTAAAGCTCATTAAATTTTATAAAAAAAAGCTTACATGATTTTTTCGTATCTGTTATAGTTTTTAAAATAACTCTAGCGGCAGAGAAGGGAAACATACGGTTTATCTTGAAAACTGTTTGTCGTATCAAAAAATAAATGTCTACAAAATTAAATCTTATTAAATTTTCTAAGGAAACATGATATTAATTTGTTTGTACTTGTTTTAGTTTGTAAAATAACTCTCTAGGCATTTAAGGAAAACTTACTTACTTACTTACTTAAGATGGCGCTACAGTCCTGTGGGAACTAGGGCCTCAGCCAACAAACTTCTCATCTAGCTCGGTCCCTAGCTAGATGTCTCCAGTTTCACGCTCCAAGTTGGGTGAGGTCACCTTATATACTTGTTCGCGCCACCTGATCCGCGCTCTCCCTCTACTGCGCTGTCCTGTGGGTGTGGATTCGAAGACTTTCCGGGCTGGAGCATTGGTTTCCATGCTCTCTACGTGGACCAGCCATCTTAGTCGTTGGACTTTTACCCTTCTGGCTAAGTCTACGTCGCTGTACAGCCCGTACAGCTCATCGGTCCATCTTCTCCTCCACTCTCCTTCGATGCTTACGGGGCCGTAGATAACACGAAGAACTTTTCTCTCGAAGCGACCCAAGGTGCATTCATCCGCTTTTGTCATAGTCCATGCTTCTACACCGTATAGCAGGACGGGGATGATAAGGGTCTTATATAGCATCACTTTGGTCCCTCTAAAGAGAAGACTTTATCACTCAATTGCTTTCTTAGCCCAAAGAAACAGCGGTAAGCAAGAGTTATTTGGCGTTTGATCTCAGCGCTGGTGTTGTTTTTTGCGTTTACAGCGGAGCCTAGGTAGACGAAGTCCTTGACGTCTGTCGATGGTGACGTTTTGACCAAGACGTCGGTGTTGTATGTCCCTTCTTGACGACAGTATGTACTTTGTTTTGCCCTCATTAACCGTTAAACCCATTTTTGTTCTTCCGATTATGTCTATGTCCTCAGCATATGCTAGTAATTGGACAAACTTTTGAAAAATAGTGCCTCTAGTGTTGACGTATGAGCTCTGTACTATTGTTTCAAGCACGATGTTAAAAAAAATCACATAACAGCGCATTACCTTGTCTAAAACCTTTTTTGACATCTAAAGGTTCTGTTAAGTAGTTTCCAACCTTTATGAAACAGCTTCAATTCTCCATGGTCATCCTGCACAATCGGACGAGTTTGGCAGGGATGCCAAAACTAGACATTGGCTCTATACAGCTCGTCCCTGTACATGCTGTCATATGCGGCCTCGAAATCGATGAAAAGATGGTGGGTGTCGATTTGGTGTTCTTGGGTTTTTTTTAAAGGATCTGCCGTAATGTGAATACTTGATCAACTGTAGACTTTCCTGGTCTAAAACCACACTGATAAGGACCTATCAGGTTGTTGACGATGGGCTTTAGACGTTCACATATTACGGTATAGAAGATTTTATAGGCTTTGCAGCCTTCGGTTCAAGGTTTATGTACCTGTGAATTTCGTTTCACCTGTTCATAAAACTTTCGAAATTCATTCCAGCTTTCAAACCTTTAAACATCTTCGACCACACGCTTTTCATGGTCTCTCTTTTTAATTCTGAGATGTCTTCTTGCTTCTTCTGCTCATAGAGCTCGTGAGCAGCTCTCGTCCTTTTTTGCAATTCCGCTTTGCGTCCCTGTTGTTTGGCTGCCTTTGCCTGCCGACATTCCTGATCAAACCAGGGGTTCCTCATTGGTGGTTGCTTGAAACCCAGCACGTCAGAGGCGGCTACTCGGATTGCATCTTGGCAATGTAGTGGTTCTCGATACATTGTGTTGGCGGCAGAGAACTTCGAGAGAGGTTACTTGCAACTTGGTCGGAAAAGGATTTGGCGATTTTTGGCGATTGTAGCCGTTGGACGTTGTACCTTCTCCCAGCACCTCCCTGTTTTGCCTTGGTCTGGAAATCCGAAGTGCTACCTTGGCTACAACGAGGTAGTGGTCCGAGTCGATGTTAGCTCCTCGGAAAGTTCGTACTTCCATGATGCTGGAAGCGTGTCTGGCGTCCATCGCAATATGGTCAATCTGGTTGACGGTAAATTGATCTGGAGAAGTCCAAGTTCCTTTGTGGATGTTGTGGCATGGAAAACGCGTACTGGCTACCATGACGTTTCGCCCCGCAGCAAAATCTATGAGCCTGAATCCGTTGTCGGAAGTGTTGTCGTGCAGGCGGTTTTTCCCGATTATTCCACCAAAGATGTCTTCCCTTCCTAGCTTGGGATTAAAATCGCCCAGGACTATTTTAATATGGTAGCTAGGACACTGCTCATCTGTTTTGTCTAAGAGCTCGAAGAACATATCTTTGGTGTAGTCATCTTTCTCTTCTGTGGGGCGTGCTTCTTCCCTAAGTCTGGCTCATATGACAAAGCCGCATCCAAATAAGCGCTTCTGGTTTTGCTGGTAGTAGTGACCATAGTTAATATCGCAGTTTTTCATCCTCTTTTTGTCCGGCCTATCCCATCGTATTTCCTCGACGGCGGTGATGTCTGCTTTATAGCAGTCTAAGGCCTCCGCTTATTCTTCGGCCACACGTGGTCTGTTAAAGGACCTAACATTCCACGTGCATATCCGAAGTTCGTTTGCGTAGGTTGTCAACAGTAAATCCGTCCGTTGGTGCTTCACAACTATGATTTTTTTACGTGGCCAGGAAGTCACCCCGACGGCACAACGCCTAACCTGGGGGGCCAGATGCTTAATATAACTCCAAGAACGGACAGCCGGATAAAACCGCTCCTTATAGGGCTGGGGTCCGAATAAGTCGTAGATGCAACTATAAGGTGTTCACTAAGTAGTTCAACCTTACTGGAACTGTAGACGCCACCGTTGATTCCATCTCGGGAAAACACCTCTCCCCCCCTCTCGTTTGCTGCCCCAACAACTTTCCACTGGTGTTGGAACCCAATCTCCAGTTGAGGTACTAGGCACCCGATGTTCACCACGGGGAGGAAAGAGTAGGAGTTGATAGACAGAGGTTGATTGTGAGAAAAACCTGTGGATGCTTGTGTCCTCATGAATGCATACGAAATGCTTTCTGAAATTAGCCGTTCGGATTCGGCTTAAAACTGTAGGTCCTGTAGGAATGGTTGAGGTGAATCGCTGCATCCACTTCCATAGGAAAAGAAACTCTCCACTGTCCACTGTGTTGCAAATTTGAACAAAAATGCCTGGTGGTAACATTTGACCAGCCTCTTTATATACAAAGTAAAGAAACCGTTGTCGCAGCTTCATCTGAGTCCCGTCTATCAAAATGCGTAGTGAGATTGAGTGGATTTCACCTGTTCTTGTCCTATATTGTTCGAATAGGTTTTCTGATGAGAGGAAGTGCAGAGCAGTTCGTGTTTTAATACTAATACAGACATCTTAAGCTTATGTATAATGGAACAAGTCGACATAAGCCCACATGAATTATAGGAAATCCAAAATCTAATGAAAAATTTTCTTGTCAAGTCTCCTTCGTTAGGTGCACTAAAACATCTCTCATTTGATCCGATAGTTAGAAACTACAAACAAATCTTAATAATCTCAAAGCTGATGTACCAACAGCAGCCTTATGGATTCAGTTGTTTAATATGATTAAATTGCTTAAAGATTTTATTCACGCTTAGCGGTCTGGTGATTAGAATGCCCATATTAACTGGGTGACACTTCTCTTATGCCAAATCATGTCACCTGTATTTTCAGGACATGATAAAACTGCTTTCTGTGATGACCCCAGATAAATTTAAAAACTTTGTGCAAGAGGGTTACCTTACTATGAGAAGAACTGAACTATTTTGGACGGGGGTGTGGTCGGACCAGACGATTGAACAAACTCTATAATGCGTGAAATGAAGAGTATGGGTGGCTTGACAACAGGGCGTAGAATCACTGATAGTGTACTTAGCAAATGGGTTCTAGGGCTGACTGCTACTCATGTCTCATCACTCGAAGAATTCACTGGAGTTCTTTTTTCTACTAGTAAGCAACATAAGGAGGCACGTAAAATAAGAGATAATACATACATTGCAAAGTTGTTAAATTGGTTCCAAAGTCATCCTCCATTTCCTATCCAGTTACAAATGAAATCATGTCAATAGCGAGAGGCACCGTTGGAGATGATAAAGTGAGCCATATAGTGGGCCAACGAGTTTCAGAATTAAGAAGGGACATACAAATTGAATACTCCAGTTTTTTTTTGATGACAGTTACAGACATACAAAAATGCATACCATATACTTTTGGGACATTTAATAAGCTTTCTTTCCGTGTAAAAAAAACACATGTTTTCCTTAAATGCCTATAGCGTTATTTTACAAAATAAAACAAGTACAAACAAATTAATGTCATATTTCTTTAGAATATTTAATAAGCTTTAATTTGGAGAAATTTATTTTTTGATACGACAAATAGTTTGTAAGATAAACCCGAAGAACCGAAAAAACAGTATCTTTCTCTTCAATGCCGCTAGAGTTATTTTAAAAACTGTAATAGATACGAAAAAAATCATACAAGCTGATCTTTAATTTTGTGGAACAACATTTTTTGATACGACAAATAGTTTTTGAGATAAACGTGAAAAACTGAAACAATCTCCATGTTTCTCTTAGCTGCCGCTAGAGCTCACGTCGGATTCTTGGGGACTTTTTATTGGATCCTCACCATACATCGTTTAGTAAGTGCGCCAAGTTTCAAAGCTGTTAAATTCTATTTGAGGTGAAAACCTTTATTAACTGGACTATATTCAAAAAGAAAGATCATGTATAACATTTGTACAAACAAATTGTTTAGCTTTGTGCAGTAGTTTAGAGTCAGCATGGAATGTTTTCACACGATACTCAGCTCGTTAGATCTTTCAGAAGACAGAAGAAGAATATCAGTTCCACCAGCTCTACAGCTAGCTTAAATCTCCTAGCCAGTGGGAGTTACCAAACCAATGTTGGAACAAATGTGTTGCTAAGTATGGCATAGACAACAGTTTCCAAGTTCTTTCGCCGAACGTTAAGTCTCCTGGAAAAATAAGTTTTGTCCGAAATGTGTTAAATTTGATAGCTCTAAATTTGGAGACAGATAGCTCTAAATTTGTGTATTTACCAACCCTGAACTCAGCAATCTATAATAACACCTACGCACCCTGGAGAGTTATTTGCGATGAAAATGATAGACTTCCTTCTGTCAAAAATACCTTGTAGTTTCTTTCTCTTTTGCGATAACTTCCAAACCTTCAGGTCATAATTTTATTATACTTAAGAAAGGTACTTGAATTAATAAATGAATTTTTATATAGAAAGGATCGTCTTCTTATTTAAGTAGGCAAGAACTTAACAAGCAATGAGTATTATTATAGAAAATTTAAACTATCGGGAATAGTGGGATGCGTTGATGGTAGTCATATTCCTATTTTAAGACCAACAGAAAACGAACACATCTATTTCAACCGAAAAGTGTTCCATAGCTTGAATGCAATGGTGGTAATATTATGAATTCTATTTTACATATCCTCTGTGTTTAGGGATTCAATCAGTTTTACCCACAGCATATTGCTATTTTTCCTTCCATGGTTAGGTTAGGTTAGGTTAGGTTATAGTGGCTGTCCAAGATGGAAACGGACACACTTAGGCCAGTTTAATGGCCCATTGTGATACCACATGAATCTTGAGGCTTCCTCCTAAGCTCAATGGAACCAGCTTGAGTCCCTTACGAAACGTGAGAGGCTGATTATACCGATATGATTTGGATCGTTTAGATCGTTAAAGAAGAATTCTCCTAGGTAATTCTTGCGTTTTCAAGCTAGAGCAGGGCATGTGCATAGAAGATCAAGAACCGTTTCTTCCTCTTCCTCGTCCATACAGCTTCTGCAAAAGTCATTTGAGAATACGCCTAGTCTCGTGGCGTGCTTTCCTATTAGACAGTGTCCGGTTATGACACCTATTATCGAGCTTATATGCGATCTGCTTAGAGAGAGCAAGCACCTTGAACGTTTTATAGCCAGTGTTGGCCAGATGTTTTTTGTGGCTTGACACGTGGTGATGTGATTGTCCTCCCATGGACAATTTAAAGAATTCCCCTCGATTAATCAACGTGAGAACTCATAAAATTGGTCAAAATCTCAGTCTGTTTTTTATTTTTTGACATATTATTTTGTTTTTGAATTTTTCTCATACAAAATTACAGATGACGATAACTTATTTCATCTAAAACTACCAGTATGTACTATTAAAATATGTTTACTTCCTTTGGAAAACTGTATACTTATTTCAAAAGCCAATCATGTTCAGCTCCTCAAAGTTCTACTTAATTCGAAGGACACTTTATCCAGAGGGAAGATTTGTGGACTATGAGTTTTGCTACATAGTGCAAAATTTTACGCACAGTACTCAAATGAAATCCTGTGCCTTCGCCAACGTCAACTTGAAATCCTGGATCTCCAACAAATCTCAAAAATATTCCCATCTTTTCGTGGTTGTAATAATTTTTAAATTAATTTTTTTACCGATAAAATATTTGCGTAACCATTCAACGATTTCTTTTTCAAAACGGTAAGGTATTTTAAAATTGTTACTTTCCGTCAGTCTTCGCTCCTTGCAAACTTTTTCTTAGGTAAAAATGCTGACATTTAAAATAATTTTTTTTTGAAATTAGACTAATGAATGCGAATGTGTTTGTTTTTTAACACACAAAAGCATTTACTATAACTATAAAATATCAAGGTTGGTTTTGAAGTAAATACTGGAGAGCAAAAAATTGTGTGAATACCATTTTGATTATTTACTGGAAAATTCATCCGAAGCAAGTACATTCAGTTTCTTGTAGTAAGTACAATAGTGTTTACTAGTACTTCGTTTTTATGCATATGACAACTAGTAAATACTAGGAAAATTTAAACAGTAAAAGCATTTACTATCATTTATGAATATGGCGCATTGTATAATTTTGCAGGAAAAAGAACTGGAATAGAAGTGGTAAGTAAGGAAAATCTTGCCTCCAATTAGTATCGTATCAGAAACTAGGGTGATTTCATTTTGTTTCAAAAATCATTTATTAGATTAAATAGGATTGACTCAAAAAATTACAACTTACTTTTGGGAATAAACTGCAAATATAGAGCAAACATTTATGTGAAGGGTGTTTTTTTTAGAGTTGTGGTTTACAATAAAAAATGAAACGCATATATTGTACTTAAGGGATTATGAATACCCTTATAATGATGAAACACAGTGTGAGCCTGGTAAAGCATTCCACATTCGTGTAGTGTGGCTTAAGAAGGAATGCCTATACTTAACAGTACATCTGAAGTTGGGCTCAGGGAAAAACTGATGAGCATGCCAAGAAGTACGGTTTTTTTGGTTCCAATGCTTGAGGGGAGGAATGCGACTGGCTATTTCATTAGAGAATTGTTTATAAAAATAACGATAAAACAATGGTCAGGTTCAGGCGACATAAGGGACTTGAAAGCAAGTTTCTAGTATCTAATTGGCCAGCTGCCAAGGAATTGTCTTCCAATTAAGGCTACTTTATTGGAAAGTTGACTTGAAGGTTAGGTTAGGTTAGGTTATAGTGGCTGTCCAAGATGGAAACGGACACACTTAGGCCAGTTTAATAGCCCATTGTGATACCACATGAATCTTGAGACTTCCTCCTAAGCTCAATGGAACAAGTAAGAGTCCCTTACGAAACGTGAGAGGCTGATTATACCGATATGATTTAGATCGTTTAGATCGTTAAAGAAGAATTCTCCTAGGTAATTCTTGCGTTTTCAAGCTGGAGCAGGGCATGTCGTCCATACAGCTTCTGCAAAAGTCATTTCATATGCCTAGTCTTGTGGCGTGCTTTCCTATTAGACAGTGTCCGGTTATGACACCTATTATCGAGCTTATATGCGATCTGCTTAGAGAGAGCAAGCACCTTGAACGTTTTAAATCCAGTGTTGGCCAGATGTTTTTTTTGTGGCTTGACACGTGGTGATGTTGGTCCACCTGGTGCCTGCCCTCCTCGCAGCGTCTTGCATTAGTAGCAGTTTACAAGTAGCGATTGGTATGCCAGTACTTGCCAAACGTGGTAGGATGGGCTGTACTGTACCGTTCCTGGCGAGTTCATCTGCCTTACAGTTACCTGGAATGTCTCTATGGCACCCAGCAAAGGTGAATATTAAACTGTTGCGCCATCTCCATTAGAGATGATCGACAGTTATGGACTGTTATAGAGTTTGTAGAGAATGATTGGGAAGGCGGAATGAGAGACTTAATTTCAGTCGTTCAGAGTACACACCACCACCAACTCCTTCTTTGGTTTTTGAGCCATCTGTGTAAAAGTGGATTGACTCATCCTCCAAGAATGTCCTATCCTCCCAAAAAGATCTGGTAGGTATAGAAATCTGGAAATTCCTGTCGAATTGCAGTTGGGGGATGGTGTAGTCAGTGTGCTTTGGAATTGATTCTAAGTACTTTAGAATTACGGAGTGGCCAATGTTGTTGTTAGTCCACTGCGACGAAGCATTAAGGCGAATAGCAGAGCTTGCAGCTATGTGTTTGCTAAATATGACAAGAGGTGTAAGGTAGAGCAAGGTGTTCAGTGCTGCAGACGGGGTCGTGCGAAGCGATCCGCTTATACATAGGCAGGCTGAACGTTGGACTTTATTTAACTTATCCCTGTTTATACCTTTCTCTAAAGCAGTCCACCATACTGCCACACCGTACGTTAAAATCGGTCTGATTATCGATGTGTATAGCCAATGCGTGATTCTGGGCTGTAAACCCCATTTATTACCAATAGCTTTTTTGCAAGAAAAGAGAGCTACAGTAGCTTATTTGAATCTTACCTGTACGTTGCGTTTCCAATTTAGTTTTTTGTCTAAGACAAGATCTAGGTATTTAGCCTCGTCTGAGAATTTTAATTGGATTCCTTTAATATAAGGAGGGTTGACAAATGGAATTTTGTATCTCCTCGAAAATAAGACCAGATCGGTTTTGTGTGGGTTAACACCCAGTCCACACCGATCAGCCCAAAGTATTAGTCTGTCTAAGGCATTTTGTAAGAGTTCTTTTAGGATATTAAGATGCTTTCCTGAAACTGCTATAGCAACGTCGTCCGCATAAGCTATCACTCTTGAACCCTCCGCATCCAGACTAGTTAGGATTTCATTCACCACTAAGTTCCAGAGGAGAGGGGATAGAACACTACCTTGCGGTGTCCCTCTACTAACGAATCGTCTGCAAGAAGAGTTGCCCAGTTTTGAGTAAATTATTCTGCTAGTAAGCATTAAATGAATTAACTCCCGAAGCGAACTCTCTACATTTAGAGATGTCAGTGCAGATGTTATTGCAGATGTGTCCACGTTGTTAAAGGCACCTTCGATGTCAAGGAAAGCAACCATAGTGAACTCTTTATGATGGAGGGAATATTCAATGGTGCGTACTAAAGTGTGTAACGCTGTTTCCACCGATTTACCCTTACAGTAGGCATGTTGAGACGAAGACGAAGTTGACTAGAAAGTTAGTCAAGAAAAATCTACCTAACTATCAAGTCAAGCAAACATATGTCATAATGACAAATGATGATGTTTTTTAATATTTATTTTTTGCACAGTTCCATTTAATCTTTTTTGTAAAAGGGTTCCTTGTCAAATTGGAAGAGAAATAAGTAATATTTCTCTACAATGCAAAATGAAAATCGTCATGGATTTGTAGCTTGCCTGAGGAGTGTTTTTTAGACAATAATGTAGAGGTTAGTAAAGAAAAATTCCAAGTTTAAAGATTTTTACAGTTGAAAAACTAACTAGTTGCTGTGATCAAAATGTACGTTCCGATAATGCAGTTGACTGCAAATGAAGTCACTAATGTTGTCTGAATCTGCCCAATGATAGGCATAACAACTTGTGGTGATGTTCAATTAAAGCAAATGTTTTGGAAAGAGAACGATCTTCTACAATTTTAAATAAGTGTGGTACCGCGAATTATACTCGAGTTTTAGACACGAATTAAAGCTTTGTAAATTATAACCAGATCAGAAGGGGTAAACAACTTCTTGCATCGCAGGAGAAAACCTAAACAATATAACGATGTCGAATTTGTGATCAATCCACAACAAGTGGAATGTAATACACATATGTACCTAGAACTGAAAGCTGTTCAGTCTCCTCGATGCAAGTACCAACCATGGATAGTAGCATTGGCGGTAGGGTTACACCTTTGCGACAGTAGACAATGTCCCTAGAATTTAAATAAAAGATTTTTAGAGAGATGTCTCTGCCTGCATGTGTATGTACATTGGGGAAGCTTTTTTTTGCCGTCAATATCTCAAGAACCAGTAGAGATATCAACTTGCAATAAATTTTGTTATACAGATAATAATGCAGAAAGGAAATTTTGGTTTACCCAAAATATCTCAAGAACCAGTTTTTGTCAAAAAAACTAAAATCTACAAAAATATTACGCAAAATTGTTAAAAATTGATATTCGATTCTCGATATCTCTTGAATTAAAGAAGGTATTGATTTTAAAACGATTTCATTCTGTGCTAAACTTTGTTTTTAGATTTAGATTAATCTTTTAGAAAAAAGAGTCTGGGATGCGACTCACACTGATAACTTCTCGTCCATTCTGTCGATTTGTCTTGCTTAAAAGGTTTATAGGTTTTTGTGTTTTGTTAAAAAAGTTGTCAGTTGAATTATTCTAAAAAAGTTAAAAATGTTTGCATATGATGAAATAGTTTGATTTCAAAATCAATTTTGGTTAAAAAGGTTTTTATTCAAAAACCAATTTTTAACAGCACGCGGTAGGTTTCGAGACTGTCCTCCATCTTTCTACTAACCACGCTCACTGATCCTTGAGATTGATTTCGGGGGTCGATGGGAACCGAAGCTTTATCAGTGACTTGGCCGTTGCCCGGGTACCAATATTTTCTATTGTTCACGAGATATTGAGAGCCGAACATCAATTTTTACCAAATTTGCGTACTATTTCTTGTAGATTTTATTTTTTCAAGAAAAAACGGACTGTTGGATTTTTATAAAAAAAACTACTAAAAATCAAAAACAATATTTTCTGTGAAATAAAAAAAGTTTGAAGACAATAATTTCAATTTTTCAAAAGCTATTTAAGTCGAAAGTAAATTTTTACCAAGTATTAGTATTGTTTTTTTGTTAGGTTTTTACTTTTTGTAAATAAACTGTCATTTCGATTGTTCTCAAATTTTGTCCGAATGTTGAAAACAATATTTCTTATAAGTAAAAATAAGTCGAAAGAAAGAAAAGATATTTGAGTCGAAAATCAATTTTTACCAACTTTTGTTAAATTTTCTTTTAAGTTTTTATTTTTTGTAAAAAACCTGTCCATAAAATTTGTCTCCAAATTTAATTGAATGTTGACAACAATATTTTTTAAAAGATTAAAGTAGTTTAAAGCCAGTATCTAAAGGTTTTGAAAAGATATTTAAGTCGAAAATCAATTTTTACCAACTTTTATTAATTTTTTTGTCTAGGTATTTATTTTTTGTAAGTAAAATGTCAATTCGTTTTTTTTTTCAAAATTTTTCAGAATATTGAAACCAATATATATTATAAGATAAAAAAGTTTGAAGCCATAATCTCAAGTTTATGAGAAGATATTTGAGTCGAAATTCAATTTTAACCAACTTTTAGTAATGTTTTTTTAGGTTTTTATTTTTTTATAAAAAAAAAACAGTCAATTCGATTTTTCTCAAAATTTTACCAGATGTTAAAAACATTATTTTTTGTTGCGCAAAATTATTCATAAAATGTTCGAGGTGATACATTTTTATAAATGCTTGTTTGGTATCGCGTTACAATATATAATATACAATTTAATTAAAATCTCTAGCGATATTGGTTGGTGAGATATTTAGGGTTAACCAAAATTTTCACCTTTTTTTCAAACTGCTATAGTAAAAAAACCACCCACGCAATTTTCTTGAGAGCCCTTTCTGCATCTTTCTGCCTTATTATCTGTATATCAAAATTTATTTAAAGTCGATACCTCTTCTGGTTCTTGAGCTATGGACGACGAAAAAAACGTCGCGAACGTACGGACGTACAAACGTACGTACACACGCACGCACAGACATCTTTCTAAAAATCTTTTATTTCGACTCTAGGGACCTTGAAACGTCGAGAAATGTCAAAATTTTCAATTTGACAAATCGGACCCATTACAATAACTCCCTATGGGAAGTTAAAAATGATACATTACTAAAACTTGGTTAAATTGGTTATCGGCTTAAATATCTTTTAAAAAATTAAAAATATTGGATGGAAGCTAACTTCATCTTTGAGAAAATATGGTTTTCGAAATTCAGTAGTTGAGTTACCGATAACACCTCGTCGTGAGCGCATGCGTTAAATAGTGGTCCATTAGTTTTCTCTGTGCTGTTTACCCCTTTTAAATAATTAATTTACCCAGTTACCCAACAAAAAAAAATTTAATTAAAAATAAATATCAACAACCAACAAAAAAAAAACAATTCCTGACGTTGCAGGTCAATCCGCCAACACTCTATAGACTTGTTTCTTACTTCTGATCCTAATAAATATACTGTCAGTGCATTATCGCCTCTAGGCATATGAGACCATAATGTCATATCTGCAAATTTCTCATGCCAAAAAACGCCAGTTAAAGTTAAATCCCCAACGAGAACCGTTTGGCAATATGAGAAAGCCAACTGGGACGGTCTCAATGAATTCTTCAAGAACTTTAACTGGTCACTATGCTTCCTTGATAGTGACGTGGATCCCAGTGCAGATATGATTACAAACTTAATTCTTTGCGGAATGAGAAATTAGGACCAAAAATGTAAGTTTCCGGAATTACAAAGCCAACCCAACTGAGGAAAACCGGAATAAGCTAGAAAGACCTGTAACGGACATATACGACGCATTAAATTTTTGCATGACCAGAAATTACGGCAAAAAATACTACAATGTCCCAATGGTAAAAATTTCTGGTCATTCGTAAAAAATGTGCGTAACACTACGTCTTCGTCGGTTCCGACGCTTGTTTCCAATGACACTCCCTATGTAAGCTCGATTGATAAAGCCGATAAGCTCAGTTTGCTGTTAATTCGATGCTGCCAGTGAGTGACATGACTCCGCCTGTACTTGAAAGCGTTAACGATTCTATGGGACGAATCTTCTTTCGCACTCGTTCAGTTACTAGAGTACTTAAAAATCTTGACATTCACAAACCCGCTGGCCCGGATAGTATCCCCGCAATTGTTCTGAAGAGGTGTTCGTCAACGCTGGCAAAACCACTGCGTAAGCTTTTCCATCTGTCCTATTCTACAGGTCTCTTTCCGAGTGGATGGAAAACTGCATTTGTCCAGCCTGTCCCTAGAAAAGGCGAATCCTCCTCACCATCCAACTATCGTCCAATTGAACTTACATCCCTTCTTTCCAAGGTCATTGAAACGCTGATCAATTTTCAGCTTAAGAAATATCTTGAAGAACGAAAGCTTCTTAATGACTGGCAATATGGCTTTCGTTGCAATAGGTCCACTGGTGATCTCATGGTTTATCTCACCGAACAGTGGAACAAGATTATTGCACTTGATATTTCAAAAACATTTGATAGAGTTTGGCATCAAGCTCTCTTATCGATAATGAGTGCATTTGGTATTGATGAATCCCTTCTTCGTTGGGTTAGAAATTACCTTTCGGACCGTTCAATTCAAGTAGTATTGGACGGGTTCAAATCTGATATTCATAAAATAAACGCTGGTGTGCCCCAGGGCTACGTTTTGTCTCCAACGCTCTTCCTCATTTTTACAAATGATCTTTTGTCTGAAACTTCTAACCGACTAAATTGTTTCGCGGATGACAGTACCCTCAGCTTTTCATATTCGTTTTTAGATTCTCATCCTTTATCTTCGGATCTGGACAACCAACGGCAGCGTATGATAAGCTCATTAAATTCAGATCTTGACAGCATTGTTCAATGGGGAATCGAAAACCGTGTAGAATTTAATGCTTCGAAAACTCAATGCTGTCTACTGTCGCAAAAGCGTAACCCTCCCCCAATGCCACTATCCATGAATGGTACTTCATCGAGGAGACTAAACAGCTTTCAGTCCTAGGTATGTGCATTACAAACCACTTGTTGTGGAGTAATCACATATTTGACATCGCCAAAAATGCTGCTAAGTGTTTAGGTTTTCTCCGACGATGCAAGAAGTTTTTTACCCCTTCTAATCTGGGTTTAATTTATAAGGCCTATATTCGTCCAAAACTTGAATACAATTCCCATATTTGGGCACGTGCTCTTATAACCCACTTGAGTCTCTTGGACAGAATTCAAAAGAGAGCTCTAAAAATGATAGGTGGCCATTGTCTAACTGAAACTTTTCCGTCTCTCGAGCACCGTCGGAAGATTTCATGTCTCTCATTATTCTATCGATACTTCCATAAGCAATGCTCTAGTTCCATTCCTCCCTCAAACAATTCAACCGTAATACTCGTTCTTTTAGGAATGCCCATCAGTTTACCCTTGAGCCCAATTTTGGTCGTACTGTTAAATTCAGAGATTCTTTTTTTAGTCGCACTACACGAATGTGGAATGCTTTACCAGACTCAATATTTCCCACTCATTACAAATCCTATCCTCCCTTCCTCACTGGGTATAATCATTATAAGGGTATTTATATCCCCTTGAGTGCGCGTACAATATATAAAAAAAGTACAATTTTTATAAAAATGCAATAGTCAGCTTTTGTCATAAAAATTTTTAAAAATATTACGCAAAATTGGTAAAAATTGACATTCGAGTCTCGATATCTCATTCTGTGCTAAACTTTATTTTTAGTTTTAGAAAAAAATAACTGACAAATCAAAAAAAATTGTTAAAAACTGTTTCCTAATCAAGTATTAGCACAACTATTAAAGATATTGGCGCAAAATTTTAGACGATTTAGTACGATGTTATATCATTTTTAGTATGATACTAGGTTAAAAAAAGGATTTTGATAATTTTAAACGAGTTTAGTATCGTACTATCTTCTTAACATTTTACTAAAGTTAACTCACCAATTGGCTAATTTATCTTTCTAGTGTCGTACTAAATCTGTACGACTTATGTCATTTTTCTCAAATGTGACAAAGTATAATTCTTTTACCTGGTAGAATAAATTGTTAATATTATTCCGTGTTAATATCGAAAATAGTTGCAGCTTAAACTTTAACGCAAATAAACCACGGAGAGTTATGAAAACAAAATTAGAAAAAAAAGAAAATACAAATTCAATGTTGTCACTTTGACATTTGCAAAAATATTAAGGTATGTTTGTTTTGTTTGCTCCACAATCTGCCATTATTTAGATGTGTTCATGTTGTTTTTTTAATAAAATGGTTTAAACATGATACTAGTTAGCAAAACAATGTAAAGTGTTTTAAATTAGTGAAAACTAAGTAGATTGCTATGTTTATAGTAAATTGTTAACTAGTATCGTGCTAGAGCCTTAATAATAGGTTGTTTAAAATTTTGCCCCATTGACTTCAAATTACTCATCTCATATTTGCTAAGCATAAAATATATTAAAGTTTGAAGACGGGCTGGTAAGTTATTAGTTTAGGTCTCATCCCACCCTTATTTTTTTGTTTTTAAGTTTACTCAAGAACATATGAACCTATTTCAATCATTTTTTGGTCTTTTGGCATAAGAACATTCATCAATAAAAATAGAAATAAAAAAATTAACTTTTACTGATTTAAAGGCAATCGGTTTATTTATATAATCTTGAATTTGTATACATTTTTTTTTCATTTTTTATTTGATAAACTGGATTAAAAACTGGTGGTGTTTGAAGTTCATAGAATTCAAAGAAACAAATGAATTTCATTTCGACATGCGAGCCCTTCGCATCTTCTGTTCATCAGCACATTTGCTAGTAATAGTCAGACGTACTTCCTTGGCTTTGACATTCTTCTTTTGTGTAACGATAAAAATAATATCAGCTACCTTTTTGGGGTCCAAAGGTTTCTTCAATGGTTTATTCTGGTCCAAGAAAGCTGGTGAGGGTTTTCCTGTTAAGCTATGTGTAGACAGAATATCACGTCCAAAAATATACAACAAAAGTTTTCTGGTAACTATTGGAGCCGAAAGATTCCAATCGATGTTTTCGAAATCGTTTATGTCAACAGAAGTTTTGTTTGGTCCAATTATGATGTTTTGAGGATCGGTATCAGGTACAAAAGGATATAAAATTGAATTAGAAGGTGAAAGCTGAATAGCTTCATCATCAGTGTCGGAAGAGCTTGGTGATGATTTTTTGATATAAGATTTGTGTGTGGGCGAATCGCCTGTAATGTGGACAAAGTTTGTGTAAGATTTCTTTTTAATGACACGACGTTTCTTTTTCTTTTGTTGGATTGGTGGACTTTCTTGGTGCTCAAGTGCTTCGACATCGTCAACTGTTTGGCAATCTTCAAAGTATTCTAGAGTAGAATCTCCAGTAACATGGAGTATTCTCTTCACTGGTTTTTTTGTTGCTCGTCGTTTCCTCTTGTTTCGTTGAATTGGTGAATGTTCCCTAACGACGCTTACACTTTCAACATCATCATAAGACACATCTGTATCTTCGCTTAAGATGATTCCATCGTTTGCCACATCCTGTAGCTGCTGATGAAGAAAGTTAGCAGTTTCCACAACGGATTCATATTTTTCACAATATTTTTCAAAGTCTTCAGCTTCAATTTCAGATAGCCTTCGTCTTTTCGCTAATGGACTCTTCAAATTTTCACTTTCAGAATTTATTTGAAGCGTTGGATTAACTTGTATATTTTCTGTTACTTTAAGATCCGTAACGTAAACTGCATCATCTGAATCTGCTATCAATTCTTCGAATACAGCTTCGATATCCTTATCAATTTGTTTCTCGTTGGGTTTTGTTTTCGAATTGTCACTTCGTTGAATATTGAGATATTCTAATAAACGTTGCTTGCGATTCATCGGACGAGTTTGTTGTAATAATAATGTTGCCATTATTATTTGTTTATTCAAAAATAAGTATTACTATTTCCAAATTCTAAGCAAAAATAAATGTAGTTACTTATTCAACGAATAAGTAAACTTGAATGCACATATTTTCGCTGTGTGGTCTATTTATCTAGGTTTATTGGGAACAAATGCTAATAATTGTTTCGGATAAGAATATCCTTAACTAATTACTTTTGATTCCAAGAAGATGTTAGGTTTTATTGAATCATTTTTCTGAGCCAGGTGTACCGCCAATATTGAATGTCATGATTAGCGACACAGGTAGATTCTGCGAAGGGTCGTAATTGAGATGAGGGGAGGTAAAAAAAAACGAATCCGTTCAGCTTCCCAAAATTGTGAACTTTTAATTACAGGTAGACAAAACCTCGCTAATTACATTTTGTTCTTGATCCCTAAATGTATACCTAAACGCTCAAAGGATCTATGCCATAAAGTCACCTATGGTGCACTACTCATTTTCGTATTTTGTAAACTTTTTGTTAGGCAATTTTGTTTTATTTATTGCATAAGTCGGAAAGGCTTTTTAAAAAATGTAATTAGATTTGTAGTTTTAAACCAATGATTTAAGAAAATATCAGGACCTATTTCAAAATGCACACTTGTATATACAAAATCAATCAATCAATAAGTGACCTTAAGTTCGTAACTCTGCAGAGCTGTAAAAAATGCAGTCTTTTTAGTATTGTAGTCAATTGAATGGAAAGAGATTTTTTTAAATAAAACTCAGTACTTTCACTTTCAAACTAGTCAATTTTTCAGTCTTTTATTTATAAATCAGCTGAAGCAGTCAAATTAATTCAAATAAAAATATTGCAGTCTTTGAAGTTTTGAAAAGTCTTTTAAATTCTTTGCATTATTAAAGTCTTTTAAATGCATTCAATGTATTAAAGTCTGTTTACTGTTTTCAAGTCTTATTACAAATTGAAATCTTTTCACTGCTTATGAAAGCATTTCGACTTCTGTAAAGTCGTGGTTGAAAAGTATAGGTTTGAACAATTATTTTAAATCTCCACTTGAAATCAAAAGTTTTCGAAACAGAAGTGGAGAAATCGTTGAAAGTAGTCGAAAGGCTTTCATGAGCAGGAAAAAGTCTTCAATTTGTAATGAGATTTAAAAGAATTAAAATGACTTCAATAGATTGAATGCATTTAAAAGACTTTAAAAATGCAAAGAATGTAAAAGACTTTTAATAGGCTTTAAAGACTGGAAGCAGTAAAAAAAAAGAATAAATTCCTCTAATTTAGTCCTTTGACTGTTTTTGATGATTGCATTATTATTATTTAAGACTTTTAAAAAGAATGGGAATGGATTTCCGAAGTTAAAAGAATAAGATGAAAAAAATTATTGCATTCCCCAAAAGAATCAGTTGAATGAGTGTGACTTTTCGGAATGCAATACCATAATAATTCATTCTTTTACAACTCTGCAGCTCTGGTATTTGGCACTTGTCAAACTCAGGTTGTCTTTTAAAACCTTACTACAGAAGTGGTGGCTCAAATGTTCCCCTTTTTGCAAAAACAATACTCAAATAATCAAAAGAATTGTATACTATACGATTAGTTTCTAACACTTAATATTAAGTTTGAAGTTAAAACAAAAAAATAAATAAAAAGAAGCTGGAATGCGACCCACACTGATAACTTCCCATCCCGTCTGTCTATTTGTCTTGCTTAAAGGTTTGTGGTTTTAGTGGTATGTTGAAAAAGTTGTTAGTTGAATTATTCTTACAAATTTTAAAATTACCAACAATATTTTTCATATATAGAAATAGTTAAGTTAAAATATCTAATTTTGTTAAATAGATTTTTAGTCGACAACATTTTTTTACCAATTTTAGTAGCATTTCTTAAATTATTACAAATGAATGAATGAAATTAATTTGAGATATATCAAGAACCGAACATCAATTTTTACCAAATTTGCGTACTATTTTTTGTAGAAGGGACTGTTGAATTTTTATAAGAAAACTACTGAATAAGAAAACAATATTTTCTGTGAAATAAAAAACGTTTGAAGACAATGTTTTTAAATTTTGAAGAGCTTTTTGATTCGAAAGTAAATTTTTACCAAGTTTTAGTATTGTTTTTTTTTTGTTAGGTTTTCATTTTTTGTAAGAAAATCTGTTAATTAGATTTTACTGAATCTTGACAACAATATTTTTCTAAAGATAATAGTAGTTTAAAGCGCATATATCTCTAATTTTTGAAAACATATTTGAATCGAAATTCAACTTTTACCAACTTTGATTAATGTTTTTTTTAGGTTCTTATTTTTTATAAAAAAAACTGCCAATTCGATTTTCTCAAAATTTTACCAGATGTTAAAAACTTGATTTTTCGTTTCACAAATTTGTTTTGGAGATAAAATTATTTTGAATTCGTAAAATTTTCGAGGTTTTTTTGATTTATAAAAAAAAAACCCTAATTGGATTTTTTTCAAAAAATATATTTGTTTGGTATCACGTTACAATTTATAATATAAAATTTAATTCAAGTCTCTAGCGTTTTTCGTTCGTAAGATATTTAGGGTCGATATCTCTTCTGGTTCTTGAGCTATGAACAACGAAAAATTCTTCGCAAACGTACAGACGTACGGACATACGTACACACACACGCACAGACATCTTTCTAAAAATCTTTTATTTCGACTCTAGGGACCTTAAACGTCGAGAAATGTCAAAATTTTCAATTTGACATACCAGCCCCTTTACAATAACTTCCTATGGGAAGTTATTAACCCTATACTATTGCCAATCTGGTAATAATTTTGTTTAGTCTTTTGGCAGGTGTCAAAAAATGTATGCTAAGTTTAGTTTGCCATAATAAATAGATTTACTCCTGAACAACATTTTTCAAAGTGTGCAAATGGAATTCGAACCACACTGATAACTTCCAATCTTGTCTGTCGATTTGTCTCGCTTCAAACTTAAACAAAAAGATTCATAACAACAACACAAGGCTAATTTATCATGTCAGTAAAGCAAAACCGAATTCGAATGTTACAATTCGAGCGTCTAACACGGATATCTTATTATTTTACTTTTAAACATGAATAAATTAAATCATTTAAATATTTGGCTAGATAGTGGCAACTCAAAAAGTAACAATCTTAGTTCCATAAATGTTATAGAATTGCCGCAAAACTAGGGATGAGTTTGTGTGCTGCATTACCTGCATTTCGTGCATTCACAGGTTGTGGAAAAGCTAAATCTTTCGAAATACTAGAAAAAAATGTTCATTATCAGGCCTCTTCTGAAAAACTAAGTAATGAAGCTCAACCTTTAGACGAGAAAAGCACTCAAATAATTCAAAATTTTACTTGCAAAATGTACGGCAAGCAAGAGTTAGCAAGAGTTCAAATATATCAAAATCTATATGGCTCTAAAATAATTTTTTTAAGAACATAAAATATTTTGACTCCAGTTCAATTCAACCTTTTTTAAGCCATTGTTAAAAAAAAAAATAGGACAATATTCATAAGTTGTATGTGAAAAAATGCAAGAGAGGCAGATTGTGTAAAGCTCAATCCAGAGAATTTTGGATGGGAGATAAAAAATGGTCAGTCAAATACCACTTTGGCTTTAAGGCGAACCAACTCCTCTAAATGCAGATGGCATTATTTTAAATGAAGATGAAAATTACGAAATAGAATATTTATTGATGACAATTGTTAAAAATGTTTTGCAAATATAAATGTTGGTATAGGTTTATACGGTAGTACCCGTGGCATGATGGTTAGTGCGTTGGACTGTCATGCAAGGGGTCTTGGGTTCAATCCCTGCCTGTGCCACCTTAATTTAAAAAAAAAAAATAATTTGTTATGTCAATAATTATGTGAAACATGCAAAGTTCTTATTCCTATCTTTTGTTAAATGTATTTTATTAAATTATATTATGTTATATATTTGTTTTTTGAAAAAATGAAGATAAATACTTCTTGCTTTGTTAAATACCTAATGAAGATCGAAAAATTTGTTGCAGAAAATAATGCCATGTTTTGTATGTATGTTTTTAACATATATTTAGACAAATAATACAGTTAAACACTGTGGTAAAATACTTTTTTTTAAGTAATTTTAAATTTTTTTACAAATTCAGCTGACAGTGAAACTAATCAACTCACCCTTTTTATCTTTAATTTGAGATAAAAAAAGCTGGGCGGGCACATGTTTGGCCCATCAAAAGTTAGCCCGCCCAACGGATTCTTAATCTAGAGAGTCTAAGCTTTCATTTGATACCTCATTTGTCTAGTCGGCGGATGAGGTAAGTTTGTACCAAAAGTACCGTTTTTTCCATATGGGCGGACAAGCGGCTTGGCCCGAGTTTTCTTTGCCCGCCCTCCTGTTTTGAAATCTGTAAGTAAATCCCAATAAACCCGTTGTAAAGGGTGATTTTTTTGAGGTTAGGATTTTTATGCATTAGTATTTGACAGATCACGCGGGATTTCAGACATGGTGTCAAAGAGAAAGATGCTCAGTATGCTTTGAC
The DNA here is from genome assembly GCF_945859685.1 of Eupeodes corollae. Taxonomy (NCBI): domain Eukaryota; kingdom Metazoa; phylum Arthropoda; class Insecta; order Diptera; family Syrphidae; genus Eupeodes; species Eupeodes corollae. The sequence goes on along the minus strand of NC_079149.1, from coordinate 88,133,461 downwards.
ATTTCATCATGAATAGACTTACTAACGAGCAACGCTTGCAAATCATTGAATTTTATTGCCAAAATCAGTGTTCCGTTCGAAATGTGTTTCGCGCTTTGCGTCCGATTTATGGTCTACATAATCGACCAAGTGAGCAACAAATTAATGCGATTGTGACCAAGTTTCGCACTCAGTTTACTTTATTGGACATTAAACCAACCACACGAATGCGTACAGTGCGTACAGAAGAGAATATTGCGTCTGTTTCTGAGAGTGTTGCTGAAGACCGTGAAATGTCGATTCGTCGCCGTTCGCAGCAATTGGGTTTGTGTTATTCGACCACATGGAAGATTTTACGCAAAGATCTTGGTGTAAAACCGTATAAAATACAGCTCGTGCAAGAACTGAAGCCGAACGATCTGCCACAACGTCGAATTTTCAGTGAATGGGCCCTAGAAAAGTTGGCAGAAAATCCGCTTTTTTATCGACAAATTTTGTTCAGCGATGTGGCTCATTTCTGGTTGAATGGCTACGTAAATAAGCAAAATTGCCGCATTTGGATTGAAGAGCAACCAGAAGCCGTTCAAGAACTGTCCATGCATTGTTTGGTGTGGTTTGTACGCTGGTGGAATCATTGGACCGTATTTTTTCAAAGATGCTGTTGGACGCAACGTTACGGTGAATGGCGATCGCTATCGTTCAATGCTGACAAACTTTTTGTTGCCAAAAATGGAAGAACTGAACTTGGTTGACATGTGGTTTCAACAAGATGGCGCTACATGCCACACAGCTCGCGATTCTATGGCCATTTTGAGGGAAAACTTCGGACAACAATTCATCTCAAGGAATGGACCGGTAAGTTGGCCACCAAGATCATGCGATTTGACGCCTTTAGACTATTTTTTGTGGGGCTACGTCAAGTCTAAAGTCTACACAAATAAGCCAGCAACTATTCCAGCTTTGGAAGACAACATTTCCGAAGAAATTCGGGCTATTCCGGGACTTTCCGAAGGGACCACCTAAGACGCAGCCGCGGTCAACATTTAAATAAAATTATCTTCAAAAAGTAAATGTCATGGACCAATCTGACGTTTCAAATAAAGAATCGATGAAATTTTGCAAATTTTATGCGTTTTTTTTTTTTAAAAAGTTCTCAAGCTCTTAAAAAATCACCGTTTACATTTTTGCAGTCGGCTGATGAGGTAGGTATGTACCAAAAAACGGTACCGGAAGTAGCCATTTTGCCACCACAAGGCCCATCGAAAGTTAGCCCGCCCTGCACTTTTGCATATGCCACGTCATGCTCTATCCATTTCTGGTACTCCATTCCAGTCGGCTTATGAGGTAGGATACCCTACGGTCGCCTCCTGGACTATTATGGGTCTATAGTTATTGACATCGTCCTTTTTCCTTTTTTGTGCATTAATGTTTTCGTTATTTCTTTACATTCTTCAAGGATTTGTTTTGTTTGTACTTTTTCGCTTAATATGTTTGTAAAAAAAGTTGTAAAGGGGGATTTCCTCAAAATAACATTTCTGATGATATTCCGTCATTTCCGGCGCATTTTTCTTTATTTAGATCGTCTATGGTCCTTTCGATAGTTTCTTTACTGAACTTAGGATTTTGTTGTGTTGAATCTATGTTTTCTTTTGTCGTTATAGGTGATTATTTTTTGACCAGGAACTCTTTTAGGGATAAAATAGGTTTGTCGATTACTTCTTAATGCTTGATGGTCAACTTTTATTTTCATTCTTATTAGTCTGTGATCGCTGTCAAAATGCATATTATTATATTTCTATCCATTAGGTGAAATCCAAGTCCATTTCCTGCAATCTTTATTTTTGAGGAAAGAGTTCCTGAACTTCAAATTCATTTCTACTAGCCACTGAGTCTCTTTCCTTTTTCATTTCTTGATTCATTTCCATGAGCTGAGTTTTCTGCTGAAGTAACTTTTTCCAAGTTTGGCACGTTAACTCTGTTTTGTGGTTATTAAATGTTTCTTCTAGAACATCGTAAAATTGTATCATTTCTTCGTCGTCAGATTTTTCTTTCCAAATATCAAACTACGAACACTTTGGTTTAAAAACCTTAATTTTTGAAAACCTATGAACTATTATTATTTACCATAAACAAAGAAAACTATCTTTTTAAGCTTTTCATGGCTTTGAACTTGTTCAGTTTATTGTTCTTCCAAATTTACCAGCCTCAATATAACACAAAGGCAATTTTATTACCTGCCACTCAACAAAGACTTTTCATAATAAACGCGCCACACAAGCCTATGAACTCGCAACCTCATTGTTTCAGCATGGTTTGAGCTCAACTCAAGTCATAGTAATTTAAACTGACTGTGTAACCAGGCGGGTGCCAGTAAAAGTAGGTAGGTACACTCTATATGCTATACCTAGGCAAAAAGCAAAACAAACTTCTTCTCTGTTTTTTTTTTTCAATTAACAAGGATTCAGTATTCTTTTGTGGCATGCTGCACCTAAATCCCAATAACCGTTTCCACTCTTTGAATCGGCAGCAGTGCAACAGCAGTCATTTCCTTTGATAAGATTAATTCTGCCTTTAATCTGCATCTGCACAGTTTCCTGAGAAACGAAAAAAAGAATAAAATCAAAAAAAGTAAAAACAATTTCAACGCGATTGCACACACAGTTTTTGCCGCTGACTTTTGTTTATTGCACTACTGTAGCGCACGCAGAAGCCTTTATACCTATACGTAGGTTGAAAAACACTGTTCCGTTCCAAAGAACGTTTATGAGAATGACGACGATGACGATGGAGCAACAAACAAAACTCCGCATGCTGTTCCATATACCTACCTTCCTATAGCCTATTTTTAAAGCCTGGGCCTACGCGTAGCTATTGTAGAGCTTGTATGCAGCTATAAATACTACAATATTACCAAAGCTATCTTTTGTTCACTAAAAGAGAGAGACTGCTAGTATACCGCAAACGCAATAAATCTGCGAACTTTGTTTTCATTTTCAGTAGCAGCAGCAGTTGTAGCGTTGCGTTGTAGGAATAACTGGAAGCTGTGCCTGTCTACCACGCATATAGCCTGGAATCTAGAAGACCAAATTGAGAGCACATGGACCAGAGATTGGCAGGAACAGCAGCAGCACTCCCCGTGGGATAAAGGCGCGTATCCTTTGTGCATGTGCATGCATGACTCCATTAGGAATTTAATTCGCAAGTCCATAATGCTTTATAAGCTTTGGAATCCATCTCAAAACCCAGAGTCGCACTATTTGTAGACTGTTCTTTAAGTTAATCAGAAAGCAAGACAAAATAAAAAGGGCGACTTTTGAATCAAAATAGCTCACAGCAGAGCAAGAAAATATTTATTTTAAACCTGCACAAGCTTATGGATTTCTGGTTTGCGTCTTCTTTCTTATTTTGGAAGATTTTTTTTATCTTCGGGAGTTTGCGACTTCTGGATTCTAGATTTTCGTGATTTCGAATTTTCGGTGTTTTGGATTTGTCTGGATTTTGCCTCCAAGCCGGTTTTTGGTTGCGAAAATAAACTTGTAAAATTTGAACTTAGCAAACTTATTCAAATGGAAGATTCGAAGCTTGCGATTTTGTTTAGGTAATTTAAAAACAAAATATTCGCACATTTCTGGAGGTATCTATCATAAATTAAGTAATTTTCGTTTTATTTGCGAAGACAAATCACATGATCTTGGTGGGCAATTGACGTGTCACCAAAAGTTGAAATTACGCCATTAGGAACATTTTCATAAAATAAAGTAAAAAAAAGCTTAAATTCGGCCCACACTGAAAACTTTCCATCCCGTCTGCCGAATTACTTACTTAAGGTGGCGCTACAGTAATGTGTGAACTATGGCCTCAACCAACAAACTTCTCCATTTAGCACTGTCCCTAGCTAGATGTCTCCAGTTTCGTGCTCGAAGTCCATCTGATCCGCGGTGTTCCTCTACTGCGCTGTCCTGTGGGTGTGGATTCGAAGACTTTCCGGGCCGGAGCATTGGTTTCAATGCTCTACGTTACCCAGCTATCTTAGTCGTTGGACTTTTACCTTTCTGGCTAAGTCTACGTCGCTGTACAGCCCATACAGCTCGTCGTTCCATCTTCTCCTCCACTCACTCGATGCAAACGGGACCGTATATCACACGTAGAACTTTTCTCTCGAAGCGACTAAAGGTGCTTTCATCCGCTTTTGTCATGGTCCATGCTTCTGCACCGTATAGCAGGACGGGGATGATAAGGGTCTTATAAAGCAACACTTTGGTCCCTCGAGAGAGGACTTTACCACTCAATTGGTTTCTTGGCCCAATGAAACAGCGGTTAGCAAGAGTTATTCTGCGTTTGATCTCAGCGCTGGTGTTGTTTTCTGCGTTTACAGCGGAGCCTAGGTTAACGAAGTCCTTCACTCCCTCAAAGTTACATCTGTCGATTGTGTAGTTTTGACCACGACGTCGGTGTTGTAAGTCCTTTCTTGACGACAGCATGTACTTTGTTTTGCCCTCATTAACCGTTAAACCCATTTTTGCCGCCTCTGCCTCAATACTCACAAAAGCCCCATTGACATCACGCTGAGCTCTTCCGATTATGTCAATGTCATCAGCATATGCTAGTTATTGGACAGACTTTTGAAAGATAGTGCCTCTAGTGTTGACGTGTGAGCTCTGCACTATTCTTTCAAGCACGATGTTAAAAAAGTCGCATGACAGCGCATCACCCTGTCTAAAAACTTTTTTGACATCAAAAGGTTCTGTTAAGTTGTTTCCAACCTTTATGGAGCAGCGTGAATTCTCCGTGGTCATCCTGCACAAACGGACGAGTTTGGCAGGGATGCCAAAACTAGACATGGCTCTATACAGCTCGTCCCTGTAGATGCTGTCATATGCGGCCTTGAAATCGATGAAAAGATGGTGGGTGTCGATTTGGTGTTCTTGGGTTTTTTCCAGGATCTGTCGTAATGTAAATATTTGATCAACTGTGGACTTTCCTGGTAAAAAACCACACTGATAAGGTCAGGTTGTTGACGATGGGCTGTAGACGTTCACATATTACGGCAGAGAAGATTTTATAGGCGATGTCAAGCAGACTTATTCCTCTATAGTTGGTGCAGTTTAGAGGGTCTCCTTTTTTCAGGATCAGGCAAACAATACTGAGGTTCCATTTATCGGGCATGCTTTTTTCCGACCATATCTTACAGATAAGTTGGTGGATGCTCCTAACCAACTGATCTCCAGCTGCTTTAAAGAGCTCGCCATCCGCTCTAGCGGCTTTATTAAACTTTAGTTTAGATATGGCAATCTTTACTTCGTCTAAGTCGGGAAGACGTGATTGTTGGCTTTCGTCTTCTATGTTGAATAGATCATCCTGCCTGACAGCGGAATTCGGTTCGTCGTTGATGTCTGTAGAAGTAGTATTTCCATATCCTCAGCATTAACTACGGTTCCACTATGATGTCTCCACTTTCGTCCTTGCAGCCTTCGGTTCTAGGTTTATTCACCTGTTCATAAAACTTTCGAAGTTCATTCCTGCTTTTAAACCTCTCAACGTCTTCGACCGCACGCTTCTCATGCCCTCTCTTTTTCCTTCTGAGAAGTCGGCGTTCCTCTCGCCTCTTCAGCTCATAAAGCTCATGAGCAGCTCTCGTCCTTTTATGCAGCGCCGCTTTGCGTTCATGTTGTTTGGCTGCATTTGCCTGCCGACATTCCTCATCAAACCAGGGGTTCATTGTTGGTGGCTGTTTAAAAGCCAGCACATCAGAGGCGGCTTCTCTGATTGCATCTTGGCTATGTTGCCACTGGTTTTCGATACATTGTGTTGGCGGCAGAGAACTTCGAGAGAGGTTATTTGTAACTCGGTTGGAAAAGGATCTAGCGATTGTAGCCGTTCGACGTTGTACTTTCTCCCAGCACCCCACTGTTTTGCCTTGGGTCTGGAATTCCGAAGTGCTACCTTGACTACAACGAGGTAGTGGTCCGAGTCGATGTTAGCTCGGAAAGTTCGTACATCCATAATGCTGGAAGTGTGTCTGGCGTCGATCGCAATATGGTCAATCTGGTTGACGGTAGATTGATCTGGAGAAGTCCAAGTTCCTTTGTGGATGTTGAGGTGCGGAAAACGGCTACTGGCTACCATGACGTTTCGCCCCACAGCAAAATCTATGAGCCTGAATCCATTGTCGGAAGTATTGTCGTGCAGGCTGTTCTTCCCGATTACAACACCAAAGATGTCTTCCCTTCCTAGCTTGGCATTAAAGTGGTCCAGGACTATTTTAACATAGTAGCTAGGGCACTGCTCATATGTTTTGTCTAAGAGCAACATATCTTTGGTGTTGTCGTCTTTCTTTTCTGGGCGGGCGTGCGCATATCAGGCTAATGTTGCCGAATTTAGCCTTGATGCGTATGGTCATGAGGCGCTCATTGATGCGCCTATAGCTCAAGACTTCTTTGTTATTCTAAACCAGTTGGATGAAAAATATTTTTAGTTTTTCCATTTTGAGAATGAATAAATAAACAGTTGAGTGTACCGACTCTGGAACAGGCAACATAAAGTTGCCCATGTGAAAATCATGATTCCACAAAATTGGCACCACAAACGTGAAGTGTTTGTCCTTGGGCCTTATTTATGAACATCGCAAATGATAAGCGCACAGGATATTGTAATCTTTTGAATTCCAATGGCAAATCAGTTGGAATCATAGGGATACACAGTATCAAACACATTTCTCCTTTTGATTCACCAGTTAATCAAATTTGGCAATAACATTTTCACTGCCAATCTGGTGCCATAAAACAGTTTTGGTGGATTAAAGTTTCGCAATAATATAATCAAAGATCCAGTTTTCAGATTCAAGCAATGGAATACCAGCCGGTTCCAATGAATTTAAAAATTCAATCGGATAATTCATTGCCTCTACTTGATTCATAACACTGTCAATTGATTTATATGTCGTGATTACACCTGACAGTTTCGCTTGAATTTGAAAATTAATAGCATTGATATGAATGTTTTTCGGTGCTCAAATGGTGCATTCTCTCAACCAATCATGATTTCTGTAATACTGAAGAATATTAAGAAAAACACATTCAATAAACTCATCTAGATTGCGCAATTGTACAAAAATTGGTCGATAAATTCATCAATTCGTTGGTACTGTCGATTGGTATTTTGCTATCACCAGTTTCTAATAATCGTTTTGATAACTCATGGGCAGTTGCATCATTGAAGGTGAATACGAATATTAATGTTCAGTGTCAATTTTCGTACATACCACCAAGGAACTGATGCCTTCAAACAGGCGTTTATTTCATCTGTAGGAGTTAATCAACAAATGACAGGCATTGTTTGACGAAAGTCCTCTGACAGCAATATCAGAGCACCACCAAAACAGCTGTTGATTACCGCGTAAATCTTGCATTGTTCGATTAAATGCTTCTATTGATTTTTTATTCGCCATTGTGCACTCATCCCATAAAATAATGGACATTAATCGCACAACTTTTGCCATAGCAGAATTTCTCGAAATATTGCAAATTGGAGTTTTAATCACCCGTACATTCAATGGCAATTTTGATGAAGAGGGTGCATAAGACCACTTTCTTATAATGTAGCAGCAATTCTCAGAGATGCAAGTGCCAATGCAATTTTCTGTTCCCATCGAATAGTCGCTGAAATCAATGATATAAAGAAAGTTTTGTCTGTACCACCAAGTGCTTCCAAGAAATATAATCCACCTGTATTATTGGAAAAGGCTTGCATGATTGTGTCATACACACGTTTTTGTTCAATATTCAATTTGGTTATATCCGATTGGACAAATAAACGTAAATCATTAGAATTGTACTCCTGCTGATGTTGCAATTCACGATCAAAAAAATCATGTATCTCACGATTTGGTGCGGTCATACCCAATTGTGCAAATGTTTTATTTATCATCAATTACAGTTTCGTTCTAAATTTCCAAGGTAATCAACAAATCGGGATTTCTTTAAGCATTAACACAAATTGTTTGTATATGGGATGTTAATTTTACAGCCTTTCAAGATTGTTTCTTATTTTTCTCTACTTACAAACCTTCTCTGGACTTCCACAAATATTTCAAGATCAAAATTAGCCAAATCGATAAAGGCATTCTTGAGTTATAGCATTACAACGAAAAGTGGCATTGATTTTTATATATATAGATACAGATAAAAATATATAATGTATAAAAATAGAAATACGAATGACGGTTGGAATTGCTAAACAAATAGCAGACAAAATTGGAAACCTTTTTAAAACGGAGTATTTGGTAAGAAAACCCTTAAAATACACTTGTCTATAAATGTTTAGATATATACTACCACATTTTTAGGGGTATTATTATAAATACCAAACAAAGCGGTAAAAAGCCTATGATAAATATTATAATTCTACACGACTTCTCAAGAAGAGTGGTATTTTACAAAAAAGATCTTACTCAGCCTTGTCTCCAGGAGCACCACACAAACGAGTTTTTAACCTTGGTAAGAGAGATTATATTCAAAACAATTTTTTTTCCTCGTGATGTGATCAATTGAGATGAACCAGAATCCGATGTTTCCGAGCACATTGAAGAAATTATAAGGAGCAATTGTACTTGGGCGGAAATGGAAAGGCATTGGGATGCTTCAAAAAACTTTAGACTAATTGAGATCACAAAAGCCGAATCAACATTGGATATCCTAGCCAAATGGAAGCAGTATAAGAACCCGATGGGCTTTAAATTGGCAAGTTTATTTAATTGTATTTTTAAGAGCTAAAACAAGAAACAATATAAAAACATTTTCGCGTTTCGAGGCATTGTAAACTTAAGCATTGCAGTCACTAAAATGCGTTGATGAGTACGACTGATAATAATGCACTTATAAACGGTGATTTTTTAAGAGCTTGAGAACTTTAAAAAAAAAAAAACGCATTTACTTTTTGAAGATAATTTCATTTAAATTTTGACCGCGGCTGCGTCTTAGGTGGTCCATTCGGAAAGTCCAATTTTGGGTAACTTTTTCGAGCATTTCGGCCGGAATAGCCCGAATTTCTTCGGAAATGTTGTCTTCCAAAGCTGGAATAGTTGCTGGCTTATTTGTGTAGACTTTAGACTTGACGTAGCCCCACAAAAAATAGTCTAAAGGCGTCAAATCGCATGATCTTGGTGGCCAACTTACCGGTCCATTCCTTGAGATGAATTGTTCTCCGAAGTTTTCCCTCAAAATGGCCATAGAATCGCGAGCTGTGTGGCATGTAGCACCATCTTGTTGAAACCACATGTCAACCAAGTTCAGTTCTTAAATTTTTGGCAACAAAAAGTTTGTTAGCATTGAACGATAGCGATCGCCATTCACCGTAACGTTGCGTCCAACAGCATCTTAGAAAAAATACGGTCCAATGATTCCACCAGCGTACAAACCACACCAAACAGTGCATTTTTCGGGATGCATGGGCAATTCTTGAACGGCTTCTGGTTGCTCTTCACTCCAAATGCGGCAATTTTGCTTATTTACGTAGCCATTCAACCAGAAATGAGCCTCATCGCTGAACAAAATTTGTCGATCAAAAAGCGGATTTTCTGCCAACTTTTCTAGGGCCCATTCACTGAAAATTCGACGTTGTGGCAGATCGTTTGGCTTCAGTTCTTGCGCGAGCTGTATTTTATACGGTTTTACATCAAGATCTTTGCGTAAAATTTTCCATGTGGTCGAATAACACAAACCCAATTGCTGCGAACGGCGACGAATCGACATTTCACGGTCCTCAGCAACACTCTCAGAAACAGACGCAATATTCTCTTCTGTACGCACTGTACGCATTCGTGTGGTTGGTTTAATGTCCAATAAAGTAAACTGAGTGCGAAACTTGGTCAAAATCGCATTAATTGTTTGCTCACTTGGTCGATTATGTAGACCATAAATCGGACGTAAAGCGCGAAACACATTTCGAACCGAACACTGATTTTGGTAATAAAATTCAATGATTTGCAAGCTTTGCTCGTTAGTAAGTCTATTCATGATGAAATGTCAAAGCATACTGAGCATCTTTCTCTTTGACACCATGTCTGAAATCCCGCGTGATCTGTCAAATACTAATGCATGAAAATCCTAACCTCAAAAAAATCACCCTTTATATATATAAAGATCAATATGGAGTTTAAACACCTATATCCTAAAGCTCAGAGTTTATTATTAAAATATGATGATTTTTCTGTAAAAATTATACCCATTTTTGAAGACGAAATAAAGGATCCAACTAGTCGCCAGACCTTAAGCGAAATGATTAATAATAGAAAAAATTTACCCGAAAGTAAGTTTACTTTTAATCATTGAGTAGTTTGACATAAAAGATTAAATTAACCAATTTTCGAATTTCTTTAGACCCATCCTTAAGTTATATTTTTTTTTCTTATGGACGTGCCTGTGGCATTTTTTACTTAATTCACAGCCTTCTTATACCAACAGCTAAACTCATTACTGGTAGTGGATCACAGAAGGCCATTCCTCGTTTTTCTATTTGGGGCTCCCAATCTAGCTTTCTTTTAGTTGGATCAACTGTAGCGGCATGCGACGAAGAGATTCTCCGGAGACAAAAAGAAAAAAAAAACATTCAACCACTGGTCATTGTTACTGGGACAATTTTGGATCCTAAGCACATCGTTGTTTTTTCGATGGTATGAAGTTAAAAAAAAAATATTTTAGCATCTGTGTTTCAAAGTTTTTAATTTATTTAATTTGGAATACCCTACTGGTTTAAGTTTGGTTTGGGCCTTTGTTCAAAACTTTTTTATAAAATTGAAACTAGTTATGATAAGCACCATCCAAAAGTAAACTCACTCATAAATAAGTTAAATAAATCTTAAGTTCAGTATTTAATATATATAATAATATGTAAGAACATACATAAGAGAATAAAATATAAACATATTCTTGTATTTAAGAAAAAAAACTATTTGTTTGTCTGTTTTACTTATTTAGATTGTATGGCTACTAACTTAAATTTTTAGGATACCTTTTAAATATTTATATAAATAATACAGTAAAATTATTTTTCAGGAAATAAATTTGTATAAAGTAGAAAAATATTTTTTACTTTAAAGCGAATTAGCGTTAAATGAAAACAATATGTTGTTGTTGTTCAAAAAATTCAAAAAAAAAAATCATTAATTTAAAGAATACAATGCTTTATATTGAAGAAACAAGGAGGTTAAAATAACAACTTTTCTTCAATTTAAGGAAATAAAACCGTTCAAATGAATAAATATACATTAACTTAGAAAGCTTGACCCATCAATTGGAAGAAAGTTTCTTTATTATAAAGAAATGGGTAAGTTAAAATGAAGAATTATTAGTTAAATTGAAGAATTATTATTCACTAAACTTCAAGAAACAATGATGGATATTAGTCAATTTGACAAAGTTTTGTAGATTTTATCATTTCTTCAAAATGACGGAAATTCTTGAATCTAAGAATATATTCGTCAAATTGACGCATAGGAGGTGTTGACCGTATATTGATATAACTACCAAATTTGCTTCAGTGCATCCTCAACAATTTGAGAGCTTGATCTCATGCAATCGAGCGTATGCTCTTCTTTTTGCAGATCAAAAATAGAACTGTTTCACATAGAGCTTTCCTCGAGAGATAGATCTCAACACTTTGAGTTCGAACTCACAGCTTGAGGTCGATCTCGGTCTCTGTATTTGTTTTGCATACCACTCTAAGAAAGTTCTCAGAAAACTGAATTAAGAGCTTGAACTCATCTTTTTGTATATGACCCATTGTCTTTAACATTTAGTTAATTTTTTATAAAAATCCAACAATCATTTTTTTCAATAAACTCTCAACCAAATTAACTACTTAACGATCAATGCCGACACTTCTCCAGTATACAAGATATCCGATCGTTCGTAGGGACCACTACCTCCTTGCAGCTAAGGTGCGGCTACGGATATCCCGATCCAAGCCAAAACAAAGAAGTACTATGAGAAGTTTCTGAAGACTGCCATATCCCTTCCCGATCGAGTCTCTAACAACCTCTTACGAAGTCGAGAGATGACATCTTTGAAGTGCTAGGTTTCACACTGCTAAAACGGCAAAGCCCCTAGTGCCGGCAAGTGAACGCACCTAAGCAACAGGACCAGAGCTGCTTACGAGATCTACGAGCAGAAGAGTAGAGAAGAACACCGACTTCTTTGATGGAAAAAAGGGTGCATGGGAAGTGCGCGATGGAGGAGAAAGAGGGTTGTCACAACAGAATACTCAGAATATTAAAAGACCACTTCAACTACTCAAAATAGGCGATGAAGAACAACAATTCCTCCTACCCGACCTTGAGAAATTTAAGATAGCTATATTGAAAGTCTAACAAAGCTGCTGTAGCTAAAGTAGCAGGCGCTGTTTTGGTTTGGAGCATGCATCAACTCATCTGCAAAACATGGTCGAAAGAAAGCATACATGATGAGTGGAATATAAGCATAGTTTGCCCAATATTCAAGAAAGGAGACCCTCTGAATTGTGCTAACTGCAGAGGCATCAGTCCCCCGAACATAGCATATGAGATCCTTTCTGCCGCATTATGTGAAAGTCTGAAGCCCTTCTCCAACAACCAGATAGGTATTTTTCAGTCTAGTTTCAGACCAGGAAAGTCCACTATCGACCAATTATTCACATTACGGTAGATCTTGGATAAAACCCAGGAGTTTCAAATCGATATCCACCATCTCTTTATCGATTTTTAAGCCTCGTATGACAGCATCTATAGTGAAGAGCTCTACAGAGGAATGTTTAGTTTTGGCATCCCTGTCAAACTTATCCGTTTGTGCAGAATGACGATGGAGAATGCACGCTGCTCTATCAAGGTCTGAAAAGATCTCACCGATCAAAAAAGGTTTTAGACAAGGCGATGCACCATCATGCGACTTCTTCAACATCGTTCTGGAAAGATTTGTGCAAAACTCAACCGTCAACAATAGAGGCACAATCTTCCAAAGGTCCATCCATTTACTCGGATATGCAGATGATATTGACTTAGTTGGAAGATCAAAGCGTGATGTCAGTGGAGCATTTTTGAGCATTGTGACGAAAGTGGAGTGGGTTTATTAATCAATGAGGGCAAGGCCAAGTATATGCTGTCATCAAAAAAGGACATTAAACGACGAAGTCTTAGACAAAATGTCACCATGGACAGCAAAAAGTTTGAGGTAGTTAAGGACTTTTTCTACCTAGGTACCGCTATAAATTCAAACAACGGCAGCAGCACTAAAATCAAACGAAGAACAACTCTTGCAAATTGCTGCTTCTTTGGACTTGAAGGCAATTGGGAGGTAAAGTCCTCTCTCGAGCATCTAAAATCACCATATAGGTATAAGGCACCCATCAGCCTGGTTCTTATTTATGACGCTGAGACCTGGACCCTGCTAAGAAAGATGAGTCAGTCTTAAGACGCTTCGAGAGAAAAATTTTTCGGGTGATTTTTGGTCCCGTAGGCATAGATGGAGAATGGAGGAGAAGATATAACGAACGGGCTGTACAGCGACACTGACCTAGTTAGCAGAATTAAAGTCCAACGGCTTAGATGGCTAAGTCATGTAGACCAAATGAACATTAACGCTCCAGCCCGGAAGTTCTTTGAAACCAATCCCGAGGGACGGCGCAGTAGTGGAAGACCGCGACTCAGTTGGCGCACGCAGCTAGGTGAAGACCTCAACCAACTTGGCGTGCGAAACTGGAGATAGCTCACTAGGGACCGAACTGGCTGAAGACGCATGTTGGTTGAGGCCCAGGTCCGCCCGGACTGTAGCGCCACCTTAAATAAGTACATAAGTACTGTGCACAATAAGAACTGTGTTTTGAATCAGTCAAGTGATGTTTATTGACTGGCTTCGAATAATTCGCACTTTTATTAGTTCATAAAATATTAACAACCCGTTTATTTAATCCAGCCCTGTGCTGGAACACGCAGTGAACTCTAAAAGACATATATTGTGGGCCTGTAAATTGGGTCCTCCGGGCCTTTATATGGGACGAATGGGTGGTGGGCGGTCTATTGACTACAATACAAATATTTGCGTAAGCTCTATCTGAGTCTGAGGGGCGGCATGGGCAGGGCATTGCCAGGCCATCCCAACGGGCAACGGGGAGTTATCAATCCGTTTAAATCGAACAAATTCCGTTATTAATTCACTAGAGATTCAATGACACGAAAATATTCGCATTGAATTTTTTATGCGGATCATTAGACTTGAATTGACAAGTGGTGTTTTCTGATGTGGTATCGGTACGAGTTTGGTGAATGCTTACACAAACAGAGAGAACCAAAAGTCCCGAAAGGCGGCGGCGGCCGCGGCGGCACCATGGAGGATTACATTTTAGAGAAACATAGACGCACAATTTGCTATATTCTCGTAGATACTATGGGTATACATAAACCTACTAATGTGTGTCCTATAAGGACTTACAAAAAAGTAAGGTTGATGTGGCACGGTGGCCATGCGATGCGATGGGGGCTTTTAACTCTTTGAATTACGCTTGCATATTTGATGGAACTAATTGAGGGTAAACTTTTGTGTGTGGATATTGATTTGTAATTTAAAATTTATTTGCGTAAATGCATATTTAAAAACGAATTCAAACTTTATAAACTATATTGTTGTGCAAATATACACAACTCGGTCCAACTTGAAATAGAAACCTTTTTACTTCTCATATAATAACATTTATTATAGTAGTTATACGAGTAGAAGGGTCATTGCTACACTATATCAAGAGGAGTCTATGATACGCAAATAAATCTCATGTAGGTACTCGGTATCGGTCTCGGCCTCGGGCTCGGTATCGGTATCGGGACTTCTTAATGCATTTCAAAGTGCTATTTATTCATTCGAAATATGGTGTTGTCGCCTTTCCAACGTATGCAAATATATATGTATTATAAATTGATATGAAGTTCGCCATTAAGTAAAATTGACTGAAAACAAAGAAGTGTGATACTTAAAGTGCCCTAGAACTTATGGCTGACGACGTTAAATGGTATGGTTACAGAAACCATATAATGGGAGGCATTGGTTCGATATCGATTGCTTATATGCATCAGTTTGCAAAAAGATGGCCATAATGCATCAGATGAAGGACACTATTTGGCACTATATACTGGTAGGAACGATTTTAAGGCAGACACATTAACATGGCCAACGACTTGTGTTTTCTATTGACATTGTGTGAGAATATGGTGCAAGGGGCAAGGCTTTTAGACTTGTGTGCTAATAGTTTGTCATAAATCATTCACAAACAAATATATTATAGGCTGTTTGAGTTATAGCTTGCGGGCTTTTTGGGCCTTGAGCTACTTTATATTAGTAGATAAAGCAGAAGTTTTTGGGTTTAGTAAATTTTAGTTGAAGACTAATTTAAGAGTCTGAATCTCATATGTGTGGATTTTAAATATTTAGATTTTTGTTTATTCATTTTTCAAAAGTTTTGTAATATTAATTGGGTTACCAATGAATCTTTTGCTTACCTGCAGGTGGTTGAAAAATCATAGCATTTGAATTGATTGGATTTCAATATAAAACAGTTAAAATAAAAATTAAGTTTTGAATAGTTTAAGAAAAAAACAGATAAGTTAAAAGTTTTTAATTTACTTTCAATTGTGCATGGTGCTTAAAATTTAATTTAGTATTTTTAGTATTTACGTATTTATTTTATAAATAAATACTAAAATTAAATAAAATCACAGTTAAAGTTTACTGAAGTGCCAATCGATGAACAATATTTTTGGTCAGCCTGTCTTTTGTCAACACAAATAAACTCGATGGTCTCCCTACACGTGAACAGGCCATGCATATTTGCCCATGAGAGAAACATGGATTCTCTAAGTCTAGGCCGCAAATAGACATTGTTTGTCCTTGTGATTTGTTAATAGTCATCGCGAAAGCTAAACGGATAGGAAATTGCAGTCTTTTGAAAGGTATTAGAGAATCTGACGGTATCATTGGAATGCGTGGTAACAGAACGATTTCTCCTTTAAACTTTCCTGCCAAAATAGTTGCTTCGAGAACATTTCCGGTGATTTTTTTGATTACCAAACGTGTACCGTTGCATAGTTTAGGGGGGTTCAAATTACGCAGAAGAATAATCGGTGATCCAATTTTTAACCGAAAAAATAGGAAAATTCACTGCCTAGTCTTCATCGACAGTAGCGTCGATTGACTTAAACGACATCATATCGCTTGGAAATAATTGTTGTATCTCTTAGTTAATTAGATCTACATCAACATTTTTTGCTGCCAAAATAGCACGATTACTGAGACAATTGTAATTTAGATAGTTATTTATTATATCTGGGAAGACACTCTCGATCAGATCATTTTTAGTTTCAACAACAGGACATAAATTGTCTGGCAATCTTATGCACTGGGTATCTTGATTAAATTCCACTTCACCGTTTCCAATATCTAATAGTTGCTGAGAAAATACTCGTGCTGTGGGATCATTTTGGAGTTGTACTAGCATGTTTTTTGTTAACCTTAGTGTTTCGACGTTTCTCCAAAAAAATGATTGTTTTAAACAGACATTGATTTCATCAGCAAAAGTAGAGCTAGAAATCACTGGCAATGTTTGCCGAAAATCACCAGATAATAGTAAAATAGCTCCACCAAAAAGTCTGTATTTAATGCTTCGAGTGAATGTTTATGAGCCATGGTACACTCATCCCAAATTATGATTGAACTCCTTTGTAACACTGTAGCCATTCCACTCCTTTTCTTAATGTTACACAAAGCATTTGGATTTTTATGGACATCTAGTGGTAACTTAAAAGCAGAATGTGCTGTTTGACCACCATCTAACAAAGTAGCAGCTATGCCTGATGATGCAATTGCTAATGTGACCGTACTTTCGCACGGATCAACGATATCAAAAATGTTTTAACGGTTCCACCTGGTGCATCCAAGAAAAAGAAACCACTTTGTTTAGCTTCAGCAGCCAACATATTCCGACTGTATACATTTTTTTGTATGTCAGTTAATAATGGTTCATTATTAGCAACAATTGTAGCTAAATCAAGATTATTAAATTGTTCTTCTCGCTGCAAATCGCTATTCACTAGGTCTATAGCTAGACGATTAGGTGATAGCATACCATAATGACTAAGTGATGAATTTGAGATCATAATACATAAGTTTTCAATTAATATCAATGCTTCATTATACATATCTGGTGAGGAATCTAGATTTGGACATTGGTTTGTTTGTTTAAGTCGGTATAGTATATCTTCAGTCATGTAGTGTGTATATTTTTCCCACAGTATAGATGACTGTGTTGGAAAACATGTCGTCAATATGATGGCATATAGTTGACGAATACAACTTGTCGAGGACGTTAAAGCTGCATCAGCAAGTGTCAGATCCCAATGATTGTCATCGTCTGCAAGTTGCAACTCACGACATGCATCTTGATACGTACTGAACACTTGACCATTAACTTCTCGTAAAAATTGTAAAGAGATTGGTTCAGGAACATTTACCAACAACAAACGCAAAAAGAAGCATTCGCGTTGTTTTGGATGTACTGTATAAAGTCGCCCCAGTGTCTTAGCTTTAAATATACCTGCTATAGAAGGATGTGGTTCTACTTTTTTACGTGGCTCCCATTTTTTTGTTGACATGTTCCATGTAAAATAGCATGGAATATCGGTATACAGTAATGTTCTTCCGAATTGGCCAAAGACATCAGTTTTTTGACAAAGTGAGAAAAATCCAGTTAACGTCGTTTTTGGTGGTTCAAATGCTCTTTGAAAAACATTCTCTTCAGTGAAATATACACGTTGACCATTTTCAACATGCACTGCAAGTTGTTGGATAGATGGTTCTCCGTGGTGTATGGGAGAACTAAGTATACGCCAGATAGCTTCGTTGCTGCTAATGTATCTGCCCATTTGGTATCGTGCTATTTCGTCATTTTCCTTTATGTTTTGTACTCAAAACATGGCTAAATCACTACCCTCATTGACGTACTTGCAAATGTACTTAATGCATTTAATTGAACTACAAAGCTCAACATTAATATGAGCCTTGTACGAGTATGTTTTTGAGAGCAGTGGTGAGTACGGTAAAACCCATTGATTGTCAATTTCTAATTGGTTAGAATTTGACGTTCTTATTTTAAATGTGTGACCAACGTTATCGGCGTTTCTACGGCGATACAACGGATAACCATCGATATCAGTAATAATATCATTCGTGAATTTCTTAGGAATTTTTTTTTTACATTTCCCATTTATTTTAATGTTTGTTTAAACACTCGTGCAGTAATGCTGTGACGATGTATCGACTGTTGACCTGGTAAAAATAACGTTTGTACCTCCTCCCAATTTGGATTGCACGTAAATTTTATAAACAAATCTGGATGTCCGTAATGACGGACATAAGTCATCGCGTCCTGAATGTATTCTTGCATGTTTCGTGGACTATCGATGTAGTTTGAAGGTAATAAAAAATTGTATTTCAAAGTCAAAATATATTTCAGAAAACATAATGATCATATATAATAGTAGATTTTATATATAATAAGTATTTTTCATTTGCAACACATATGTAAACAATTTAGATCATTACTCGAAATATAAACTATCCTATATCTTAAGTTAGACCAAATTACACATAAAATGCCAACTTTCACCGAAATCGGTTGACTTGGTGAAGAGTTCACTGGGAACATACATATGACACTGGATTTTTATATATTAAGATAAATCATGATTGGCTAATATTGTAAGAACATAAATTCTTATTTATAATATAGCTTTAAAGTGTACAGCAGCTACGGCATTTTGTATCACAATAAATATAAGTTAAAATGTTAAAACATCAAATTATAAAAAGAAAGAAAGAGAATAATAATAACAAAAATATTAATAAGAATAGGTACTTATACAATTTTATAAAAAGACTAGCTTTTTACCCGCGGCTTCGCCAGCAGAGTGGAGAAATTAAATAAGTATGAGAGATAAAGGGTAAGGGTATAATAATAGAAATGAGTCAATATAATAACTAAATTTTATTGCTTGGCTGAGATCACCAATTTTTAAAAATTACTACAGACAATGAAGTTTCAACACCTTAATATATGCTTATTGAAATGCAACAACAAATGTTAAAATATATTTCACCGTATTAAAAATAAATAATTCTGAATTCTAACAATTTAAAAAAATAAAATACAAAGTATTAATCTAAGATATTTTTATAGACAATGTTATAAGTTTTCCCGTCGGGTGCAAATATGTGTAAATTCCGGGCATTAGATACACGTGAACAGGCTAAATAAAGTTGACCATGAGAGAAGCATGGGTTTTCTAAATGCACTCCTGCTACCTGTAATGTTTGTCCTTGTGCGTTGTTTATATTAACAGCAAAGCTAAGCTTGACGGGAAACCCTTTTAAATTGGAATGGAAGGTCAGTGAGAATAATTGGTATCCGAGGTATTATAATACTATTTCCCTTACCGACACCTGTTAAAATAGTAGCACCAAGTATGTTCTGTCCCAATTTTGTTATCCGAAGCTTTGTTCCATTACATAGCCGAGGAGCATCTAGATTTCGCATAAGCATTACTGGTACATTTAGTTTCAATTGAAGTTTATGTGACGGTACACCCGATAGTTCAAGTGAATTTAAAAACTCCACAGGATATGAAGTACTTAGTTCCGTATCCATAATTGTATCCATTGACAAATATTCCTTCATTTCTCCTTGAACCTCGTTTAAAATGTCAGTGTTGATCCTATTTACAATTTCATTTTTTGGTGCTAATATTGCTCTTGCACACAACCACTGATCACTTCACAAATTTTGTTGCACTTCCGGAAAAACATTAGCAATGAGATCCACATCACTTTCTACTAAATTACAAAATTCTCTTCACAGTGATATGTAGCCTTCATCGTCAACGTCTAAACAACCATCACCAATTTTTAACAACATTTCTGCGTAAGGTCCTGAATCCACGTCGTTATGAAGATGCACTCTCATATTCGTTTTCAGGCGGAGTTTTTCAACTGTCGGCCATAAGCTTGATGATTTAATGCACGCTTGAATTTCATCTGCTGGTCTCCCCCTTTAAATCACTGGGAGGGTTTGATGGAAATTACCGGCCAATAAAACTACCATGCCTCCCATTATATCTGTACTATCTCGCAAGTCCTGGAGGGTCCGGTTTAAAGCTTCTATAGCCTTCTTGTGAGACATTGTACTTTCATCCCACACTAAAAGCTTGCACGTGTACTATTTTTACTAAAATTACAGATGGGCGAATCTTCCTGTGCCAAATCAATGGTAATTTTAAAACGGAATGTGCCGTACGACCGCCATTTAATAGCGCCAATACCTGACGAAGCTACAGCAACTGCTATTTTTTGGTCTTTTCTGACGGACATCTATACTAATATTATAAATGCGAATGTAAGTTTGTTTGTTAGAGTAAGAATTAACATCAGCAAGGAAGATCTAAAATAATAAAGTAACAGCTAACCACAAAAATTGCGGATAACCTCAAAAATGTGAATAGTATTATACTGCAAGTAACGACAGAAGAAAATAACAATAAATATTGAAAAATTAGAAACAGTTGAAACTATATTTAATTCAATTAGATATTGTCGTCACCGTCGGTAATACAGTGGGTTGGTATTACAGTATTCAGGGTTTAAATTCATTACTATGATGCTAGATGATGCTAGATGGCATTGAAATAATTAAATTTGACGATATTTTGACAAACAATTTTCTTATTTTTCGTAAATTTTTTTTATTTTTTTTAATAAAAAGTATCATGATTATCGGTTAGCGTAACAAACAAACTTACATTCGCATTTATAATATTGGTATAGAGTATAGAAGTATAGATATAGATGAATTTAAAAAAATTATTATTAATTGTTTTAATTGTAATCAATTGCTAAGGTACAGTGTTAATTCATTTTTTTAATTTCTTTGCGAAATTTAAACTTCTTATTTCACGTGGTTACAAATTCCACATTCGTGAGGAGTTTACAAACGTTCGTGTTGGCGTTCAGATGTCGCACAACAAAAACGCAGGACCAAAACTTCAGGGGAACGATTTGAGTTTAGGAATCTTATCTCATTATAAAGGCATTTAGGTTTATTTATTTATTTATTCATCAAGCAGAGACACAGCTCTTAAAGACTACTTAGAACAATAGTAAGTTTATATAAATAATAATAAATAAAACAAAAAACAAAGAATGTACAATTAACATTATCCACCGAAGTTTATTATTAATAACAATTTTTTTTTAGAACAGTACCTACTTAAATAAAAATTAAAACAGAATAAGCCTGTCTTAAACAGCGAGTTAAGGGTTCATTGATTCTATAATTGACCCTATGAAAGGGCACACAAAATAAACGATTATTGCGTAATTCACGACAAGGAACATGAAATCCAATCAACGAAAGCAAATGAGGGCAATTGATTTTATAATTTATTAAATCTGTGACAAGCATTACATCGAAATAAATACGTCGTGGTTCTAGGGATAGAATACCCAACAACAAACACCTGGTGTTATATGAAGGCATATCCGTGTTCCAACGCGTTATCCGAATTGCAATTCTAGTAAAGCGTTTCTGAATTCGTTCAATTTCGCCGAATAAGTTTTATACATAGGATTCCAGGTAGATGAGCAGTATTCTAAGATTGGGCGAACATATGAAAAATATAAGGCTCTAAGAGTATATGGATCAGAGAAGTCTTTAGCGTTCCTGGAAATAAAGCCAAGCATAGAACTGGCCTTAGAAATAATATAGTCAATGTGATTAGCGAATTCGAATTTTAAATCAAAGATTACACCCAAATCTTTTTTCTCAGTGACTTGTGTTAAGGTTGACTGGGAATATCATTGATCAACAAGAGAAAGAGGAGAGGACCCAAATGACTTCCTTGTGGGACACCGGATGTAACAAAAACAGGTTTGGAAGTAACATTATTAATACGAACATATTGAATTCTGCCAGTAAGTTAAGATTTAAACCATGTCAATAAATTGGAATGAAAACCGATGTTATGCAATTTAGAAATTAATATTGAGTGATGAACTCTGTCGAACGCTTTCGCGAAATCAGTATAGGTACACCACGTCACATTGGTTTCCTTGTTTTAGAGCTTTGAGTACATAATTACTAAAAATTATAAGATTATTTGTAGTTGATCTACCACTGATAAAACCATGCTGCAAAGGCGAGATTATTTCTTTCACAAAAAAAGTATTTGTTTTATAAATAATTTTTTTGAATAGCTTAGGGATCACATATATTTGATTGCTTAGAAAATAGATCATTTTTTTAAAACAATAGGAGCAATTCCATCATACCCAGAGTGTTTATCTTCATGTAACTTTAAAAGTTCACAGATAATATCTTCTTTATCAACTGATAATTGGTTTATATTAATCAATTGAGATGAAGACATCAACCGAGGCCTCGTTTGATTATAAGAAGGATTAAAGATGGATTGAAAAAAGTCAGCAAACAAATTGCAGATTGTAGACGGATCACTAGATGTTTGACCATTATAACGTATAGAATTCGGAAATCAGGTGGAACTTTTTTTGTCATTTATAAACTTAAAGAAACATTTCTTTTAACTTTAGATTCAATACTTAAAATATATTGGTTGTATAAGAATTTATTGACAAAAATTGAATTCACGGTTACACCGAAGATAGTTGATGTATAGACTATTATCATCCCTAGAATCACGATAAAGTTTGAAAGCTTTATTTTTTCGATTATTCAAATTAATAAGCTTTTTATTGAACCAGCAGGGCTTAGTTTGAGATTTCTTCAAATATTTAGGAGTATATAAATCGATTGCCTCATCCAGCAGATTCGTTAAAAGAGTAAACAATTCCTCCACGTCAACATTTTCAAACATACAGAACCAATCAACCCTATTCAAAAAATTTGATACATTAAGAAAGTTACATTTATCATAATTAAGAAAATAAGTAGTTTCAGAAGTTTGCTTTATATATTCTAAGAATTCAAATGATATGCAAAGTACAAGATGATTTTCGGAGTTAGGTAAAGGAGGTGAAGTAGGGCTGTCAATACTCACACAGGTTGTCGGGTTTGAAGAATATCAGAGAAAAAAGTTATAGTTCGATATTTGAGAAAATTTTTAAATGTCATTCCGAGAAATTGAATCACGTAATTGGATATTCGATCAAAACGTCTAAGTCCATAAACATAACGAACAGCACAGTTAAAGACGACACTAAGTTTTCTTTTGATTCGAAGGCAAGTTTGCAGAAAATTTCGCAACCGTAAGTTAATAAAGGCAGAAACAACGTTTTTATTAAAAGAACTCTGATTTTTATTGGAATTAAATATTGAGATGACCAAAGCATACGAAGGACACTATAACACTTACCCACAGTTCTATTGATATGGTCCTCTCAAGTCAGGGTCTTATTGAACAAAACACCGAGGTTTATAGCTTTGTCGACATACATGATGGCACTTTCTTTGCGAACAACTTGAGGAAAACATGACACATCAATCTTATTCCTAGCGATGACGATGCCTTTCGATTTTATCGGGTTAAGCAGCAAGCAATTTTCTATTGACCATTGATCGATTCTTCTTAAATATTCATTAATACATGCAACGTAGTGTTCAATCATCCCTAAGGGACAACTTAGGTACAGCTGAGTGTCATCGGCATACATGCGAATGGAACAATTTTTTACATTACTAGGCAACTCGTTCACATACATTGAAAAGAACAAGGGGCCTAGTATTGACCCTTGTGGAACACCATTCGCTACAGGTAAGAAGATCGATTTTTGTTGATTATGTTCAACCGCCTGTTCACGTTCTGTTAAATAAGAAAATAATAGATCGACTGTAGAAGAGGAAAAATTGAAACAATTTCAGAGCTTAAGGCAAAGAATGTTGTGATTTACCATATCGAAGGCCTTAGAGAAATCGAAAAGAATTAGAAAAGTAACGTTGTCCATATCAACTGCTTTTCTGATATCCTCAGAAACAGTTAACAAGGCAGTCAAGCAGCTATTTTTTTTTTTCGAAAGCCGGATTGTCTTGATGTCAATAAGTCAAACCGTGTTAGAAACACGTTTATTTGCTTTTGAAGTATTCTCTCAAAAACTTTCGACAAGAAAGGCAACATAGATATAGGTCTAAACTCATCTCCTTTGGAATTTTTTGGTAAAGGAATAAGAATGAATATGTTTGAGCTTTGGCCTTGCGTATCTCCCGAATAATTTTGTTTCGCAGTTTGGAATAATTTACATAAAAACTGTAAAACTGTCAATGCGAAATAATTTCCATCGTTTGAAGAATAAATCTCTTTTTTTAATGAGAGAGAGAATAGTTCTCGTTATCCATGGTTTACTATTTTGACTGAAAGTTTTAGTTCTTAGGGACACACGACTATAATAAAGTTCATTAATTTTTTCAGTAAAAAATTCTACCTGCATAGCAAGCGAAGATATATCTAACAATGAGTTCCAACTAATAGTATTAAGATTTGTTTCCAAGGCGGCGTAGTTCAAATTACGGAAATCCCTGTATTCGATGGTATGGTTTTGCCTATGTCTTTCAACGTGGAAATCATAAACTAAGAAAATAAGGTCGTGTTTTGAAAAACCTGGAGCAGATAGTTGATCGTAGTGAATAACTTTATTTCGATCGCATACTAAAAATAGATCCAACAATGAAGGATTACCATTGTTAGGGAAATGTGTTTACAGAAAATAGATTTAGCGTCAGAAATTGGTCATACACGTTATTTTCCTCTAAGATATTACAATATTGTATTCAAGAACTGCTGACATCCTGAATACATTTTCCACATTCAAGAACTTCAAATGTAAATGGTTTTTATTTAGGACATTCAGGATTTTGAAAGAAAATATGAATTGACTACTTTTGTTTGTTAGGTGCACAAATATGCCTTATTTTTGTTTTGGTTGCGTTGATGGCAAATCTAAATTCGTCGATTATAGTTTTCACCAATTTTTACTTCTTTATAGATGGGAACGAAGCCTTGTGTCAAACTGCTGTTTACAATTGTTGGGTCAATGGTGCTAGTAGGTTTGCATTTATTTTAATTTCGCATCCCCTTATTCTGTCAGGACCTGAGCTTTTATTAGGATTCACATTTCAAAGTGTCATATTAATTCCCAATAGGAAGTTATTGTAATCGTTCCGCTTTGTCGAATAGTGGGCGTTTTTTTACGTTTGCAACTTGAAAAAAAAGGGACAAATTTTGATCAAGCCAAAATATCTCACGAAGCAATAACGCCCGGACTTTATAAGTAAAAGTAAAACGCTTTTATAATTTTTAAGTATAGACTTTTATTTAACACTTTAAGTATAGAGACACTTATGCATCGAGTGGCGGCTTCCAAAAAAGTAATGGCCGATAGCCCAACCACTAAATACTTTACCAGCAAAAAACACAGCAGAGCAACGATGATACAGTTGATGTAAAAGAGAGAGCATGACCGTACGGTTTGCTTATCAGCTTCTGCGCATAATCAAGCAATTGAATGATAAAATATGCATTTACTGTAACTTCGCTAGTATAGTAATAGCAAATTACAGGTTGTTAAGGTGTTAACTTGCATTAAGCCCGAAATTATTCGCCTTGTTTGTTGATGACGTTTGTGATGTACTTCCGGGTGGAATATTTCTTTGCCGGTATAAAAATCAAAGTTCTGCTCTACGCCTACAATCTAGTTTTACTGGCTGACAATCCATTTACCCTTCAACTGCAAATCAACAAACTTAACATATTTTGTGAATCCTGGAGTCTCTGCTTCAATACTAACAAGACAAAAGTAATGATTTTTGAACCGCGTCAGAGAAGACGATACGCAGAAAAAAACTGGTCCCTAAACAACGCGCCTATTAAGGTTGTTCATTATTTCAAATAACTTGGATTAATGTTTAATGTTTCGAAACACGTACAAGAAAAAAGCAACGAGCCAAAGTAGTAGACTACGTATTGAAAGTTATGAGGAGGAATAAAAGAAACCTTCAAAAATTCATTACGACAAGGCTTATGCAAACAAATGACTACCCGTTTAAGGTATCTAACCAAATAGCTTTTTTAAATGGCAGTAATCTATTATTTTTGGAGTTCAATTTGAATCAATGACACACCATGTTCAATGATTTGATCGCCAGAATTGATGAACATATCTTTAGTGAACATCTTTCAAGAGTTTCAACAACATTATCAATAAATATTTATATAAACCTCAAATACCAAATAACAGCACAGGCTTATTATTTCAGCAACGAGATTCTTCTGAGGCCATTAGTTACATATTTAGAGCCCGAGTCAAAATCCTCAATCTTAACTCTATGTCGCATCGAATTGATCTTCCACAAATCTCTATAACTGGCAATTTCTCTAGAGAATAAACCGTTAAAATAACGGTAAAACAGGTTGAGACAAGCGACTTAAATGATCTAATGATGGTAATATCACTAATCAATCTAAATACCCTATGTTCAATACTGTCAAAAAGGCTTAAGTAAGTTGCAGGACCACCAGCCCAGATATGGAAGTTATACTCAAGCTTTGTATGTATGTAAGTCTTGTTGATAACAGCCAGATCAGAGGGGAAGTTCTTGCATCACCTAGAAAAACCCAAACATCTTTCTACATTTTTGGCAACATCGCGTATGTGATCGTCCCAAAAAAGGTGGTTGTTGATACACATACCGAGAATATCGAGATGTCCAGTCTCCTCGATGCAAGTGCCATTTATGGATAATGGCAAGTGGGTTATATCTAGCGACAACGATACAAGACAGCGTTGGGTTTTCGAAGCATTAAATTCCAAGCGGGTTTTTATTCCCCATTGTACAATTGTGTAGGTAGGCCGATATTTAATATTTTGTCGTTGCACTTCCGCATCCAAAGAAGATGGATATGAATCTGACAATGAATGTGAGAAGCTAAGAGAACTATCGTCAGCGAAACAGTGTATTGGATTAGATGTTGCAGACAGGAGATCATTGATTTACATGAGAAAGAGTGTTGGAGATAGAAAAGAACCCTGGGGCACACCAGCATTTATTTTGTGGTTTTTAGGCTTGAATCCATCCAATACAACTTGTATTGTACGGTTCGAAAGGTAGTTTCTACTCCAATGAAGCAGGGATTTATGCAAAACGAAAGCACGCATTTTCGATAAAAGAGCCTGATGCTAAACCCTATCAAATGTTTTTGAAATATCAAGGGCAATAATCTTACTTTCTCCAAAACGATGTAAAGATTTCCTCCACTGTTTGGTGTGATGAACTATGAGATCACCAGTGGACCTACTGTTACAAAACCCGTAGTGTCGGTAATTAAGAAGCTATCGATCTTTAGGGTGTTACGGATTCTTTGGAGGTAGGAAATGCGTTTGGAGCTGATGTGGGAAGCATATGATTTCAGGTATTTTGTGACTGTAGCAGGAGAAATATTGAATCCTTCATGGAAATGGGTTTATAAGTTCCGAAGACAAAACAATACGATGAAGTTAGTTTAAGTTATGTCTTCGATGCACACCGAATCAGGTTTGTCGTATAAATAGGCGAGGTAAAGAGGAACATTATCAAAGAACTTATTATCTTGCGAACGTGAAAACATATAATGGCCTTCTTAATCACTTGATTTAAGTATAGGGTCAGCAGGCCTTGACGTGCTTTCAACAAAAGGTGGAATCATTGGGTACAAAATAAGGGGATTAACGAAAGAAGAGGGAGAACCAGATGTTTTTTGTTGAATTTAAGGTTGATTAGGAACAGATGGTGTGAAAGATGATGCAGGTAGGGTAAATGAAGTTCGGGTGGTTGGGGAATAAAGTTGGTGGGAAGATGGGTTTTTGGAGAACATTTTAGGTTGAACGATACACGCTTTTTCGGGTTAAAGGTAGGTTCGTTGCGGAATTTGTATTAAAGCCAGTTTTGGGATATTATTAAATATTAGTTTTATAACTCCAATTACTTGGAATATAAAGCGAAGAATTAATATCCACTTTTTTAAAATAAGTTTTTCAATCTTAATAACAGGTGATAAATTCGGGTTGGGTAATGAAGGTATATTTTGACGGAATCTATAGCTTTAGTTTTTTAGGTCTACTTTTATTTAAAACTGTTTTGTTGCTAATTGGGATTTTCATTTTATTGACTAGCTTATATACATTTAGAATGTTAACTTCACTTGTAGATGCAAAGAACAAGACAAAGAAGAACGTTTCGTTCTTAGCATTTAATTTTTCTATTCGTTTGGTCTAATCATTGTGGGTTCAAGTTACACTAAAACGCTGTATTGTGTTGTCGGTTGAAACATTCTCAGTCGTAGCAACTGTCATTAGAGGTGGGACGACTTCTACGTTGGAACGTAAAATGGGAAGTTGGAGAAGCTTATCATGAATAGATATATTTGGCAAAGATGATGGCATATTTATTTATTTATTTATTTATTAATGTAACATCTACAAGCAGTCATACAGCTAACAGATTATGGTAAAAATAGATATAAATATATGTATATAACATTATTTAAAAGTAAAGCAATCGGGGACAAAACTCCATTTTATTTTGAAAAATATGAGTTTTGTGAAACGCCTTTCGACTTTTTCGATGCGGTTAGAAAAGGTCTTAAAGGTCGGATTCCATATAACATCTGTGTATTCAAGTATTGATCTGTCAAGGGATGTATAAAGTGATACTAAAGCGGTGGGAATCACAAAAATCAACGCAATTTCGTTTAATAAAACCAACAAGTGAATTCGCTCTACCAACTATATAGTCAACATGACATTTAAAAGAAAAAGTTGAATAAGAATAATACAAAGATCTTTGATATTTTCTACACGGGAGAGTGTGTTAGACTCGATCAAGTATTTAAAGTCAATATGAGTGTTTGATTTAAACTATTTGAAATCAACCACCCGATTTATATCGGATTGAACACGATAGCAGTCATCAACACTTTTTATCGCAAGAAATAATTTTAGATCATCGGCATATAGGAGACACTGGGAGTGATTTATGGCTAACCTAATGTCATTGATAAAAATATTAAAAAGAAGACGACCCAAGTGACTGCCCTGCGGGACACCAGAAGTACAATCTATATACCTCCATAGGAAGTTATCAATGACAACTTTTTGAGACCTACCTATGAGGTATGACGAAATCCAACTGAGAAACTTAGAGTGGAATCCAAATATCTCAAGTTTACGTAGCAGTGTGTGATGGCTAACAGAATCAAAAGCTTTGCTAAAATCTGTGTATACAGCATCTACCTGACTGAATGCCTCAATAGAATTAATGACATATGTTGAAAACAGAGCCACATTTGTAGTGGTGGATCGCCCAGATATAAATCCGTGTTGCAATTTAGATATGGATTCTTTCGTTTAAAATTCAATTTTATTTTTAACTAAACTCTAGAACAACTTTGCAATGGCTGAAAGCTTTGCAATACCTTTCTACTAAGTTCTTGCAACCATATTTATTAATTGGCATAAGGTAAGATATTTTCCACGTATCAAGAAAAATTCCTTGTGATAGGGACTCATTAAAAATACAAAGCAGAGAATAGCAAAGTGATGAGGCACAATATTTGAGAATTGTATAGCGGGTATATTAGTAATAAAGAATAAACAAACATTATGCGTAGTAAATAAATTAATAGAAACACAGATTTGCTCACCATCCGAGTAAGATAAAGTGATTTCTTTGCAATTAAGAGTTGACCAAACAGCTACCAATATTCCTCCTCCACGCTTATTTACCGTAATACATCTGTTAATTCTAAAGACGTTGAATAGACGAGAGTCAAAGAGCTCAGAAGAAGATATGCCGGGATGTAACCAGGTTTCGACAGTTATAATTACACCGTAGTCCAGATGACTTCAGTTTAAATACCTTTGTACGAATGCCGCTAGTATTATGAAAGTATACGTTAAGCGAAGATTTATTGCATTTGTTTGGTTGAACATCTTGACAAAGTGGCTTTGGAGTACATCTTGAGAGCCTCAGAGAGCCCTCAGTTCTTGTAAACATTACCTACATGGATTGCATCGGTATAATCGTTTTCGCCATGAACTGTTTTAAGGCCCACGGCAATGTCAATCGAATCACTCAGATCAACAACATTAACAGCAGCTATACCAACAGCATTCAAACAACAACAGGATCATCATCAGCATTCTCAACAGCATTAACAGCAGCATTATTTACACTAACAGACACCGCAACAGCTACGTCGCTG
This sequence comes from Eupeodes corollae, assembly GCF_945859685.1. Classification (NCBI taxonomy): domain Eukaryota; kingdom Metazoa; phylum Arthropoda; class Insecta; order Diptera; family Syrphidae; genus Eupeodes; species Eupeodes corollae. Next base: position 88,103,157 of record NC_079149.1, on the reverse strand, counting down.
TACAGCCCGTACAGCTCGTCGTTCCATCTTCTCCTCCACTCCCCTTCGATGCATACGGGACCATAGATCACACGAAGAACTTTTCTCTCGAAGCGACCCAAAGTGCTTTAATCCACTTTTTTCATAGTCCATGCTTCTGCACCGTATAGCAGGACGGGGATGATAAGGGTCTTATATAGCAACACTTTGGTCCCTCGAGAGAGGACTTTACCACTCAATTGCTTTCTTAGTCCAATGAAAAAGCGGTTAGCAAGAGTTATTCAGCGTTTGATCTCAGCGCTGGTGTTGTTTTCTGCGTTTACAGCGGAGCCTAGGTAGACGAAGTCCTTGACTACCTCAAAGTTACGTCTGTCAATGATGACGTTTTGACCAAGTCGTTGGTTTTGAAGGTCCTTTCTTGACCACAGCATGTACTTTGTTTTGCCCTCATTAACCGTTAAACCCATACTTACAAAAGTTCCATTGACATCACGCTGAGTTTTTTTCGATTATGTCAATGTCATCAGCATATGCTAGTAATTGGGCAGCCTTTTGAAAGATAATGCCTCAATGTTGACGTGTGACCTCTGCACTATTCTTTCAAGTACGATGTTAAAAAAATCGCGTGACAAGGCGTTACCTTGTCTTAAGCCTTTTTTGACATCAAAGGGTTGTTGTTTCCAACTTTTATGGAGAAACGTAAATTCTAAATGGACGTTCTGCACAAACAGTCGAGTTTGGCTTTCTTCGTCGTCTATGTTGAATGGATCAGCCTGCCTGACAGCGGAATTTAGTCGGCGCCGTTATACAGCCTGCAGAAGTGGTCCTTCCATATCCTCAACATTGACTGCGGTTCCACTATGATGTTTCCACTTTCGTCTTTGCAGCCTTTGGTTCTAGGTTTATGTACCTGTGAATTTCGTTTCACCTGTTCATAAAACTTTTGAACTTCGTACCTGCTTTTAAACCTCTCAACATCTTCGACCGCACCCTTCTCATGCCCTCTCTTTTTCCTTCCGAGAAGTCGGCGTTCCTCTCGCCTCTTCTGCTCATGCGTGCCTGTTGTTTGGCTGCAATTGCCTGCCGACATTCCTCATCAAACCAGGGATTCGTTGTTGGTGGCTGTTTGAAACCCAGCACATCAGAGGCGGCTTCTCTGATTGCATCTAGGCAATGTTGCTACTGGTTTTCAATACATTGTGTTGGCAGCAGAGAACTTCGAGAGAGGTTACTTGTAACTCGGTCGGAAAAGGATTTGGCGATCTCTGGCGATTGGTGCCGTTCGACGTTGTACCTTCTCCCAGCATCTCCCTGTTTTGCTTTGGGTCTGGAAATCCGAAGTGCTACCTTGGCTACAACGAGATAGTGGTCCGAGTCGATGTTAGCTCCTCGGAAAGTTCGTACATCCATGATGCTGGAAGCGTGTCTGGCGTCGATCGCAATATGGTCAATCTGGTTGACGGTAGATTGATCTGGAGAAGTCCAAGTTCCTTTGTGGATGTTGAGGTGTGGAAAACGCGTACTGACTACGACGTTTCACCCCGCAGCAAAATCTATGAGCCTGAATCCATTGTCCTTTCTAGATTGGCATTAAAATCGCCCAGGACTATTTTAATATCGTAGCTAGGCTACTGCTCATATGTTTTGTCTAGGAGCTCGAAGAACATATCTTTGGTGTTGTCGTCTTTCTCTTCTGTGGGGGCGTGCGCGCATATCAGGCTAATGTTGCCGAATTTATCCTTGATGCGTATGGTCATGAGGCGCTCAATAATGCTCAAGACTTCTTGCCTAAGACTGGCTCCAATGACGAAGCCGCATCCAAATAAGCGTTGGTTATTGTGGTAGCAGTCACCATAGTAAATATCGCAGTTTTTCATCCTCTTTTTGCCCGGCCCATCCTATCGTATTTTCTGGATGGCGGTGATGTTTGCTTTATAGCGGCCTAGGGCCTCCGCTAATTCTTCAGCTGCACGTGGTCTGTTAAGGGACCTAACATTCTACGTGTATATCCGAAGTTCGTTGTCCTTAATTCGTTTGCGTTGGTTGTCAACAGTAAAACCGTCCGTATCCGATGCTTGTAAGTGCTTCGCAACTATGAAGCTAGTGGGCAGAAAGTCACCCCAAACGGCACAACCCCCAAGCTGGAGGGCCAGATCCTAAGTATAACTCCAAGGATGGGGAGCCGGATAAAACCGCTCCGAAGTCGAAGAAGCCCTATAAGGTGTTCACTAAATAGTTCAACCTTACTGAAACTGTAGACGCCACCGTTGATTCCATCACGGGAATTCCTCCGCCACCGTCTGGATAAGGAGAGGTGCCTTAGTGGAAACACCTCTCCCCACCTCTCTCGTTTGCTGCCCCCAACAACTTTCCACTGGAGTTGGAACCCAATCTCCAGTTGAGGTACTAGGCACCAGATGTTCACCACGGGGAGGTGAGAGTAGGAGTTGATAGACAGAGGTTGGTTTTGAGAAAAACCTGTGGACGCTTGTATCCTCTTGAATGCACATGTTTACCATTTGAACATCCCAATATCGTCATTATCAACATCTTTATCATTAAGAGCACCAATGACAGACTCCACGACACCTGAAGCACCATTTGTATTGCCAGTGTCATTGCCATCATCATCTCTGCCGGTACCAACACCGTTGTCAACAGCAAGTAACAAAACTTCTTCAGCATCGTCAGTATTTTCAACATTGACAGCAGCAAGCACAACATCTACAGTATAAGATTTATCTTCGCCACCTTTTTTGCTGGCAAGAATCTCATTCAACATCAACTTTGTTGACATCTAAAACTCTCTTAGATTTCTGAACAGTTTCAATTTTCTATTTATTATTTGAGTTCATATGATACCCAGGAATAATTTCATGGCGTCGTCAATAGGAGATATATTAGCTTGATTACTCAAGGAATTACTATGTAAGTAACGTATTATGTATTACGAGAACCTTGAAATGTTTTGTTGTAAATTTCTTTAAGAAGCTTCTTATTACCTTCAAGGTTGAAATATAATAATTTGTAAGAACTTGTTGTTGGCCTATTTAACCCACAAATTTAATTATAGACCTCAAAATTTACATTTTCGTACCTCTTGATTACAAAATAAACTCTCCAATGACATGTATTTCTCTATTTCTGCAATGGTCAGTGGTTTCAACTGATACGGTAAAACCATTGTCGTATTTGAAATAAACTCGATTCTTGTAAAAATTTAGATCACTAAAAACAAGCCCGCTTGAGTAACATATCTCTTATCTACTCCACAAGGCATCTTAGGAATCGATGTTAAGATGAAAGACAATTAAAAAAACGTTTTCTTCTCTTTATCGTCAAATTGATTGCACTATTCCCGATTTAAGTGCCACAAGGGTTGCTCTCTTCTTCAACCCTTTAGCAGACCGATTTTGAGATTTGATAAAGACACAATGTAGTTTGTCTACATTCTGTATTAAAAACTTTTCAAATAGAAAATAATTGTGTTCACCCAACACCAGGACATAATTAGGGAAATAAAATTAACCATCTAAACTAAAGGTTCAATAAAAATAAAACATTACGTATACGCCTAAGTGTACCAATGCAATGTTTTGATTGTTTTCCTTGAATTAAATTACCTAATTACGGTATCTTTTATGACATTCTATCTGAAACACATTGCTTCTTTCATTGTTCCCAGTGTTAAACATTTTTGTTGATAGTTTTTATTGTATATTTCAGTATTAACATATAAAATATACACAAATTATAAAACAACCTTTAATACATTTGTTATAGTGTTCCTTAGCTATCTACAATAGACCATAGAAAAGGATAAAATCAGTGGCCTGATAATATAATGAATTGGTATTTATGGACTTATATCCTTTTATACATTAATATGAAATCATCATTTATATATTGTGGGCTCATAACAATATCTAATGAACAACAAAAATGAAACCAACAAATCCTATTTTGCGTTTCGTATGGTATTTTGAAATCATGTTGAGGTTGAGGTTCACATTACTGGCATCATCCAGAGTATTAAAAACATCCAACCACATATATTCACCATTACTTACCTCTATTGTATTTTTATAAAAAAAAATAAAACATAATATACAAGGTTTTTGGTTTATGTTTTCGAAAAAAACAAAAAAGACATAACATTTAATTACGAAAAATAATAATGTGGCAATTGTAATCATTTTCATTATTTTCAAATAATATGCGATACCGGAATAATTTTAGCATGTTAAATAATTAGTTTTAATATGAAAATAAAGCAAATAAAATTTCAAATTAATTTTGGAATTTGTGTGTGTGTTTTTTTTCTACATTTTTGTTTGTTGTTGTTGGTAATTTACATTTAAGGTAATGTGTATGAATACATTTAAATTGATTTTATTTTAAATTTAATTTTTTGGAAAATTTAAATGATGATACATATTAGATAAATGGGTATCCGTTATAGATTGCTTCGAATTTTTCGAATTATTATGTAGCTATAGTTGTTTAAATTAATTCGGAGGTATAAGCTTCTAAATTTATAGATAAAAATAACTTCCGGAAGTAACATTGGCCGAATAACTTTAAATAAAGCCGCTTTTCTCCTTTTTATTTCTCATAAGAAGATATAAAATGCTCATTCGACTTTAGGCCTCTTTTTTCAAATATATACAAAATAATAAATAACGTGCTTGATGCACCATCGACATAAATAAGCTGATGCATTTGAAGAAGCTGAGATCATCCCAAAGAAGACCCTTTAGGGCAAAGCGAATGTAGTTACGTTGCATTGATTCAATAGGTTTTCTATGAATTTCGTAATAGGGAGTCGATACTTGGGAAGCGTATTCAAGATGAGGCCGAACATATGGAAAAGTGTGCAAAGAGAGAGTAACACACGTAAACGCTGACTTTTTAAGAGCTTGAGAACTTTAAAAAAAAAAAACGCATAAAATTTGCAAAATCTCATCGATTCTTTATTTGAAACGTTAGATTGGTCCATGACATTTACTTTTTGAAGATAATTTCATTTTAATGTTGACCGCGGCTGCGTCTTAGGTGGTCCATTCGGAAAGTCCAATTTTGGGTAACTTTTTCGAGCATTTCGGCCGGAATAGCCCGAATTTCTTCGGAAATATTGTCTTCCAAAGCTGGAATAGTTGCTGGCTTATTTGTGTAGACCTTAGACTTGACGTAGCCCCACAAAAAATAGTCTAAAGGCGTCAAATCGCATGATCTTGGTGGCCAACTTACCGGTCCATTCCTTGAGAGAATTGTTCTCCGAAGTTTTCCCTCAAAATGGCCATAGAATCGCGAGCTGTGTGGCATGTAGCGCCATCTTGTTGAAACCACATGTCAACCAAGTTCAGTTCTTCCATTTTTGGCAACAAAAAGTATATTAGCATTGAACGATAGCGATCGACATTCACCGTAACGTTGCGTCCAACAGCATCTTTGAAAAAATACGGTCCAATGATTCCACCAGCGTACAAACCACACCAAACAGTGCATTTTTCGGGATGCATGTGCAGTTCTTGAACGGCTTCTGGTTGCTCTTCACTCCAAATGCGGCAAGAAATGAGCCTCATCGCTGAACAAAATTTGTCGATAAAAAAGCGGATTTTCTGCCAACTTTTCTAGGGCCCATTCACTGAAAATTCGACGTTGTGGCAGATCGTTCGGCTTCAGTTCTTGCACGAGCTGTATTTTATACGGTTTTACACCAAGATCTTTGCGTAAAATCTTCCATGTGGTCGAATAACACAAACCCAATTGCTGCGAATGGCGACGAATCGACATTTCACGATCTTCAGCAACACTCTCAGAAACAGACGCAATATTCTTTTCTGTACGCACTGTACGCATTCGTGTGGTTGGTTTAATGTCCAATAAAGTAAACTGAGTGCGAAACTTGGTCACAATCGCATTAATTGTTTGCTCACTTGGTCGATTATGTAGACCATAAATCGGACGTAAAGCGCGAAACACATTTCGAACCGAACACTGATTTTGGCGTTGCTCGTTATAGTAAGTCTATTCATGATGAAATGTCAAAGCATACTGAGCATCTTTCTCTTTGACACCATGTCTGAAATCCCGCGTGATCTGTCAAATACTAATGCATGAAAATCCTAACCTCAAAAAAATCACCCTTTATTATTGAACTCCTTTGTTCAGGGTTTTTTAAAACCAAGCATAGCTTATAAAAGACTTGCAAAAATTAACGTACCGAATATATGAAGGTCTTTAAGCTATTTAGAATACTACGATGGCAGAGTGATTGTCCGCAAGGTCAATTATAAAACAAGGTAATCAAAATCGGAGATGTTCAAATCGTAAACATGTGCATTCAAGAGGACACAAGCGTCCATAGGTTTTTCTCAAAGCCCACCTCTGTCTATCAACTCCTACTCCCACCAATCCGCGGTGAACATCGGTTGCCTAATACGTCAACTGGAGATTGGGTTCCAGCTCCAATGGAAAGTTGTTGGGGGACGCAAGCGAGAGAGGAGGGGGGAGAGGTGTTTCCACTAAGGCACCTCTCCTTATCCAGACGCATGAATTCTCGAGATGGAATCAACGGGTGGCGTCTAAAGTTCCAGTAAGCTTGAACTACTTAGTGAACACCTTATATGGCTTCTTCGACATATTCGGAGCCCAGGCCTGTAAGGAGCTGTTTATACGGCTCCCCATCCTTGGAGTTATACTTAGGATCTGGCCCTCCAGGTTGGGGGTTGTGCGTCGGGGTGACTTCCTGGCCACGTAAAAAATACCTTTAGTTACGAAGCACCAACAAGCCTCGGATACGAACGGATTTACTGTTGACAACCCACGCAAACGAAATAAGGACAACGAACTTCAGATCTGTACATGGAATGTTAGGTCCCTTAACAGACCACGTGCAGCCGAACAATTAGCGGAAGCCCTAAACTGCTGCAAGGCAGATGTTACCACCATCCAAGAAGTGCGATGGGATGGACCGCGACTGCTAACAAAGGCAGCGTCTATTTGGTTTTGGATTTGTTGTTGGAGCTTGAAAACGTTCAAGGTGCTTGCTGTCAGCAGATCGCATATAAGCGCGATAATAGGTGTCATAACCAGACACTGTCTCAAAGGAAAGCAAGCCACGAGACTAGGCGTATTTTTGAAAGACTTTTGCAGAAGCTGTATAGACGAGGAAGAGGAAGAAACGGTTCTTCATCTTCTCTGCACATGCCCTGCTCTAGCTCGAAAACGCAAGAATTACATAGAAGAATTCTTCTTTAACGATCTAAACGATCTAAATCATATCGGTATAATCAGCCTCTCACGTTTCGTAAGGGACTCAAGCTGGTTCCATTGAGCTTAGGAAGCCTTAAGATTCATGTGGTATCACAATGGGCCATTAAACTGGCCTAAGTGTGTCCGTTTCCATCTTGGACAGCCACTATAACCTAACCTAACCTTACCTAGACTCAGGCAAAAAGTCTTGAGTTTCAACAGTGTGAGGGAGCGCTTCACGACAATCCACATAGAGGCTTAATTCGCCAAAGTAAGCCTAATATGAGCGCATGCCCCAACAGAGGACAAAGATGAAGACACCAAAGATATATTCTTCGAGATCTGGGCAAGACATATGAGCAGTGCCCTGGCTATGACATTGAAATTGTTTTAGGAAATTTTAACGCCAAGCTAAATAGAGAAGAAGTCTTTGGTGGCACATTTCGGAGACACAGCATCACAGCCTCCTCCGATAACGGATTCAGGCTGATCGATTTCACTGCGGCGAGACGTTCTGGTACCTAGTACGCAGTTCACACATCTCAATATCCACAAGGAACATGGGAATCTCCTCATCAATCAACTTGCAACCAGATTGACCACATCGACGCATGACACTTCTCCAGTATACAGGATATACGAACTTTCCGAGGGGCCAACATTGGCTCGGACCACTACCTCGTTGTAGCCAAGGTACGGCTACGAATGTCCCATGACCAAGCCAAAACAAGGAAGTACTGTGAGAAGTTTTGACGTAAGACAATCGCAAGAGACTGCCATGTCCTTTTCCGATCGAGTCTCTAGTAACCTCTTAAGGAGTCCTATGCTACCAGAATCAAGCATTGAAAACCAGTGGTAACATTGTCTTGCAGCCTTCAGAGATGCCGCATCTAAAGTGCTAGGTTTCACACAGCCACAACAGCGTAACCCCTGGTTTCACGAAGAATGCCGGCAAGCGCACGCAGCGAAACAAGAGGCATACAAAACGGTGCTGCACAGAAGGACCATTCCTGAATGAGGTTCGGTCCAAGGGTACCAGCCACGAATCGAAGCCTGTAAGACGACCAGGGAAACATCGTAGAAGTACTGCAGCTATGTTAAGAATAAAAATGAATTCCGCTGTAAGGGAGATAGAACCACTCAACCTCTGCGACGCAGATCAACAATTCCGCCTACCCGACCTTGACGAAGTGAAGATAGCTATATCTAAACTTAAGCCAAACAAAGCTGCTGGAGCTGACGGCATCGCTGGCGAACAATTCAAAGCACCAAGCGATGACTTGGTACGGAGCATGCACCAACTCATCTGCAAAATATGGTCGGACGAAAGCATGCCCGATGAGTGGAATCTCAGCATAGTGTGCCCGATACATAAGAAAGGAGACCCTCTAAACTGCGCCAACTACAGAGGCATCAGTCTCCTTAACATTGCTTATTAGATCCTCTCTGCCGTATTATGTGAACGTCTGAAGCCATTCGTCAACAACCTGATTGGTCCTTATCAGTGTGGCTTCAGACCAGGAAAGTCCACTATCTAACAAATATTCACACTACGGCAGATCTTGGAAAAAACCCAGGAGCTTCAAATCGATACCCACCATCTCTTTATCGATTTTAAAGCCGCGTATGACAGCATCTATAGGGAAGAGCTCTATGAAGGAATGTTTAGTTTTGGCATCCCTGTCAAACTTATCCGTTTATGCAGAATGACGATGGAGAATGTACGCTGTTCTATCAAGGTCGGAAAAGATCTTACCGATTCATTTGATGTCAAAAAAGGTTTTAGACAAGGCGATGCACTGTCATGCGACTTCTTCAACATCGTTCTGGAAAGAATTGTGCAAATCTCAACCGTTAACACTAGATTCACAATCTTCCAAAGGTCCATCCAATTACTCGGATACGCAGATGATATTGACATAATTGGAAGATCAAAGCGTGATGTCATTGGAGCGTTTTTGAGCATTGCAACGGAGCGAAGAAGATGGGTTTAGTGGTCAATGAGGGCAAGACCAAGTATATGCTGTCATCAAAAAAGGACACTGAACTACGACGTCTTGGACAAAACGTCACAATGGACAGCTATAACTTTGAGGTGGTTAAGGACTTTGTCTACCTAGGCACCGCTTTAAACACAGACAACGACACCAACGCTGAAATCAAAGAAGAATAACTCTTGGAACTCTGCTTCATTGGACTAAGAAGGCAATTGAGTAAAGTCCTCTCTCGAGCATCTAAAATCACCATATATATAAGACACTCATTATCCCGATTCTCATTTATGGAGCTGAGGCCTGGACACTGTCAAAGAAAGATGAGAGTGTCTTAGGATTCTTCGGGTGATTTTAGGTCCCGTACGCATAGATGGAGAATGGAGGAGAAGATATAACGACGAACAGTACGGGCTGTACAGCGACACTGACCTAGTTAGCAGAATTAAATTCCAACGGCTTAGATGGCTAGGTCATGTAGAGCCGATGGACATCAACGCTCCAGCCCGGAAGGTCTTCGAATCCAATCCCGAGGGACGGCGCAGTAGAGGAAGACCGCGACTCAGATGGCGCACCCAGGTGGGAGAGGACCTCAACCAACTTTGCGTGCGAAACTGGAGACAGCTAGCTAGGGACCGAGCTGGCTGGAGACGCATGTTTGTTGAGGCCCAGGTCCGCCCCGGACTATAGCTCCACCTTAATGAATGAAAAGAAAATTTAACAAAAGTTGGTAAAAATTGATTTTCAACTCAAATATCTTTTTTACAAATTTGAGGCTATGGCTTCCAAGTAATTTTACCTTATAAGAAATATTGTTTTCAACATTCTGAAAAATTTTGAGAACAAATCGAGTTGACAGCTTACAAAAAATAAAAACCTCAACAAAAAAACTATACTGAAACTTTGAAAGAATTTACTTTCGATTCAGATAGATTTTTGAAAATTAGAAATATTGTCTTCAAACTTTTTATCTCACTGAAAATATTGTTTTCGATATTCAGTAGGTTTTTTTTTTTGTAAAAATCCAACAGTCCGTTTTTTCATAAAAAAATAAAATCTACAAAAAATAGTACGCCAATTTGATAAAAATTAATGTTCGGTTCCTGATATCTCTGAAATTGATTTCCTTTAGCCAATTTGTTAAAAATTGTTTTCGACTAAAAATCTATTTAACAAAACTAGATTTTCAAACTTAACTATTTCTTTATATGAAAAATATTGTTGTTAATTTTAAATTTTTTAAGAATAATTCAACTAAAAAATGTTTTAACCCAACCCTACAAACTTTTAACCAAGACAAATCAACAGACGGGATGGGAAGTTTTCAGTGTGGGTCGCATCCCAGCCTCTTTTTTTGTATTCAAAGTCTATCTGGCTTTTGTTAAATTAGAAACAAGTTTCTATTATGGATTTCATTACGACTTCATTTAAATTCAATCTCGCAGTCTTTTTTCGATCTAACGTAGCCATATATATATATAATATGAATATAAATGGGAATAGAAATCTAAATTTGGATTCGTTTCGATTTCTCAATACACTCTTGTAATCGGGGTTTTAGTTCACCATAATTCCAATAGTTAGGAATCCATGCATCTGCACCCAATGAACACGACCATTACTTCTCTTCGCTGCCATCATCGGCAGCCATGACACATTTTAGTTCCCTCTCAACATTTTTCGTTGATCTTTGATATTTGGCAGTACCTTACTCTTTGTGAAATTCTTGTGTTCGCGTTTGTCTCGAATTCGAACCCAAAAAATTAATTAAAAATATTTATTTTCAATGTGCGGTAAAAAAAGTTTAAACAAAATGTGGAGTTAGTTGTTAAGTTTAAGTTAATGCAATAAAAATATCGATTAATTGGGAGGTTAAGTGTTTTTTCTTGTAAAATGTGAGTTACGGTTAAATTATTTTCTTTTTCATTCATTCCGTAGCTCGGTCATCCTCGTGTCGCGTCGGTCGTCGTCGTCGGTTGGTTGGATTGTTCTGTAGTGTTCGTAATGTTAATTGGCGGTTTAATTTGAAAATTTGAATTCGGTTTCTTTAGTGTTGAGTTCGTTAGAGCAACATAAGAAAATTAATTTTGATTGTGCAATAAAAAAGTGAATTAAAATAAAAGTTCGATTATTAAAAAAAGGCCTGAATCATGTGGTGTCTCGTATGGCGATCGGTCCCGGTTGTGTTGACAAAGAAGTGAATTTTTGATGTCACTTTTTTGAAAATATAATTTGAATGAAATTTTGGGTAAGCAATTAAGCTAAGAACTTCAAGAATAAATTGTAGGTTAAGTTTTTTTCTATTGTGATATTTGACTAGTTAAATCATTTTTGAAAGATTTTTGTAGTCTCTAATTTTGTGCTTAAAATCTGTCAATTAAAATGGCGGAGTGATAATATTTTATTTATGTGATGATATTTTTCACACCATAAAAGTGTCACATTGATTTTGAAAAGTTTGTTAAAATGTATAATTACTCCTTTCATTAGAACCAAAATCAAAAGTATTTAAAGGCATCTTTAAAATATATGCAATATACAAATTTTAAGATATTTGGCTTTCCGTTTTCTTGGTACTAACCTCTTAGTAAGTAATGTTGGTAATGAACCAACCTTCATAACTAAAACTCGACAAGAAGTCTTAGACATAATTCTTGTCTCAGATAGTATACACCATATGACTGGAAAGTATCCAAAGAACACTCGTTCTCTGATCATAGATATATCCAGTTCAATATAAATGTGGATGATAACCCGAGTCCATTGACTTTTCGAAACTATCGGAAAACTCACTGGGCTTTATACAGGAAGTCATTACAGAGTTTACTAGAACCTGGACTATCTAGTCCTCAATTTAACGCTAACGAACTTGACAACAAAGTCAATGACCTTACCTCAGCTATGAACAGATCGCTAGAAATTGCTTGTCCACTTATACACATAAGAGGAAAGAGGAAACCACAATGGTGGGCCTCAGACTCGCTCAGGAAGGAATGCAGGAAACTTTTCAACCGGGCCAAAGCTACAAGACTAGCCTCTGATTGGGACTCCTACAAAGAATCCCTAAGAATCTACAAGAAGGCACTAAGGAAATCCAAGCGATCTTCTTGGCGATCCTTCTTTGGTATAATAGAAGAAACTTCTGAAGCCTCTAGGTTACGGAAAATTCTTTCAACTAATCCGGCTATGCCAAGCTGCTTGAAAAATACAGACGGCTCCTGGAAAAATTCAAGTAATGAATCGCTGAACTTACTATTGGACACTCACTTTCCTGGTGGTTCTCTTACCGAAACTTGCAACTGTTTTATACGTTCAAGTTCAAATTCAACATATCCACAAGGTCTAATCACAAAGGATAAGCTACAATGGGCTATCAACAGCTTCAAACCATTTAAAGTTGCAGGACCAGATGGTATAATACCAATCGAATTACAAAAGGCTTCTGATATAATTGCACCAATCCTTGAGGCAATTTTTACCAGCTGTCTTTACCTGGTCCATGTTCCCTCGGCATGGAGAGAAGTTAAAGTTGTTTTTATACCTAAAGCAGGTAAATGCTCCCAAGTCAATCCTAAAGATCTACTACCTATAAGTCTATCATCATTCCTTCTTAAGACCCTGGAAGTATTGATTGATATCCATTTAAGGGCACGTATCGATACAAGACTTCTGTCTTCGTCTCAACATGCCTACTGTAAGGGTAAATCGGTGGAAACAGCGTTACACACTTTAGTTCGCACCATCGAATATTCCCTCCATCACAAAGAGTTCACTTTGGTTGCTTTCCTTGACATCGAAGGTGCCTTTAACAACGTGGACACATCTGCAATCACATCTGCACTGACATCTCTAAATTTAGAGAGTTCGGGAGTTAATTCAATTAATGCTTACTAGCAGAATAATTAACTCAAAACTGGGCAACTCTTCTTGCAGACGATTCGTTAGTAGAGGGACACCGCAAGGTGGTGTTCTATCCCCTCTCCTCTGGAACCTAGTGGTGAATGAAATCCTAACTAGTCTGGATGCGGAGGGTTTCAGAGTGATAGCTTATGCGGACGACGTTGCTATAGCAGTTTCAGGAAAGCATCTTAATATCCTAAAAGAACTCTTACAAAATGCCTTAGACAGACTAATACTTTGGGCTGATCGGTGTGGACTGGGTGTTAACGCACACAAAACCGATCTGGTCTTATTTTCGAGGAGATACAAAATTCCATTTGTCAACCCTCCTTATATAAAAGGAATCCAATTAAAATTCTCAGACGATGCTAAATACCTAGGTCTTGTCTTAGACAAAAAACTAAATTGGAAACGCAACGTACAGGAAAGAGTCAAAAAAGCTACTGTAGCTCTCTTTTCTTGCAAAAAAGATATTGGTAATAAATGGGGCTTACAACCCAGAATCACGCATTGTCTTTACACATCGGTAATTAGACCGATTTTAATGTACAGTGTAGTAGTATGGTGGACTGCTTTAGAGAAAGGTATAAACAGGGATAAGTCAAATAAAGTCCAACGTTCAGCCTGCCTATGTATAAGCGGATCGCTTCGCACGACCCCATCTGGGGCACTGGACACCTCACTCTATACCTAACACCTCTTGACATATTTAGCAAACAAATAGCTGCAAGCTCTGCAATTCGCCTCAATGCTTCGTCGCAGTGAACTAATATCAACATTGGCCACTCCGTAATTCTAAGGTACTTAGAATCAATTCCAAAGCACACAGACTACACCATCCCCCAACTACAATTCGACAGAAATTTCCAGATTTCTATACCTACCAGATCTTTTTGGGAGGATAGGACATTCTTGGAGGATGAGTCAATCCATTTTTACACAGATGGGTCAAAAACCAAAGAAGGGGTTGGTGGAGGTGTGTACCCTGAACGACTGAAATTAAGTCTTTCATTCCGCCTTCCCAATCATTGTAGCGTGTTCCAGGCCGAAGTAATGGCAATTAAAGAAGCACTATCCTGGCTCAAATAAAACGTTATATCTTGTTAGGATATACGAATCTTCTCAGACAGCCAAGCCGCTCTTAAATTTCTCGCGTCTGTCTCCACAAACTCTCAAACAGTCCAAGATTGTCAATCATCTCTTAATGAGATGACGGAACAGTTTAACATTCACCTCATTTAGGTGCCGAGCCACATGAGACATACCGTAAAATTGAAAAGCCGATGAGCTCGCCAAAAACGGAACACTTTTGCCTAATGTTAGACAAAAACATAACATAGGAACACCACTTGCTACATGCAAATATCTTCTCAAGCAATATGCTCTAGAAACAACAAATGCTAGATGGTCACAGAGTACCACCTGCCTAGCAACCAAGCAAATATGGCCAAGAATAGACTTAAAACGGTCAAAAGGCTTGTTATCACTTAGCAGACAAAGTATAAGCTCTACAATTGGAGTAATAACAGGACACTGCCTCATAGGAAGACATGCTCTGAGGCTAGGGGTCTACACAAATGACTTCTGTAGAAGCTGCATGGACGAGGAGGAAGAGGAAACAGTCCAACACCTTCTGTGTACATGTTCAGCACTCTCCATTAGAAGGAATAACTTTCTCGGTAATCCCTTCTTCGATAACACCAGTGAACTGGCAACGATTGACACAAAACGTCTCTCTAACTTTATTAAAAGTCTGAAATGGTTTGTTTGAATTCATTACTCTCCCATGAGTAACCTCATTAGCATTATCACAATGGACCCTTGAGTTCTACGTGCGTCAATGACATCCGGACAGCCACTCCAACCTAACCTAACCTAACCTAACCTATGGGCAAAAATCCATGTTCAAACTTTAAATGTGAATATCTCGATTAATACGCGTCTAAAAGGCATTAAAGTCGGCACCTAGAGGACAATTTTTGAACTCCAATATTTCTTGATCTAGACCACCTAGATGGCTGAAATTTAAGGATTGTGATCTAGGAATCATTCCCTTTTCATTGGTGTGCCTATCTTTGAATAAGACCAACTTACCGTTTCTTTGTAGCATCTGTAAGACTTCGTAGTGCAAGATAATTTTTAAGTCTTTAAAGTCTTTAAACCCATTTTT
This sequence comes from Eupeodes corollae, assembly GCF_945859685.1. NCBI lineage: Eukaryota > Metazoa > Arthropoda > Insecta > Diptera > Syrphidae > Eupeodes > Eupeodes corollae. The sequence continues at coordinate 88,087,860 of NC_079149.1, read as the reverse complement.
GCCACCTATGCCTTAATACAAAAGCTCCATTGACATCACGCTGAGTTCTTCCGATTAGGTCAATGTCATCAGCATATGCTAGTTATTGGAGAGACTTTTGAAAGATAGTGCCTCTATTGTTGACGTGTGAGCTCTGCACTATTTTTTCAAGCACGATGTAAAACAAATCGCATGACAGCGTATCACCTGATCTGGAACTTTTGTTGACATCTAAAGGTTCTGTTAAGTTGTTTCCAACCTCTATGGAGCAGCATGAGTTCTCCATGGTCATCCTTTACAAACGGACCAGTTGGGCAGGATTGCCAAAACTAGACCTGACTCTATACAGATCCATGTAGATACTGTCATATGCGGGCTTGAAATCGATGAAAAGATGGTGGGTGTCGATTTGGTGTTCTTGGGTTTTTTCCAGGATCAGTGTGTATATTTGATCGACTGTGGACTTTCTTGATAAGGAACTATCAGGTGAATGACGATGGGCTTTAGACTTTCACAAATTACAGCAGAGAAGATTTTATAGGCGATGTTTAGTAGACTGATTCCTCTATAGTAGGTGCAGGAGGTTCCATTCATTGGGCATGCTTTCTTCCGACCATATCTAACAGATAAGTTGGTGCATGCTCCTTACCAACTTATCTCCAGCTGCTTTAAAGAGCTCGGAATTCAAGCCATCCACTCCAGCGGCTTTATTAGACTTCAGCTTAGATATGGCAATCTTTACTTCGTCTAAGTCGGGAGGACGGGATTGTGCCTGACAGCGGAATTCAGTTCGTCGTCGCCGCTATAAAGCCTGCAGAAGTGGTCCTTCCATATCCTCAGCATTGACTGCGGTTCCACTATGATGTTTTCACTTTCGTCTTTGCAGCTTTCGGTTCTAGGTTTATGTACCTGTGAATTTCGTTTCACCTGTTCATAAGACTTTCGAACTTTATTCTTGCTTTGAAACCTCTCAACATCTTCGACCGCACGCTTCTCATGCCCTTTCTTTTTCCTTCTGTGAAGTCAGCGTTCCTCTCGCCTCTTCTGCTCATATAGCTCATAAGTAGCTCTCGTCCTTTTATGCAGCGCCGCTTTGTGTGCCTGTTGTTTGGCTGCATTTGCCTGCCGACATTCCTCATCAAACCCGTAGTTCCTTGTTGGTGGTTGCTTGAAACCCAACACGTCAGAGGCGGCTTTTCTGATTGCATCTTAGCAATGTTGCCACTGGTTATCGATATATTGTGTTGGCGGCAGCGAACTTTCCGAAAAAGGTTACTTCTAACTCGGCGGAGAAGGATTTGGCGATTTCTTGAGATTGTAGCCGTTCGAAGTTTTACCTTCTCCCAGCACCTCCCTGTTTTGCCTTGGATCTGGAAACCCGAAGTGCTACCTTGGCTTTAACGAGGTAGTGGTCCGAGTCGATTTTAGCTTCTCGAAAAGTTCGGACACCCATGATGCTGATGTTGCCGAATTAAGACTTGATAGCTCAAGACTTCTTGCCTAAGTCTGGCGCCAATGACGAAGCCGTATCCAAATAAGCACTGTTGGTTTTCGTGGTAGCTGTCACTATAGTAAATATCGCAGTTTTTCATCATCTTTTTGCCCGGCCCATCCCATAGTATTTCCTGGATGGTGGTGATGTCTGCTTTATAGCGGTCTAGGTCTGTTAAGGGACCTAGTATTCCACGTGCATATCCGAAGTTCGTTGTTCTTAATTCGTTTTCGTTGGTTGTCAACAGTAAATCCGTCCGTATCCGAGGCTTGTTGGTGCTGCGCAACTATGAAGCTTTAACGTGGCCAGGAAGTCACAAGGACGGCACAACCCCCAACCTGGAGGGCCAGATCCTAAGTATAACTCCAAGGATGGGGAGCCGGATAAAACCGCTCCTTACAGGCCTGGGCTCCGAATAAGTCGAAGAAGTCCTATGAGGTGTTCACTTAGAAGTTCAACCTTACTGGAACTGTAGACGCCACCGTTGATTAAATCTCAAGAATTCGTCCGCTGCCGTCTGGATTAAAAGAGCGGTGCCATAGTGGAAACACCTCTCCCCTCTCTCTCGTTTGCTGCCCCCAACAACTTTCCACCTGGGTTTTAACCAGATTTCAGAACAGAATTTATCTTAAATCGATAGCTCTATCGGTTCTTGAGATAAGGAATAATACATACACCCACATACATACAGCACTACACAAATCTTTTATTCACATTCTAATGACCTTGAAACGTCGAGAAATGCCAAAATTTTCAATTCGAAAAATCGGACCGATTACACTAACTTTCAATAGGAAGTTAAAAATTATATATACACGTTTTTATAAATATGTTTATATCTACAAAAATTTAATTTGAACTAAAGCAAACAATTTTAAGAGCTTTCATGAAGAGAAATTCAAAATATTGTGCAATATCAAAATATCTTATCCAACTCCAACCAATTTATCATTATTGTCCTTGTATTTCTGAGAATGTTTCAAATGTTTTCCCGTACATATCAACATTCTCATAACATATATTATAGATTATATTGTCACTTTGATAAATTAATATCTATTCCTCAGAGATGCTTTGTCCATTTTAACTTTCTTCAAAATTTTCTTCTTCCACTTCAATTAAAAGAAAACAAAATACCATCGGACACAAGCTTAGGTACTGCAGATACTCAAGCTTTAATTTTAAATGAATATCCTGAGATATCTTCCTTAATGTATCCTTTCTATTTTGGAATTACTTTGTGGAAATAATTGCGCTGGGCTAGTGTGCATCGATAATTTAGTAAAATTGTCCTTTCTATAGCCATATATGCTATAGACGAGATCCAAGTCTCCACTCACATAAACGTTGAAAACCGCAACCTTCAAAGTAAGAATATCTATACGAAAACAAGCTCTGAAAACTATCACATACAACATGCATTCATAAACTCTATTCTCTATTGCATAATTTACAATTTGATTGTTCTTCTTACTTATTTCCCCCAACTTCAATTTGAACTTAAACCTTAACCCAAAAAGTCCAAAAGAAGTATAGACCCAGCATCCCAATTTAACACCATAAAATCCGAAATTTTATTCAGCAAAAACTCTAATTGCACTTTTGGTAAACATATATTTGTTCGAAATACCGGATCAACAGAAATATTTAGCCAAAAGGCACTTTTGCTTCTTCTGTACTTCGAATCTTATTCTACAAGAGTATATGGATGGAGTTGGATATGTACGTACTGTAGGTACAGTTAATCTACCGTAGGTAAGGAAAAGGGCTGAAGTTTTTGATATGTTTTTTAAAGTGATAAAATAGGAAGTTTTGAGATATTTTCACTCATTTTTGAATAAACACCAAAAAACTTTGAAAAAATATTAACCCTTAACTGCGTTTGTTTTGTTTGTTATTAGACACACAAAGAATGAAGTTTGAGGTTATGGTTTCCAATTTTTCTTTACTCTTTGAAGTCAGCTTCAAAAAAAAAAACGGAGACCTCAATTTGGGTCCAGAGACTTAATTTAAATATATAAATTGAAATAGTCCACCTTTAAAGGAAGTTCTTAAAGCTGTGGACTTTTAGTCTAATGACACTGGTTAGGTTAGGTTAGGTTAGGTTGAGGGGCTTTACCGTCACACTTAGATCAATACAGACCCATTGTGATACCCTTGAGTATTGCTTATCAAGCTAATAAGAAAAATCTGTGTGTTCAGTTAGTCAAGCCATTTAGAGCCTTTGACGAAGTTCAGAATGTTTGTACCTGGAGTACTAGAGACTTCTTCTACATCCCCTAAGAAATAGTTGCCAAGCAGTTTCTTCCTTTTATGGGAGAGTGCGGGACAGTGACACACAAAGTGCGCAATGTCTTTGACACTGGTTAACAAGGTAATGTAAGTGGCTAAAGTTTGAATTCGAGTGTAAAATCAATCTATCACGTCAGGTTTTTGAGATACAATCTTTTATAATTCCAGGAAAACCTTATATTAGACTTTTTGAAGCTATGTTATTTCTTATGCCCAGTTAAAAAGAAAACCCTTACGAGGACCTTATGGCAATATGAGAAAGCCAGCTGGTTAGGTTTCTTCAGGAACTTTAAGTGGTCACAATTCTTCTATGTTACTATGATTGTGTTTTTGATTATATTCTAACAAGTAATCTGGTAGTAAGTAATGTAGGTAGTGAACCAACCTTCGTCACAAAAAATCGACAAGAAGTTTTAGATCTGACTCTCGTCTCGTTAAATCTCTCAAATAAAATATTTAATTGGAGAGTATCAAAGGAGAACTCGTTCTCCGATCATAGATACATCCAATTCTCACTTATTGAAGGGACCCCAAAACCGATCCAATTCCGGAACTATAGGAAAACAGATTGGCCAAAATATAGGGCGACTCTGAAAAATCTGATTAAACCAGAACTTTCGGATCCGCCCTTGTGCACTCTTGAACTCGATCAAAAGGTCGTTGAACTTACAGCAGCCCTCAATAAAGCCATGGAAACTGCCTGCCCCCTCACAACAGTGCGAGGAAAGAAGAAACCATATTGGTGGGCTGCTGAACTAGATATACTCAGGAGAGGTTGTAGAAGGCTTTTCAATCAAGCGAAAAAGACTAGACATCCCCAAGATTGGGATTCCTATAAAGAATCTCTCAAAAAGTATAAACTAGAATTGAGAATAGCCAAAAGATCCTCATGGAGATCCTTCTGTAACTCAATAGAAGAATCCGCGGAGGCATCAAGGATAAGAAAGATTCTCTCCACAAGTCCAACCATGCCCAGTTGTCTTAAAAAATCAGATGGTACATGGACTAACTCTTGAGAAGAAACGCTAAACCTGCTATTAGACACCCACTTCCCAGATAGCTCCCAATCCGTTAATACAACATACAGTCCTGGGTCGGGTATTAACTTAATTTTTCCTCAAGGTCTGGTTACAAAAGAAAAATTGACATGGGCTCTGAATAGTTTCAAACCTTACAAATCTCCAGGTCCAGATCAAATCATACCAGCTGAGCTACAATATACCATTGATATAACTTCGCCCATCATTGAGATGATCTTTAAAAGTTGTATAAATCTGGTCTATATACCTCGGCGCTGGAGAGATGTAAAGGTAGTTTTCATTCCCAAGGCGGGCAAATGCTCGCATGTCAACCCTAAGGACCTAAGACCTATTAGCCTATCATCTTTCATTCTCAAAACTCTGGAACGATTGATCGATATCCATATACGTAACAACATTGAGAAGAGACTATCAATGTCTCAGCATGCTTACTGCAAAGGGAAATTGGTAGAAACAGCCTTGCACACTCTGGTAGAACTATCGAATACTCCCTAGATAAAAAGGAATACACTATGGTGGCCTCCTTGGATATTGAGGGCGCTTTCAACAACGTTGACACATCCGCTATCACGTCTGCTATGACGACCTTAAACGTCGAATACTCAATCTGTGAGTTGATTAATCAATGCTAAAAAGCAGGATCATCAACTCCAGTTTGGGAGATTTTTGCACAAAAAGGTCTGTCAGTAGAGGCACTCCGCAAGGTGGTGTTCTGTCCCCTCTCCTGTGGAACATAGTGGTTAACCAACTACTAATATCCCTTGAGAGGGATGGCTACAGAGTGGTTACGTATGCCGATGATGTTGCTATCGCTGTCACAGGGGAACATCCTAATACACTGAGAGTCCTCCTCCAAAATACACTCAATATGCTCACTAGATGGGCTGATAACTGCGGACTTAGTATTAATCCTCAAAAAACAGACCTCGTCCTTTTCACACTGTTTCTTATCGCCAGTTAAAATTTCTATTTTTATTTCCAATTAATACAAAATAAAAATCAATTTCTTTTAACCTTCGTTATAATTACTTTTAATTCTCAAAAATATATATTTTATAAAATGGTGTCGGGTTGAATCGAATATAATCAGAATAATAATTGACCTTCCTTTTACTCAAGAAGGTTAAAAAGCTAACTTTTATAATTATAACATTAATGATTAGTTTGACAAGAAATGTCATATTGGGCTAATATCATATTATGTAATTCACAATAGTAGTTAAATCTTATTTAAAATGTTATGCATATTTGATTTATTTTGTTTTAAATGTTTCTTTAAAATAATATAAATATACATCTTTAACATATGTCAAACATTCTCCGCCCCGGTGAACGATGTTCGCAAATTGGCGCCTTGATGTAAGTGTCCAATCCGGCCCTGGCATATTTTTATTCGATGCGTAAGTACCCCCAAATTGTTTCTAACTTTCTTTGATAAGAACATGCAAAGAGAAAAAATTATTAGAGTAACATAAAACAAGACAAACAAGTTCAAGGTTAACAACAAAAAATAACAGTTTATGTTAGTGCATAACACCTGCACTCATAGTTTTCCTTATTGATTTCATTCAATGAGCTTTTACAACCGTTGCCCATTCAAGGTTACTGTACGATGTTCTTGTTGTTGTTTTCTCTTTACCAATGCACATTATTGAATTCGCCGTGGTCTATTGACGATCGTCTTTAAACGTAAATCGATTTTCATTGATGTCGGGTCGCGGTCGATCGTTATGTTTATTGTGCTCAGTGTTTTAAATTATATTTTTTGTATTAATTTATTAGTATTTCTCGTGCCGGGCGTGTGTAAGTGAAAAATGTTTTTTTTTTTTTTATTATTAAATTATATTATATTATTATCAAATTTATTATTATTACAAATTGGTAGTGCGGTTGCCAATGATTATTATTTTTATATTGATAATAATAAATTATGAAAAACATCAAAGTGATTGAGTGTTGCGTAAAGTGTTTGCTGCTGCTGTCGCTGCTGCTGCTGTCGCTGCTGCTGCTGTCGCTGCTGCTGCTGTCGTTGCTGCTGCTGTCGCTGCTGCTGCTGTTGCTGTTGAATCCGCATAAAGCGCGGGTTGGATGTGGTTTGGTGTTTTTTATTATGTTTTTCATTTTTATTTAATTTATATTTATATTTATATTTATTATAATTTAATTTTATTTATAAATTTTATAAATTTTATTTATTTGGGCTCTTTTTTTTTTTTTGTTTTTAATTATTAAAATTTTGTGTGTGCGTGTGTGCGTGTGCTTACGTGTTTCGGTAGCGTATTTTTTTTTTTTTTACGATTTCGATTTCGGGTGATGAATGTGTGTCATTTTACAATGCAAATAATTGCAAATGGCTGCCGATGTTATCCAACGTTGATGACGTCATATCGGATTTTGGTCTGAATTCGTTTTGAATTCAATTTGATTTAAAAATATAAAATAATTAATTAATTTTTAGTGTTGTGTGATAATTTTTAGCGGTAAAAAAAAATGTTTTAAATAATTTTCCATTGTGTTGTGTTGTTGATTTAAAATTTTGTGAAAATTAGTATAAAATTGTAATCTTGTTGTGTTGTGTAAATATTTATATAAAATATGAAAAAACTGAAAAGCCGACGGCGATTGGATTGTGTTTTTGCCGACGGGGTTTGATGGATTTGCCGAAGGGATTTCATCGATGGATTTGCTGGTGGTGTGGTGTAGTTAAATTTAATTATTTTTTTTTTTTAATTTATTTATTTGAATTTATTGTGTTGTGTATTAAAATTATTATATTTAATAAATTAAAAAAAAAATATTATAATGAGTTTTTCTTTTTTTTTTTTATTTTTTTTTTTAATTTTTTTTTTGAGATTTTGATTTTGTTACATTTTATTTCAAATAATTCTATTTCGAATTCTAATTTTATGGATTCTGAACTGGTTGAATGTTTTCTTTTTGAGATTTATTGAGTGGACTGTAAATGATTTAAATGTGGTGTTGTGTTGTGTGGAGTATTTGATCATTTTGATGATTTTAATATATTTAAAATCAACTATTTTTCGTAAGAATTTTTTTTTTTTTTTTTTATTATTATTATTGATTTAAATTAGGGTGTTTTCATCGGTCGAGGTGTTACACGGTAGGTAACAGATTTTCGTGATAGGCCGTTTCATAATTCCAGATTTTGTTTTTAGCGTTACCACTCGGACTAGTCCGTCAGCTCCCGGATGTGTGTCGGTTATTCTTGCTAATGCCCATTGGGATGGCGGAAGTCTTTCATCCTTGACCAAAACAAGACTTCCAACTTTAGGTTCGGCTTCCCTTTTCGTCCATTTTGGTCGTTGTTGCAATCGTGAAAGGTATTCTCCGTTCCATTTTTGCCAGAATACGTTGACGAGAGCTTGAGTCTTTTTCCATCTGTCTAGATAGCTCATGTTTTCTACGTTTTTGTCCTTTTGAGGAATTGTGAGCAAGGGTTCGCCAATTAGGAAGTGTCCTGGTGTTAAATAGTCTAGATCATCGATATTATCCGATAGAGGGCATAGAGGTCGGGAATTCAAACAGGCTTCGATCTGCGTGAGAAGTGTGTAGAGTTCCTCGAAAGTTAACCTCTCATCTCTTGTGGTTCGTTTTAGATGGTGTTTAACTGATTTCACACCAGCTTCCCAAAGACCACCAAAGTGAGGGGAAGCTGGAGGAATAAAATTCCAGTTTGTTCCTGAATTAGCTAGAGTCCCTGCGATTTCTTTCCAATCGTGTTTAGCTTCTTCTAGCATACGGGCTAATTCGCGATTAGCTCCCACAAAGTTCGTGCCGCAGTCGCTATAAATTTGGGCACAAATGCCTCGGCGTGAGGTGAAGCGACGAAGAGCTGCTAGGAATGCCTGTGTTGTCAAGTCTGACACTGTTTCGAGGTGGATTGCCTTGGTAGACAGGCAAATAAAAATGGCAAAGTATCCTTTGAAAGTTTTAGCTCCTCTTCCTTTCCATGTTTTAATTTCTATAGGACCGGCGTAATCAACTCCTGTATGGGTGAACGGTCTGGATATTCGTACTCGTGGTGCTGGCAGGCTTCCCATGAGTTGTTGTAGACTCCTTTTTTTGTATCTGAAACATATTGGGCAATTATGTATATGTTTTTTTACGTGTTGTTTAAGTCTTGTTATCCAGTAAGTCATACGGATGAAGGCCGCAGTTTGCTGATTTCCTCCGTGTAGGGTCTTATTGTGTGCATCTCGCATCACTAGTTCAGAGAAGTGGTAATTGGGTTTTAGAATGATCGGATGTTGCTGGTTATATGAAAGTAGTGTGTTCTCGAGTCGGCCACCCACACGAAGTAACCCATTACCATCGATGAACGCATTAAGTGATAACAAGGATTTGGGAATTGTATTTTTATTCTCTAATTCACTCAGTTCTGCAGTGAACATGAGCCTTTGTACTGCTTTATGCACCAAGAAGGCTGCAACTTGTAGCTCATCTGGATTCAATTCTCCGGAAATCCTTAATGTTTTTCGTCTTTTTGCAAGGCAATTCCATTTAAAGCGGTAACAGAATGCAATTGCTCTGATGATCTTTGATAGTCGCGAACACCTTAGTATACATCTGTTAATGTCATCATCTGCTTCATCAGAGTTGGCTATTAAGCATTGTTTCTTTTCCGTTCTCCTTTCAATTTCGGTTTCGAGAGTAGATGGTTGTACGGGTATTTCAAATTGCCACTTTTCTCGCAAAAATGAGGGCCCTATCCACCAAAGGTCTTGTGTTCCCAACGCTGAAGGTGAAACGCCCCTAGATGCTAAATCAGCTGGGTTATGGTCTGTTGGAATGTGTTTCCAAATATCGCAGTTTGTTAATCGTTGGATTTCAGCAACCCTGTTACTGACAAACGTTGTCCATTTGGAAGGTTGTGCTTTAATCCAAGCCAACGTAATCATTGAGTCTGACCATGCGTATACCTTTGCGTTCGAGACATGCAGAACTTCTTTTGTGTAATTTAATAGTGATGCCAAGAGAACAGCTCCACAAAGTTCTAGTCGTGGTAGACTGACTGTTTTCAATGGAGCCACCTTTGTTTTCGATATTAGTATATGCATGTGAATATTCTCGGCATTATCAAGGACACGTATGAAGACAACTGCTCCATAAGCCTTCTCCGACGCGTCACTAAAACCGTGAAATTCCACCGATTTCTGTGTATTGTGTGTATTTATCCACCGTGGGATTTTAACGTGTTGTATTAAAGGCAATTCCTTCTGAAAAACTTGCCATTCTTCTTTAAGATCTGATGAAATGGGTTCATCCCAATCGGTTCCTCTGCACCATAATTTTTGCATTATGATCTTGGCTTTGATCACACATGGCGCAATCCAGCCAAGCGGATCAAAAAGTTTTGCAATTGCTGATAGCATTGTCCTTTTTGTCACTTCATCGGTTTCCTGTTGAAAGTTTTTGAACGAAAATGAGTCTTCTTGTGGATTCCATCTTATGCCTAATGTTTTGACATGATCTTTTGATTGAAAAGGCACTTCAAAAGTTATCTCACAATCTTCTTTGGGTAAGTCTTGCAGAAGATCTTTGCAGTTGGACGTCCACTTCCGAAGTTTGAGGCCTGCAGACGCCAAAAGATTTCGTGTTTCTTCGCGTTTTATACGAGTTTCGTCTATAGAATCTCCTCCACTGATGAAATCGTCTACGTACATCTCACTTTTAACCGCAAGAGCTCCCTTTGGATACCTTTCAGACTCATCATCAGCGGCTTTGTGTAGGACACGAATGGCCAAATAAGGCGCACAAGCCGTGCCAAAAGTGACCGTCTTCAGTTTAAAGACCTTGATGGGTTGCTTTGGATTTTCACGCCAAATAATGAGTTGATAGTATCTATCCAGTTCTTGCACAAAAATTTGGCGATACATCTTCTCTATATCAGCTGTTATTGTAAATTTGAATGCTCGCCATTTTAAAATTATGTCAACAATGTTCTTTTGAAGTTTAGGACCTGTCATCAGGTGTTGATTTAAGGATGTACCATCATAGGTTTTTGAGGCTGCATCAAAAACGACTCTTAATTTTGTGGTAGAACTCGATTCTTTAAATACAGCATGATGAGGAAGAAAATAGTGAAAAGGGGTTTTCAAAATTGGGTCGTTTACGTCTACTTCTTCCATGTGTTTCAAACTGAGGTATTCCATGATACATTGGCTGTAACTTTCTTGCAATTTTGGGTCCCTTTCAAATCGTCGTTCCAAAGATAAAAAACGTCGAGTTGCCATTTCTTTGCTGGATCCTAGTTCAGGATGAAATCCTACTTTAAATGGAAGATTCACTTCGTACCGCCCATCACATAATCGCTTGGTTGTTTCATTAAAATACTTTTCGCAGGCAATATCCTCTTCTGAAGCTCGAATCACGAAAGGAATTTCTTCAATCTCCCAAAATTTTCGGATTTGTGTATCGAGATCAATGTGTTGGAAGAAACTTCGGATCGACTTTGGAGTAACTTCAGGATTCTTACCCAATATAATCCACCCCAATTGGGTGTTTTGTGCAATGGGAGCGACTACGTGCTCGCTGCGAATAATTTCCGGTAATATAATGTCCGGATAAACATCTGAGCCGAAAAGTATGTCGATTGGAGCGGGAACATAAAATTCAGGATCTGCTAACTGCAAATTAGCCAGATGATCATAATTGTGTGGTATCATTTTGTGGGTCGGAAGAAGGCCAGTCAACGATTTAAAAATGTACGCTTTGGTTGCGCCTTCAAACGTCGAATGTTTAGATTTAAACATTATGTTAACGTAACTGTGACTGATGCCGCTGCTGACCTTCCCTAGCCCTGATACATTAACATTTGTTTGGTGTTGGGTGAGATTTAAAAGCCTTGCTGCTGACTCAGAGATAAAAGTGGCATCTGAGCCTGGGTCAATAAGTGCTCTGAGATCTGAAAATCTTCCATATTCACATTTAACTCTAACGATCGCAGTGGCTAATAAAATTTGAGTCCCGTGGACTTGAGACGCATAAAAATTGTGTCGGGTATTGCAACCAGGAACACTTTCGCCTGTTGGTTGGAAAGCAGGAGCATTTGGATTCACGGCTACCTGTTGGTTCTGAAGTTGTGAACTTCGTTGTTGAAAATGTGTTGAGTTGTTCGCATTAGAACTTGAATTTTGTGAAATTGAGTTACTAGGATTAGAAATCGTGTTTTGTGTGTGTAAATTGTTGTGCAAAAAAGAGTGATGTTTTTGGTTACAAAAATAACAGGACCGGTTACTTAAACAAAAACGAGTTTTGTGGCTGTAAGCAAGACAGTTTTCACACACTCCAGCTTGCTGTACAGCCTGTTGCTTTTGTACCGCATCCATGTTTAAAAACCGATAACATTTCATCAACGAGTGTTGTCCTTTTTTGCAAATTTGACATTGATATTGCGTTTTAAATTGTTGTTTTTGGGTTTTAGCATGAAATGTTTTAGCTGTGACAGGCGATTTCGTGACTGGCTTTGGCTGTGTAGTGCAACTGGCTTGCTGCACAATAGCTTCCAAAGTCCGAAAACGTGATTTAAGAAAATCAGTAAAATCGGCGAAGGTTGGGAGTTCTTTGTTATTGCCGAGCTTTTCTTCCCATAGCTGTTGGGTTTTGGCGGATAGTTTTTGAAAGAGAATATAAATTAATATTGTGTCCCAGTCCTTCACTGGTAATCCTAAATTTTCCAGTGCGTGAACAACTTCGATTGTTGTGTCAAGTAAGCTTTTAAGGGTTTCGGCAGATTCCTTACTTTGTACAGGTTGGCCAAAAAAGACCTTGAGATAAGAATTGACCAAAACTCTTTTATGATCATACCTTTCTTTCAATAAATCCCATGCCTTTGCATAATTCCCAGAACTAAGATCTAAATGATGCAGAAGACGTTCGGCATCGCCTGTCAAACTTTCTTTCAAAAAATGCATTTTTTGGATCTCGTTCAAGCCAGGATTGTTATGAACAAGTGACGTAAAAATATCGTGATAGGAACGCCACGATGTATAAGACCCCGAGAACGTGGGAGGTTTGATTGGAGGAAGCTTGAGGACATTTGGCTGTGACTGGTGTATTGCTGATGGAAGGCCTGTTGATGGAGGTGCTCCCACTGTAGGCGTAAGTGGAGCGGACGGACTTAATTTGTCTAAACCATCCATCATTTCAGTCCTATATTCGAGATAAATGGCGCGAATTTGATCGAACACCGCTATCATGTCTTCCTTTTTAAAATTCTCTTCGAGCTTCCCCCCGCTAACGATTTCCTCGTGATATCGTTTGGCATTTTCTAAATTTTGTTCAAGTAGCTCCATGCGAGTTTTTCAAATAGTTACTCGTTCGACGAGCCTGGCCTGTCTTCTTAAAATTAGAAAAGTCGCGCTCTAATTGCGCCAAAACTTCTTTTTGAAGCTCCCCAAACGACATAATGGACTTTTGTTATTTAAAAAATGTAATAAAAAAAAGAGCAAAAAAAAATACTTTAAAAATGAGGACTTACTTTGTGTGCCTTCGATGGATGTTGTAGAGTTGAGTTTGGAATTAATTACGCGTCGCGGGAGCCCCGATTTGCACAGCACAATTATGTTCTTTTTAAATAATTTAAATTTATAGTCAATTGTAATTTATTGTTTTTTGTTTTACGCAATATTCTTGCACAACTTATTAATTTTAAAAATTAAAGTTTAAAAATGTCTATATATATATGTATATATATATGTATATTTCACTTTATATAAAAGACAAATTTACACACTTTTCTTTTTGTTTTAATTAATTTAATCTAATTTAAGGCTCGAAGGACCAATGTTTCTTATCGCCAGTTAAAATTTCTATTTTTATTTCCAATTAATACAAAATAAAAATCAATTTCTTTTAACCTTCGTTATAATTACTTTTAATTCTCAAAAATATATATTTTATAAAATGGTGTCGGGTTGAATCGAATATAATCAGAATAATAATTGACCTTCCTTTTACTCAAGAAGGTTAAAAAGCTAACTTTTATAATTATAACATTAATGATTAGTTTGACAAGAAATGTCATATTGGGCTAATATCATATTATGTAATTCACAATAGTAGTTAAATCTTATTTAAAATGTTATGCATATTTGATTTATTTTGTTTTAAATGTTTCTTTAAAATAATATAAATATACATCTTTAACATATGTCAAACACACACGGAAATACAAGATCCCAGTAATTGTACCTCCTTCAATAAAAGGTATACCACTAATTTTTACCAATGAAGCCAAATACCTTGGTCTGATATTGGACAAAAAATTAAGTTGGAAATCCAATATACAGGAAAGAGTTAAAAAAGCTACAGTAGCTCTTTTCCTTTGCAAGAAAGCTATAGGAAGCAAATGGGGTTTTCAACCTCGCATAACCTACTGGCTATACACATCGGTCATCCGACCAATACTTATGTACGGGATTGCAGTATAGTGGACTGCACTGGAGAAAGTCACATACTGCGACATACTCAGCAGAGTTCAGCGCACTGCATGTCTCTGCATAAGCGGGGCATTGAGAACCACACCCTCAGCAGCGTTAGACACTCTCCTCCATCTGACACCCCTCGACATCTTCAGTAAACAAGTGGCAGCTAGTACAGCGATAAGACTCGACGCCTCATCTCAATGGACCAACAACAATGTGGGACACTCCATTATTTTGAACCTCTTTGGTTCTATACCAAAGTACATAGACTACACTATACCTAAACCCCTATTTGGAAAAAACTTCCAGGTATCCATTCCATCCAGAGATGAATGGGAAGACAAAAAACTCCTGGATAACAAAAGTATTCATTTTTATACAGATGGATCTAAGACAAATGAGGGAGTTGGTAGTGGTGTGTACTCAGAAAAGCTTAATCTAAGCATCTCATTCCGCCTCCCTAATCATTGTAGCGTTTTTCAAGCGGAAATTTTGGCGATCAAAGAGGTTCTCTCCTGGCTAAGAGAAAACGTGATATCAACTTCTGATATCCGCATCTTCTCTGACAGTCAAGCTGCTATCAAATCCCTTGACGGTGTCTCGACACAATCTTTGACGGCTCTCGATTGTCGATCGTCTCTTATGGAGATGGCGCAGCAATTTAACATTCACCTCTGTTGGGTGCCGGGCCACAGAGACATCACAGGTAATTGTAGAGCCGATGAACTCGATAAAAATGGAACCGTCAAACCTATTTCACCTGAAAGGGAGAAGATAGGTATACCGATAGCTACATGTAAACTTATGCTAAAAGAAACAGCTTTTGCGATAGCAAATTCTAGGTGGCACAGCTTACCAACATGCGCAGCCACAAAACTCATATGGCCTTCACTGGACCTAAAGCGCTCTAAAGACTTGTTTTCTCAAAGCAGACTTCATATTAGCTCCCTAATAGGTGTCCTTACAGGACACTGTCTTATAGGCAGACACGCAATACGACTTGGCGTAGCCTCAAATGACTTCTGTAGGAGCTGCATGGACGAAGAAGAAGAGGAAACAATCTCTCATCTCTTATGCACCTGCCCTGCTCTTTCACTCAAACGAAAACTTTATCTGGGGGACTACTCTTTTGATAATCCCAGCGAACTAGCTAAAAAGGATATTAAATATCTTCTTCGCTTTATAAAAAGCTCAAAATGGTTCTACTAGTTAGAAGTAATTCTCTAGATTCATGTGGTATCACAATGGGCCTTTCTCTTGGCCTAAGTGTGTGGATTCTAAATCCGCAGCCACGTTAACCTAACCTAACCTAACATGATTGTGACGTGGATTCAGGAGGAGATATAGTTACAAACCTAATTCTCTGTTGAGTGAGAAACTTTAACCCCAAATAGGGTAAGATCTATCAAACCCAAAGACAACTCAAGGTTTCATTCGAGCTGTAAAAAGGTTTTTATGATCAAAGATGTAAGTTTCCGGATTTATAAATCCAACCCCACTGAGAAAAACCAGAATTAGTTTAAACAAGCTAGAAAGACTTGTAACGGCTGGCACAAAGTTTTTTGTTAATTCGAAGCTGCCAATGAGTTACATGACTCTTCCTGTACTTTAAAGTTGGATTTTATGGGACCAACTTTCTTTCCCAATCGTACAGTTGTAAGAGGAGTTAAAGATCTTGACCTATAAAGATCCACTGGCCGGATTATATCCCCGGCATATTATTCTGAAGAGGTGTTGTTCAACGCTGACAAAACCACTCCGTAAGTTTTCCATTTGTCCTACTTTGCAGGCCTCTTTCCAAATGGATGGAATACTGCAATTGTTGAGCCTGTCCCGAAAAAAGCTGAATCCTCCTCACCCTCTAACTATCGTCCAATCGCACTTACATCCCTTCTTTCAAAGGTCATGAAAACGATGATTTATTTTCAGCTAAAGAAATATCTCGAAGAATGAAAGCTTCTTAATGATTGGCATTATGATTTTTTCTGAAACTTTTAGCAAAATAAATTGTTTCGCTGATGCCAGTACCTTCAACTTTTTATATTCGTTTTTAGCTTATCGTCCTCGGTCTTCGGATGTGGACTAAAAACGATAGTGTATGGTTAGTTCATTGTCCAATGGGTATTCAAAAACAGTGTAGAATTTAATGCTTTGGAAACGGAATATTGTCTTCTATCGCAAAAGCGTAACCCTTTCAAAATGACACTATCCATGGGTGGTCCTTTCATGGGTTAGACTGAACAGTTTTTAGTTCTAAGTATGTGCATCACAAATCACTTGTTGTGGAGTTATCTCATATTCCTCATAGCCAAAACTGCTGCCAAGTGTTAAGGTTTTCTGTGAGGATGCAAGAAGTTTCTTACTCCTTCTAATCTAGCTATAATTAACAAAGCTTTTATTCGTACTATAAAACAAGTATGTAAGCCGGCCAAGGCTTGAAACCTCATCCCGACTACCGACTATCAAGTACCGATTGAAGCCAACAAAACTGGTTCTCCTGCTACACCCTATCAGTTCGGTCCCGTTCGGTCACAGCCGATTGTACAGGAGTCACCTATCCTCTGGTGGAATGAAGCCCTTCAAGCGTGCACTCTCAAAATACTCGTCGTTCGCATAGAACGCCCCGAAAATTAAATTGTTGGTCGAAGACATAGCTCTTGCAATGTGACCTCGAACGAGTTTTATCACGAAATTGTCAATTCTGTTGATTCGAGCCCCGTTGTCTTAGACCCCGTTGGAATAGTAATGCACGTAAGAAGATTCGGCTGTTCGATATTAGCCGGTACAGCGTCTTAAACACAGCCGCTTGAAAACCCCAAACTTCTCCATCTGGGAAGGGGTAACGTTGGACCACACAGGACAACTAAAACGATCATCGGCCTTATGATGGCTATGTAGCAAATTACCTTCACTCTGGGGTCAAGACGACTGCTGTAAAACAGCCGTTTCGTCGGAGCGAAAGCTCCTCTGGCCCTGGTCAGAACTGCATTTATATGTCTGTCGAAATATAGATATTGATCTAACCAGATACCGACGTACTTCACTACACTTTTTCTCGTTAATCACTGCCAGTGAAGATCAACGATGACCATCTTGCGCCAATTCTTACACGTATCCCTCGTGGCCCTAGCCAACGGAGTCCGGAACAGAATTGTCTCTGACTTCTGGACATTTATTTTCAGTTTCCAGTCGTCGCAATATCGCTGAATCTTGTCGAAATCACGCTGCAAGAGAATTCTAATAACCTCAACCTTTTGGGCCGCAATTAGATCGTCGGCGTACGCATTGCCATTGTTAGACTATCTATCAGATCGCTGGTGGCTGAAGAATTCACTGCTCCCTGTTGAAGACCATTTTTAATTAAGAATGTTGTGGTCTAAGTTACATTACATTAAGCATATCATAACGTATATACAACAATAGTTTGCTTATGCCAAGCGTGCTTAGTTTTAGGTAAAAACCCTTTAACCATACGCTGTCAAAGGCCTTTCCGAAATCAACCAGAACAGCACCTGTGCATTGTTGTTTTGCTTCATTCCATTGGATATCGGAAACGACTTTAGACGCAGCATAAAGTGTGTCATGACCCGCCTTGAACCCGCACTGTTTATCCGGAATTATTTTGTTGCCCGCAGCCCACTTAGTCAGAGCCCTATTGATGATCTTCTCGAAAACTTTGCTGATGCTCGGAAAAAGACTTATCGGAAAAAGGGGACAGATTTCAACTTTATAGAGTAAAAATGTAACTTGTTGTTGACTTACGTTGATCGACTTTATTTGCCCAGTCGGCAATGCAAAATCTTTGAATCTTTGCAGGTTCCTGAAAATAGATAAACTTCTTTGAATAAGAGGGAACTAATTGCTTTCATAGCACTTTGGACTTTTTTTTGCCTCTTCTGCTGTCGAAAACATTTTTAGGGAAATATTCTGATTCAAATCTAAGGGTGTCGATACAGGAATTTAGTACAAAATTCCAACTCGCTTCAGAATCGAGTTGTCGAGGTCGTATTTGGATGCAATCGTATTTGAAAAGACGAATCTACGAGTCCACCAATTTGCATTTGATTCGATCCCGTTTGCCTTTTGGCAGGTCTACTAAATTCCATGTATGATTTGAATGGTAAGAATAAAATTCGGTTTCAATTGCTTTTTGCCACATAGGTGTTTCAGGGCGTGACAATGAATCAATCTTCAACACTTTCGGGGTCAATATCTTCAAACTTGACATTAAAAACTACCTGATATTTTATATTTGGCTTAGGAATGCGATCGGACCAACGAACAGTAACAACATCTTCTTCAATCAAATAAAGTGCAGCTTCAACATCATCATCGAAACGTATTCTGCCTTGAGTATTACTTTCGCTTTTAATGGAACTCATATCGCCTTCGTCAATTTCATAAGCGCTGACGTTGTTTTCGTCACAATGAATCTAATAAATTTTAACAGCAATTTTTTGTATAACCATTTTGACAAGACGGTAAGCCTTCGATTTTTACACTTTTACACAGATGGTTCAAAAACAAATGAAGGGGTTAGTGGAGGTGTGTATTCTGAACGACTAAAATTAAGTCTCTCATTCCGCCTTCTCAATCATTGTGGTGCGTTCCAAGCGGATCTTTAGGTAATGAAAGAAGTCTAGTCCTGGCTTAAAGAAAAAGTGATATCAACATGTGATATCCGTTTTTTCTCTGATAGTCAAGCTTCTCTGGACTCTGTCTCTACAAATTCTATAACAGTCCATAACTGTCTCTATTGGAGAGGGCTCAACAGTTAAATATTCACCTTTGTTGTGTGGCGCGGCGGGCCATAGATTAGATACATTTCAGGAAATTGTAAGGCAGATAAACTCGTCAGTTTATCGTTCTGTCACCACATGTCAGGTCACGAAAAATTTCATGGTCTACACTAGATTTAAAACGTACAATATGCTTGCTATCTCTAAGCAGAAGCGGGCACTGTCTAATAGGAAAGCACGCTGTGGCTAGGCATTTTCTCAAACGACTTTTACAGAAGCTGTATAGATGAAACTGTTCTTCACCTAGTCTGCTCCAGCTTATGGACCTACCCAGGAGAATTCTTTTCAGGGTTTTTGACTTTTTACATAATACTTAAGCCTCAATGAACTTAATTACATTGCAGGTTTGTTTACTACTTACTTACTTACTTAAGGTGGCGCTACAGACCTGTGCGAACTAGGGACTCACCCAACAAACTTCTCCGTCACTGAACAGCCCTTACAGCTCCTCGTTCCATCTACTCCTCCACTCCCCTTCGATGCATACGGGACCGTAAATCACACGAAGAACTTTTCTATCGAAAGGACCCAAGATGCTTTTATCCGTTTTTATCATATCCCATGCTTCTGCACAGTATATAGCAGGACGAGGATGATGAGGGTCTTATAAAGCGACACATTGGTCCCTCGAGAGAGAACTTTATAACTCAATTGTTTTCTTAGTAAAAAGAAACAGAGGTTAGCAAGAGTTGTTCTGCGATTTATCTCAGCGCTGTTGTTGTTTTCTGCGTTTACAGCGGGGCCTAGGTAGACGACTACCTTGACTACCTCAAAGTTACGTCTGTCGATGGTGACGTTTTGACCAAGACATCGGTGTTGTAGGTCCTTTTCTGACGGCAGCATGTACCTTGTTTTGCCCTCATTAACCTCTGCCTCCATACTCACAAAAGCCCAATTGACATCACTCTGAGTTCTTCCGATTATGTCAATGTCACCAGCATATGGCAGTAATTGGACAGACTTTTGAAAGATAGTACCT
This sequence comes from Eupeodes corollae, assembly GCF_945859685.1. Classification (NCBI taxonomy): domain Eukaryota; kingdom Metazoa; phylum Arthropoda; class Insecta; order Diptera; family Syrphidae; genus Eupeodes; species Eupeodes corollae. The sequence continues at coordinate 88,067,833 of NC_079149.1, read as the reverse complement.
ATAGTGTTGACATGCGAGGTCTGCACTACTCTTTCAAGCACAATGTTAAGAAAATCGCATGACAGCGCATCACCTCGAAAGGTTCTGTTAAGTTGTTTTCAATCTTTATAGAGCAGCGTGAATTCTCCATGGTCAGGCCATCCGATACAAATGGACGAGTTTACTAGACATGGCTCTATAAGCTCGCCCCTGTAGATGTTGTCATATGCGGCCTTGAAAGCGATGTAAGGATGGTGGGTGTCGATTTGGTGTTCTTGGGTTTTTTCCAGGATCTGCCGTAATGTGAATATTTGATCGACTGTGGACTTTCCTGGTCTAAAACAACACTGATAAGGACATATCAGGTTGCTGCCGATGTGCCTAAGACGTTCACACATTACAGCAGAGAAGATTTTATAGGCGATATTAAGTAGACTGATTACCCTATAGTTGATGCAGTTTAGAGGGTCTTATATCTTCAGGATCGGGCAAACAATACTGAGGTTCCATTCATCGGGCATGCTTTCTTCCGACCATATCTTACATATAAGTTTTTGCATGCTCCTTACCAACTTATCTCCAGCTGCTTTAAGGAGTTCGGCATTCAAACCATCCACTCCAGCGGCTTTATTAGACTTCAGCTTAGATATGGCAATCTTTACTTCTGTCTAAGTCGGGAGGACGGGATTGTTGGCTTTCGTAGTTTATGTCGAATAGATCATCCTGCCTAAAAGCGGAATTCGGTTCGTCATCGCCGTTGTACAGTCTGCAGAAGAAGTCTTTACATATTCAAAAAATAGACTGCTATTCCACTGTGATGTTTCCTTTGAGTGACAGTTGTTTGGTTGCATTTGCCTGCCCAAATTCCTCATCAAACCAGGGGTTCATTGTTGGTGGCTGTTTGAAACCCAGCACATCAGATGCGGCTTCTCTGATTGCATCTTGGCAATGTTGCCACTGGTTTTAGATACATTGTGTTGGCGGCAGAGAACTTTCGAGAGAGGTTACTTGTAACTCGGTCGGAAAAGGATTTGGCGATCTCTGGCGATTGTAGCCGTTCGACGTTGTAGCTTCTCCCATCACCTCCCTGTTTTGACTTGGGTATGGAAACCCGAAGTGCTACCTTGACTACAGCGAGGTAGTGGTCCGAGTCGATGTTAGCTCCTCGGAAAGTTCAGACATCCATGATGCTGGCGTCAATCGCAATACGGTCAATCTGTTTGGCGGTAGATTGATCTGGAGAACTCCAAGTTCCTTTGTGGATGTTAGGTGTGAAAAACCCGTACTGGCTGCAATGAGGTTTCGCCCGCAGCAAAATCTATGAGCCTGAATCCGTTGTCGGAAGTGTTGTCGTGCAGGCTGTTTTTCCCGATTATTCCACCAAAGTGTTCTCCCCTTCCTAGCTTGCCATTAAAATCGCCCAGGACTATTTTAATATCGTAGCTAGGACACTGCTCATATGTTTTGTCTAAAAGCTCGAAGAACAGATCCTTGGTGTTGTCGTCTTTCTCTTCTGTGGGGGTGCGCGCATATCAGGCGATAGTTGTCGAATTTAGCTTTGATGCGTATGGTCATGAAGCGCTCATTAATGAACCTAAAGCTCGAGACTGTTGACTAAGTCTGACTCCAACGACAAAGCCGCATCGAAATAAGGTTTTCGTGGTAGCAATCACCATAGTAAATATCGCAGTTTTTCATCCTCTTTTTGCCCGGCCCATCAAATCGTATTTCCTGGCTGGCGGTGATGTCTGCTTTAGGGCCTCCTGTCTAGGGCCTCCGCTAATTCTTCGGCCGCACGTGGTCTGTTCAGGGACTTAACATTCCACGTGCATATCCGAAATTCGTTGTCCTTAATTCGTTTGCGTAGGTTGTCAAAAGTATATCCGTTCGTATTCGAGGATTATTGGGGCTTCGAAACTATGTTTATTACAACCCTTTAAATTTTTGTACAATTTAGAAACTGAACAAACGTTAAGAAATCAAGGAAGGATTTGTGATGAGTGTAATTTTTGAATATTAAGAAAACACTATATTCCAAAGTACGACAACTCTTTGTGTCTAGAATATTACATGTCCACCGTAATTTCCTTGTGTCAAAAGACTGACTGACTGTACTCGAATTCCAGCTTGAAATTTTCCCAATTTCCATGCTTCATCCCCACCAATTAAATACAATAGTTTCTATCATTTCGGTCTTCGGCGTCTTCCGCAGTAATTAAAAAACAAAAGATCGTTCTAGCGAAGGGAAAGAGATTACAGAAAAGGAAACCCCAGAAAAGAATTGAACAATATTTAAAAAGAAAAAGAAAAAAAAACCTAAACAATCAAGGATATTTTTGCTAAGGACCGTCTTCTTCATCTATTGGCGCATTCTGCCGGCTTCCAGCTTTACCATCAGAAGCAGAAGCAGTAGCAGTGGTGTCAGTCCAATTGCACACTGCAATACACATTACATTCAGCAAAAGCAAGCAATATAGCGCAACAATGATGATACAACTTAATTGAATTGTTTACTTGAACCCTGGTAGTTCATGGTTTCGCTTGATGTCTCTATGTCTAGTCCTTGTGTGATAAGGATATTTCTGTGCATTTAAGATTCTTGATGGACATAACAAGTGCAATTTAGAGTGTTCAGAAAGAGTGGACACGGACAGACAGCAGCCAGAAGGAATACAGAAAGTTAAAAGAGTGTAGGTAAATGTTGAAGTGTAATTAACTTGAATGGAGACACTTAGTGCACATCAGAGGACATCCGCTTCGTCCTTATGATATTTGTTCTGTGTTATGAGAATCTTTGTACAATTTTCACAATCATGCAAAATATCCTTGAAATTTGTTTACCAACTATAAGTAGAAGTACAAATGCATTTGTTGATCCTGAAAAACATGGCAAACAATTTGCGCAAAACTACTGTCTCAAGTGCATGACTTGGGTAAACTACAACTACAACTAAAACTACTATTAAGAATATGTCGTCGCTCGTCGTCATCGTCATCGTCCTTGTTCACGTCCTTGGTCGTATGGATAACAACTTTTCAAGACAATGAAATCATAATTATCCTTGAACATGAATTGAACATACTCTGTTCCTCAGTCTGTTCGAAAAGTAGGTATACTCGTACATAATCAAGTAAGTTTGACTTCCTCCGGGGGTCTCCTCTCAATATCCCAACTGCATGAAGGAAGCTCATCTTTCGACTTCTTGGCTTCTTTCGTTTTATAGCTCTAAGGCCAAAGGAGATTCTTACATAGTTTGTGGTGTTGGAGCGGTACGTGATTGAATTTTTAAAACCGACTCAACTCCTCGGTTTCATTGAATCAAAATGAACTGTGTTGTCTAATGGAAAGAAGGATCACGAGGAAGTTAATTGAATTTTTTCGTCCTTTTTTTTTATATCTAAAGTTGAATAGCAAGATGGTTTTTATTTATATTGTTTTTGTGTTTTGTAACTTTTTTCTTTTTTTTTTCAGAGTGCGGTGCGCGGTAGCGAACGCGAAAATAAAGTACTGCCAACAAATAATTTTATTTTGAAGTTGAGCAGCGGCGGCGGCGTTGGTTTGAATAGAAGTTGCAAATAATACGCAAGTATAAGAGTTGAGCCACAGAGTGGGAATACAAATAAAAATTGTATAAAAGTTTCGGTTTTAATTAGAAAAGGCAAATTCCAAGGAGAACGGAAATATGTACTCGAAATGGCATAATTACTTGGAATTCAACTGACCTAATTTTAATTTGAATGAATTCCTACGAGAGCTAATAAATTATGTAGAATATTGTGTTTTTATTTTTGTTTGATAATTTTAAATCCTTGCAGCAGTAATATTTGGTATAAACTTAAGTTAGAATATATTTAGGACTTTTTTATATTTTGTATCAGTGTCCAGAGAGAGTAATAAACATTTATTTCATATACAATATTGGAAATTGTTTTTAAAAATATGAGGCTTCTATATGTGACAATATCTTAAAGAGTCCTGATAGAATACCATAATTTTAGTTTGAAAAAAATTGTGTCTTATGTTTCCTATCCATTGTTTCTTCTTTTCAGAGAGTTTTTGAAGTTTTCTAAGTTCCTTGACCTTAAAAAATATACATACCTAACGCCACCTGTCCATGAAAAAGGTATAGCGAAATTTTCTGCTATTTCTAAATTGTTTGAATGAAAAAAAATGTATCTTTGCAGGCTTTATCAAGGAATTACACAAAATAGTCATGAAATTCAGACTATTTCGGTATGTGTATTCCGTCATATTTTAATAAATATTATAGCGTCATGTTTAGGAGTAACCATTCTGTTATGTCTATATATATATTATTGTGCTATATGCATAACCCCTAGATCCGTACTATAAGTAAAATCACAAGAATACATGTAATAGGTTAAGTATGTAATTATGTTAAGGTCAGTCTTATAAGTCATCTTATAAAATAAACATCATCTTAGCTCTTAATACAACTTCTTTTGTTAAGCAAGTACTGTGAAGGTACATGACATTTTTGGCGACGAGGATTATGCGGTTATAAGAAAAAAAAATAGAAGAACCCGTATCAAAGATCATGTGATATGATCACGCCGTGTGTGAAACGGTTTGCAAGTCAGCATATAATTGTATTAATTGTGAAAAAATTAAGAAAACGATAAAATGACAACAGACAATAAAACTTTATCTACCATTGCTAGTAAAATGAGTGTTGGAAATTTCCGTGGAAATATTGATCCATTTATAATCGATAAAGACGATTTTGAACAATATGCAGATCGATTAAAGCATATTTTTGTGTTAAATGCTATTGGCGAATCTGTGGCAGAGGAGAAGCAAAAAGTGTCAATTTTTGTGTCTTTTGTGGGAGCTGATTTATACAAAATCCTCCGGACATTGATTGCCCCAAAATCAGAATGGGATTTCTCCTATGACGAGCTAATTAAAATAATGAAGCAGTACTTTAAACCAAAACTGAACGTGAGAGCCGAGCGTTTCAAATTCATGTCTCGGAGACTAAAAGATGGTGAAACTTTACAAGACTTTGTAGTGGAGCTGAAGTCTATTGCCGAAAACTGCGAATATGGTGCCTTTTTGGATCAGGCACTGTCGTCTGACAAGTTCATTTGGTCTCAAAGAAGTTCCGATATCCAGCGAAAACTTCTCAATGAACCATTAAATAAAACGTTTAATGAAATATTTGAGTCTGCACAAACAATGAAATCAACTCAGAAGGATGTGAAAGATATTCAGTCGACTCTTCCGTCTATGAATATACATGGTGACTAGAATTGGATTGGGAGAAGCAAATTTAGAATGGGAAATTCTAACCATCGGCGCATCGCCTGGAGAAGCAAAGCAAGAAACCACGATCAAGATGGTAATCGTGCATCATCACGACCAAGAAGGTCCAACGAGAAAGTCACGTGCTTTGGATGTCAAAAAGAAGGGCATTACGCATATGACTGTGGTAACAATAGAGTAAGGCATTCAAATACTAACAATAGATATAGAAATAAAAATTGAAAAAAAGTCAATCACGTTGATGGTGAACAACAAATGTTATCGAATTTAACTTTAGGTAATGTTACAATAAATTCCTTAAGTTCCGAATATTTAGAACCACTTATTATTTCATTAAAAGTAAACAATATTAATATAAATATGGAGGTTGATTCTGGTGCCTGTCTTTCTATACTCTCTGAACGCATGTACTTGAAGTTGTTTAAAAATTGCAGATTAAAGCCATTTGAGAAAACTCTTAATGTCATTACAGGTGAAAATGTTGTTGTTGTTGGAGCTGTTGAGGTTGCTGTAAATGGTTTGTTTGATGATAAAATATACTGCCTGGATTTGGTTGTGGTTAGAACCGAGAAGGATTTTACTCCTCTTTTGGGTAGAAATTGGCTAAACACCCTTTTTACAGGATGGAGGAATCATTATAAGGTAAATAGCATTAGTCCATCTCGTGATGAGGTCAAAAACGAAATTTTGACAGCTTTTCCACTAGTTTTCGATAACAATTATTATGGAATAATTAGGGATCACGTTGCAGAGATTGTGCTTGATGTTAATGCATCACCTATTTTTCATAAACCATATACGGTTCCATATGGATTACGTGAAAAGGTTGAGAAAGAGCTGGGAAGGCTTGTGGAAGTAGGCATCTTGAAACCAGTTAGGTTCAGCGAGTGGGCCACACCAATTGTGGTTGTGGAAAAAAAAGATGGAACCATACGAATCTGTATGGATTGTAAGTCTACCATAAACAGGTATGTTAGGGCTGATCATTACCCGATTCCGCGAATCGACGACATTTTGTCCAGTTTTGGAGGTTGTTCCTTCTTTTGCATACTTGATTTAGCTGGAGCGTTCCAGCAAGTTGCACTTTCAGAGCAGTCGCAAAAGTATGTTACAATCAACACTAATAAGGGTTTGTTTCAATACACTAGGCTTCCATTTGGAGTTATAAGTGCACCCTCCATTTTTCAGTGTGTGATAGATGCCATTTTAAAAGGTCTGAAATATGTGAGAGGGTATATTGATGACATCATCATAGGTGGTAGCACGCTTGATGATTGTAAGTCAAATCTGATTGAGGTTTTACGAAGGTTCAATCAGTTAAACGTTAAAGTGCGTATCGACAAGTGTCAATTTTTTAAATCATCGGTCGAGTATCTGGGCCATGAGATTAATGGCGATGGAATTTATCCAAAGGCTAATATGATGAAGGCAATAGTAAACGCTCCTGCTCCCGTTGATGTTTCTTCGTTAAAAGCATACTTGGGTTTGTTAAATTTTTATAATAAATTCATTCCGAATCTTTTATAGTGACCATAAGCCCCTAGAGAACATTTTTGGTGACAAAAAGAATAATGCCATAGCTGCCGCAAGATTGCAACGATGGGCTCTGATACTATCACAGTACGATTATAAGATAGTTTATAGAAAAGGAAGCGCTATGAATAACGCTGATGCTTTATCACGTTTGCCAGTGAGCGAGCCAACTGATGTGTCTAGTTGCATGATAAATTTTTTTAATATAGCGGGTAATTTACCCTTGAATGCAAATGACATTGCAAAAGAAACATCGAAAGACGATACTTTGAGCAAAGTTATTTCTTTTATGAGTTCAGAAGGGCCAGCTTATTTTGAAAACAAGTTGTTGCAAAAACTAAGTAGTAGAAAATTAGAATTTTCTATTTCGGATGAGGGATGTTTATTGTTAGGTTGTCGAGTAGTTATTTCAAATTCATTGAAAGGAAAAATGCTAGAACTCTTACATGAAGGACACTTGGGTGTTGTCCGCATGAAAGAGCTCTCCCGAGGTACAATGTGGTGGTTAAATTTAGATCGTGACATTGAGCACAATGTCCGAACGTGTGATGCGTGTCAGCAGGAAAGTAAAAGACCTGGATTTGTTCCGTTGTCATCTTGGCCAGTTACTTCATTTCCTTTTGAGAGAATACATATTGATTTTCTATATTTTAAAAACAAAACATTTTTACTAATGGTAGACACTTTTTCGCGATGGATTGATGTCCATATTATGAACAAAACAACAGCAGTTAATGTGATATCAGTGTTTAGAAAAGTTTTTTGTATTTTTGGCTTACCAAAGGAAATCGTATCTGACAATGGTCCACCATTTTCGTCAGTATAACTTCAAAATTTTTGTAAGGCAAACAACATTATTTTGACTAAGACTCCACCATATAACCCTCAATCAAACGGCAGTGCTGAGAGAGCAGTTCAAACTTTGAAATCGAGTTTAAAAAAATATTTTCATGATCATAAGATCAAAAATTTACCTATAGAGAACCATGTTGAAAATTTTTTATTTAAATACCGAAATGTTCCTTCAACTACAACAAATAATACACCAGCTAATTTAATTTTTAAATATAATCCACGAACTATTTTAGATGCTATCAAACCAATAAGTAGCCAAGTAAGCAAACAAAGGTTAATTCAAAAAAATAGAGCCGAGTCTAACGAAAACCAAAACCAAAAATTAATTAAATATATAAGTAAGAAGCAACAAAAACAACAACAACAGAAACACAAAATAACTCAGATCAAAAATAATGAATTCAGTAAAAATCAAACCGTTTGGTATCGATGTAGTTATAACAACTTTGTGCGATGGACACCAGCAATTATATATGAAAAAATTTCAAAAGTTCTATATCTCGTAAGATTAAATGGTACTATTCGAAAAGCTCATGGTCACCAGTTGAGACCAAGAGTTTTAAGAAAGGTAACATTTGATTCTAGTAGAAATCAGAGTTATAATAATTCAGAAACTGATTTCCTAAATCCACAATTAAAAAGGGAGGAAAGCTCGGTATATGAATATAATGCAGAGGATAATAGAAAGGACAGTAAACCGAATACACCTATAGCTTTGAGTAAAAGTGTAAGAACCAGAAAAAAACCCATAAGGTATCCTAACATTTAAGCATTTAAGTTTGAATACTGCTGAATATTTTGAAGTTATGAAGTTGATTAAATTATATACAAATTAATGGAATGAGAATAATGTATTTGAAGTAAATTTAAAATTATAGTGGAGATATGTTAAAGTAAGATATAATAAACAAAATAAGAATTTATTTGAAATAAAATGAAATATTTAAATTATTTTTAAAATAATTATTATTTTAAGAGAATTTAAAATTATTTATAAAATAATAAAGATCCTTTTAAATATTCTAATCTTATAACAACTGAATTTAATTATTATACAAACGTTGTAACTAAGTAAATAAGAAACTTAAGGAGAAAGGAGTGTTATGTCTATATATATATTATTGTGCTATATGCATAACCCCTAGATCCGTACTATAAGTAAAATCACAAGAATACATGTAATAAGTTAAGTATGTAATTATGTTAAGGTCAGTCTTATAAGTCATCTTATAAAATAAACATCATCTTAGCTCTTAATACAACTTCTTTTGTTAAGCAAGTACTGTGAAGGTACATGACACATTCATATCAAAGTTCAAAGTTAAAGGTGTAGGTACCTCAAGGGAGTCACCTAAGTCCACTTCTGTTTAATTTCTTCATTAATGATTCTGTTTTAAAACCTAAAGCAACACCGACTGAAAACCTATAGCAACACACACTTAGGCCAGTTTAATGGCCCATTGTGATACCACATGAATCTTGAGGCTTCCTCCTAAGCTCAATGAAACCACCTTGAGTCCCTTACAAAACGTGAGAGGCTGATTATACCGATATGATTTAGATCGTTTAGATCGTTAAAGAAGAATTTTCCTAGGTAATTCTTACGTTTTCGAGCTGGAGCAGGGCATGTGCAGAGAAGATAAAGAACCGTTTCTTCCTCTTCCTCGTCCATACAGCTTCTGCAAAAGTCATTTCATACGCCTAGTCTTGTGGCGTGCTTTCCTATTAGACAGTGTCCGGTTATGACATCTATTATCGAACTTATATGCGATCTGCTTAGAGAGAGCAAGCAACTTGAACGTTTTAAATCCAGTGTTGGCCAGATGTTTTTTGTGGCTTGCCACGTGGTGATGTTGGTCCACCTGGTGCCTGCCCTCCTCGCAGCGTCTTGCATTAGGAGCAGTTTACAAGTAGCGATTGGTATGCCAGTACTTGCCAAACGTGGTAGGATGGGCTGTACTGTACCGTTCCTGGCGAGTTCATCTGCCTTACAGTTACCTGGAATGTCTCTATGGCCCCGCACCTAGCAAAGGTGAATATTAAACTGTTGCGCCATCTCCATTAGAGATGATCGACAGTTATGGACTGTTATAGAGTTTGTAGAGACTGAGTCCAGAGATTTGATAGCGGCCTGGCTGTCGGAGAAAATACGGATATCAGATGTTGATATCACGTTTTCTTTGAGCCAAGACAAGACTTGCTTAATCGCCAAAAGTTCCGCCTGGAACATTCTACAATGATTGGGAAGGCGGAATGAGAGACTTAATTTCAGTCGTTCAGAGTACACACCACCACCAACCCCTTCTTTGGTTTTTGAGCCATCTGTGTAAAAATGGATTGACTCATCCTCTAAGAATGTCCTATCTTCCCAAAAAGATCTGGTAGGTATAGAAATCTGGATATTCTTGTCGAATTGTAGTTGGGGGATGGTGTAGTCTGTGTGCTTTGGAATTGATTCTAAGTACCTTAGAACTACGGTGTGGCCAATGTTGTTGTTAGTCCACTGCGAAGAAGCATTGAGGCGAATAGCCGAGCTTGCAGCTATTTGTTTGCTAAATATGTCAAGAGGTGTTAGGTATAGAGTGAGGTGTCCAGTGCCGCAGATGGTGTCGTGCGAAGCGATCCGCTTATACATAGGCAGGCTGAACGTTGGACTTTATTTGACTTACACCTGTTCATACCTTTCTCTAAAACAGTCCACCATACTGCCACACCGTACGTTAAAATCGGTCTGATTACTGATGTGTATAGCCAATGCGAGATTCTGGGTTGTAAACCCCATTTATTACCAATAGTTTCTTTGCAAGAAAAGAGAGCTACGTAGCTTTTTTGACTCTTTCCTGTACATTGCGTTTCCAATTTAGTTTTTTGTCTAAGACAAGATCTAGGTATTTAGCCTCGTCTGAGAATTTTAATTGGATTCCTTTAATATAAGGAGGGTTGACAAATGGAATTTTGTATCTCCTCGAAAATAAGACCAGATCGGTTTTGTGTGGGTTAACACCCAGTCCACACCGATCAGCCCAAAGTATTAGTCTGTCTAAGGCATTTTGTAAGAGTTCTTTTAGGATATTAAGATGCTTTCCTGAAACTGCTATAGCAACGTCGTCCGCATAGGCTATCATCTTTCAAACTAAGAATGCCCGACTCTATCTTTGAACTTCTCAACTCCGTTTTTATGTTTCTATTATCAAAATGTCAACGGACTTCAGACAAAGATCAATAAGGTCTACACAAATATAACCATTCTACCACACGATATAATCATTTTGACTGAAACTTGGCTAAACAATACATTCTTGGATACGGAACTCTTCGATTTGAATTATCAAGTGTACAGACGTGATAGATCCTGCTTAAATGACATCAGCACTGTAGGAGGTGGACTTTGTTGCCGTAAAAAATGGCTTGGTTGACGACTTTCATTAATCTGATGTAGAAATGATTTGCATAAAGGTTAAAACTGTGACAGGACTGCTATGCATTATCGCCACATATATGCCTCCAAGGTCTCCTTACAACGTTTAGGAAAACTTAAATAATTGCATAGACAAAATAAACGATCAAATTGAGCCACAAGACGAGTTACTAGACTTATAGGAGATTTCAATCTTCTAAACTTGATCTGGACTAAGCAGACGCATGACAACTATCTATCTCTTATAAATATGTCCTCCATCAACGAATTCTTGACAATTGACGGTCTCTATTCATGTGGGCTAAGCCAATTTAATGGGATTGCCAACGACTTTAACAAAATATTATACCTTACAGCTGATATTGCTGTAAATTCACCCAATACCCTACTTGTCGAAGAAGACCGACATCACCCAGCTTTAGACCTATCATTTAATTTAATTGCATGTAATGTTCCTAATTGCTCCAAAGAAAATCTTGAATTTGACTTTAAAAAATGCAGACTTAATGAACTTTTCAACCTGTTATGTGATGTTAACTGGAATCATTTTTTTGAGAACTGTGACATTAATGCTATATGCTCTATTTTCTACTGTGTTCTCTTGTAACTTTTTTTACGAGACCACACCATTGAGAAAACTGCATAATATTTCTAAATCTGATCCATGGTTTGACTCTTGCCTAAAAAACTTGAAAATTAAAAAAACAAGGCCTGGATATACAATGAGCTAAGAAATATGTTTATTGAATAATCAGATATTCTTTATAATGACTTTATTTTAAATACTGAAACCGATATAAAAAAACAACCCAAAAAACTGTGTATGAACTTAAAAATGATAAAAAAACAACACCAACTATATATAGATGTATTCTATTTAGTGTTTCTTGAAAGTGGTTCTATCCGACTTGCTGACCTCAAGAAAAACTTTAAAACTTTATTCAAAACGCAGGTTAAATGGGAATTTGCTAGAAAACAAAAACATAAATTCACTCAATGTATCAATTGCCAAATGTTTGGCCACGGAGAAAAGAATTGTCATATAAAAACCCATTGTGCTATCTGCTCCGAAAATCATGAGACAAGCAAATGTGATTCAAACAAGATTAAGTGTGCTAATTGCAACGAAACTCATAAGGCCACTGACCCCGATTGCATAGGCCGAAAGAACTTTCTACAAATGAGGCAGCGATTATCTATGAGACATTCAAAACGTAATATACCACCCATTTCAAGTGCGTATCAAGCTCATCGTGAATTCATTCCTAACACTTCTGATTTCCCCCCACTAAAACCTCATCGTCAAAATATTATGGCTGACACAACGCAATCAACTGGAGTTGATGCTCCAATGCAATCAAATGCTTGGGTAGCAACAACAAAAAACACATCAAGTACAGACACTAGCGAGCTTTTCTCTTTAGAAGAGATTAACAAGCTTACAGCAGAGATGATCACTTTTTATAGTAAATGTATTACTAAGGCAGATCAATTTAATGTAATTGCACAATTAGCAGTTAAGTATTTATACAATTCAAAATGAACAATGTAACACTCAAAATAATATGTTGGAACGCTAGAAGTGTTCGAAACAAATATATTGAATTTTTTGCTTTTATGAGCAAATATAATATAGATGTTGGCCTAGTTTCAGAAACTTGGCTTAGTTTTAGTGATAAATTATCTAATAGGAATTATTTTTGTTATCGTTTTGACAAGAATGAGAGTAGAGGTGGTGGCGTTGCCGTCGTTGTTAAAAAAAAATATTTGTCATAAAGTTTTGCCTAGAATTAATACTAAGTCAATTGAAAATATTGGAATTGAAATTCCTTTTAATAATGGGTCATCTATAAAAATGTATTCAACTTACTTTCCGGGAGGAGCTGCATCACCGCAAAAGCGCTTTGATTTTAGTAATGATATTAGGAAACTCATTAGTTTAAATTGTACATATTTAATTGGTGGTGATTTTAATAGCAGAAATAGACATTGGAATTGTCTCAGAGCCAATACGTGGGGTAATCTACTTTTTGATTTAAATACAAGGCATTCATTTGATATTTTATATCCACCTGAACCAACTTACTACCCTACAAATAATCGTGGCAATCCTTCAACATTGGATATTTATCTAACTAACATGCCCAGACTATTTAGTCAACCCATAGTTCTAAAAGAACTTTGCTCAGATCACTTACCAGTTGAATTAGGGGTTTTTGGGTCACCGTTTTGTCATTTAAATACAATTTTTGATTTCAAAAACGTCAATTGGAATCTTTATAAACGCAATTTAAACAACAAAATTCAATCTATGCCAAACTTTCTTTCTGAGGAAGTGAGTGAGAATGGCATTGACGAAAGTATTACTTATTTCACAAACTCTATTCATGAAAGTGTCAATGAAGTTGTACCAAAAATAACTTTACGTTGTGAAAGCTCAAATAAGTTGCCTTTAGAAATAGTTCGATTGATTAAGATACGAAATAGTTTACGAACAAGATGGATGAGAGTAAGAGATTGTGGCTTGCTCTCTGAGGTTCAAGAACTTAATTCACTAATAAAAAAGTTGATTAACACTCACAGAAATAATTCTTGGAACCAAAAACTTCAAAGTCTGCAATATGCAAGTAAACCGTTCTGGAATGTAACAAAAATCATTAAAAAAAAGCAAACTAATATTCCTGCTCTCAGAAGTGACAACACTATTAAAGTATCGAACTTAGAAAAAGCGAATGCTTTAGCCATGCTTTTTACTCGAGTCACTCGAACCTAAATAACTCGATAAGTAATCATTAGTAAGAAACTATGGTTGATGTATCTCTTCTGTATATTGAAAATAACATTATTGAACAAAGGAATGATTTTATTTCCAAAAAAGATATTCGTGATGTTTTGATAAATTTAAATGCAAGAAAATCTGTGGGATTTGATGCTATAAAAAATCTTTATTTAAAAAATCTCCCAAAGAGTGGAGTTAGGTTTTTGAAGAAATTATTTAATAGTTGTTTAAAAATTAGTTATTTTCCTTCGACATGGAAAAAAGCAAAAATTATTCCTTTATTAAAACCCGGCAAAAGTGCTTGCGAGCCCACTCACTATAGACCAATAAGTTTATTAAGTTCACTCAGCAAATGCTTTGAATTATTGATTAAATCTAAAATGTTAATCCATATAAATCAAAATAATCTACTGCTTCCAGAACAGTTTGGCTTTAGGGCTTTTCACAGTACTGTTCAACAAATTAACAGAACAACTCAATATGTTAAGAATAACTTAAGCTCTGGAAAAAGTACCGGTTTGGTACTTTAAGATATTGAAAAGGCATTTGACTCCGTCTGGCATAAAGGGCTCATACATAAATTAAAAACTTTAAATTTTCCTTTATACCTAACAAAAATTGTAAAGTCCTTCCTTTTTGAGAGGCAGTTTCAAGTTAATGTGAACAATGAACTTTCCGATTTATTTCACATAAATGCAGGAGTACCTCAAGGGTCTGTTCTTGGGCCAATTTTATACATACTGTATTCATCCGATTTCCCGAATTTAAGATACTGTGAAAAGGGTATTTTTGCTGATGACACGTGCATTTACGTATCAGATTCACTAGGTTCCGTTATTGAAACCAAGCTGCAATACGATCTAAATGTAATTAATTCATATTTCAATGATTGGAAAATAAAAATCAATGGTGATAAGACTCAGGCTATCTTTTTCACAAGGAAAAGAAAGTCTTGCCTCTTACCCAATAACAACATCCATATCGACGGTAAAACAATTGAATGGGGTAATTCCGCTAAGTACCTCGGGGTATTCCTTAACTCTAAACTTACTTTTGGATTCCATGTACGTCAAGTTGTAAATAAAATCAACGTTACAATAAAAACGCTTTACCCTTTCATAAATCGAAGATCCAAATTAAGTAATGAAAATAAAATACTTATATTTAAATCCATATTTCAAGCAATTATGTTTTATGGTTCTCCAGTATGGAGTAAATGTGCAAAAACACATATAAAAAAATTGCAAATAGCTCAAAACAAAATTTTAAAAATGATGCTCAACTTGCCTTGGCACTTCTCAACGCATGATCTTCATTCTGTCACTAATATTGAGCTAGTCCAAGATAGAATTTCAAAGTTAAATGTAAAATATATTCTTTCATGCCAAACATCAGAAAATTTCTTAATTTCTAATCTCGATTTTGGTTAAATTCTTAAAATAAAAAAGAAATAAAAATATAAAAATAAAAAACAAGTGATTTTATAGATGCGTTTATTAAATTAATAAAAACAGTTATTTACATTTCGTTTTATATTTATGTATATAATACATTTGTTCTAGTTACTTTAATTATTTATTATTTATTAGTCCATCTATTGTTTATATAGTACATAGTTGTTAACTTATTAATTTAGTTGTTTACGTATTCATTTATTTATTTATTTGTTTGTTCATATATAAAATAAATAATAAAAATAAAAAATAAAATCCAGAATTTGTATTACTTATAATAATGAGCTTTAATTCAAAGTATATTTTAATATAAAAGAATATGTTAAGTAATTTTAGATAATAAGAACAAAAAATAAAAGTGATGTTAAATTAAGAAGGTGACGACAGCGACTGACTCAATCGACTTCAGTTAGTCAGAAGCAAAGTTTTTGTTGTTAAGAAGCAATGTTAAGTCATACGATGCGGATTAAGAAAGGGATTAACTGGCTATCAGCTTCTTCATCTACTGTCAGGGTTGACCGACCCATGTGTCGCGCCCAACATTCGGCCATCCTCTTTCAACCGTCTCGGCTTGATGATAAGTTCCAAGGCTTTATGAATTCAGCTACAGTTGTTGTATGTTTTGGTCCTTCACCATCTCCTATGCGCTCCACAGAATAACGGTCTCTGCCATCAGAGCTAATGATTTTGTATGGACCTATTTGAGCTTTGGCTGCAGCTCTTACTTCCTGCCTGCTTTTCTCGAACTCCGTAACTAGCTCCTGGTGAAGAGTCTCTAGTAAAGTTATATCTTCTTTTTGTCGCATTTTAACTCCAACCAGTACTTCAAACGGGGACATGTTTATGGATCTTTGAATAGTTGAATTCAGAACTCGTTGCAACTTCTCTATGTGCTTATACCAGTGGTCAGCCTTCTTCTCGGAAAGTTTCTTCAACATTGGGATGACAATTTGATGAATTCTTTCCACCTGTCCATTCGAACGTGGTACGCCAGTGGTTATTAGGTGGTGTTTAATGCCTTCAGAATCACAAAATTCTTTAAAAGCTTGTGAGGTGAACGCTGCTCCTCGATCCGTCACAATTGTAGCAGGATTCCCGAAAACCATCTGCTGAGTTTTTAATTTGCTTAGCACTTCCGCTGCGTTTGTTGTTTTTGTAGGATACAGCCAAACAAATTTCGAAAACCCATCGATTACTGCAAATATGTATTTGTATTGTTTACTTGTTGCTGTCATTGGCCCCAAATGGTCAACATGGTAAACTGACAGAGGTGCATCTCCTTTCTCGACTGGGTTCAATAACCCCTCTTTTTTACCTCGCTTGCGCTCTGAAAGAATACAAGGCACACAAGAATTAACGCAACGTAAAATTTTGTCATGTACATTTTTTATATAAAATTCTCTATTGAGAATATCTTCTACTTTTTTTGAGCCGATGTGTCCATTCTCATGAACGTTTCGAATAATTTCCGATTGTAAACTTTCAGGGATGACCAACAAAACCTCTCCTCTGACCTGCTTATACAAAACTTGATTTTTTAGAACATACCCATCGTAATCTGGCTGCGACTGAAGAACAGTTTTTATCGCCTTTATTGTTTCATCTGAATTCTGGGACTCTTGAATAACTTTTGTCAATGTCGCCTCAGCATACATTACCGGATTTCTAGAAAGTGCATCGACATGCTTCATTCTAACTCCGCTCCGATGCTCCACAGTGTAGTCAAAATCCTCGAGAAACATTGCCCACCTAGCAATTTTTGGGGACAGTTCTTTTTTCTGCAAAGTTTTAGTGAACGCCTCACAGTCTGTCACCAACTTAAACTTTGTGCCCAGCAGATAAACTCTGAATTTTGTCACCGCATATATAACAGCCAAAATCTCAAGCTCGAAACTGCAATAGTTTCTCTCGGTAGGTGATGTTTTCTTACTTATGAAGTGAACAGGATGCAAAGATTCCTCATGTGGCTTTCTCTGCAACAAAATAGCTCCAAAACCGTCAATACATGCGTCTGTGTGGAGCTCAGTCAATGAATTGTGATCAAAGATTCGTAGTATGGGATTGGAAGAGAGAAGTCCTTTTAGTTGGTTCATTGCTTGCCGTTGTTCATTCCCAAAATAGAAAGGCGACTTTTTCCGGAGCATATCTGTAAGTGGTTTAGCAATTAATGAATATTTTTGTATAAATTTTCTAAAGAATCCACTAAGTCCCAAAAAGCTTTGAATCTGCTTGAGATTAGTTGGTTCTGGGAAATTTTGAACAGCTACAACCTTAGTGGGGGATGGTTGGATCTTACCATCCTCTATAACATGGCCCAGAAATTCAATGCGGCTTTCCAAAAAACTACACTTTTTCCAGTTTATTTGTAGGCCGTTTTCTTCTGCCGTCTGCAAAACCACTTTCAAATTCCGCATACCCTCTGCTCTATCCTTACCTTTAATCACAAAATCATCGACAAAGATTACCACAATTTTTATTGCCAACAGTTCCTTGAAAACGTTTTTAATGAATCGCTTGAAAGTTGCAGGCGAGATGCACAAACCAAATGGTGTTCGTACAAACTCGTATAAATCATTTCCGGTAGCAAAAGCTGTATATTTTCGCGACTCCTTTGCAACGGGAACATGGAAAAATCCATTGCGAAGGTCCAGAGTTGAGAATACCGATGAATCTGCACATTGATCTAGCTGCTCTTCAATCAAATCCATAGGGAAACGATCCTTAACGATTTTTTTGTTGAGTCTCCTGTAGTCAATACAGACGCGCATGCTTCCGTCTTTTTTTTTTACCATCACTACTGGGCTCGCATATTCGGAAGTACTAGGAACAATAATACCATTAGCAAGCCATTCATTTACCTGTTTCTCCAACTCGGCCGACTCCTTCGGTGCCAATCTTCGTGGTCTTGAATAGACTGGAATTTCATCGGTAAGTATAATTTTGGTTTCTATTGGTGTCTGGACGTTTTTTCTCGGTTTGTAGTTCCTAATAAGATTACTAATTTCAGCTCTTTCAGATATATTTAGTTCTCCATTTAGTTCCATTTCGTCGACATCGGTTATGTTCATTATTTCATGCACCGCCTTGTCTATGCCATCTTCATTTTTCGGAATCCATTTTGAAATTATTATTCCCTCGGGGCTTACTTGTAAGACTGCGTTTTCAAGAAGTTCTCGTCCGACGATAGTTTTAACTTGAGACGCTCCATCTGGAATAACATAAAACTTGGAAAAAAATGTGTGAGAATCAATTTTAATTTGTATCTCTATAAAACCGAGTGGAACTATTTCCTTCCCACCAAGACCAATAAGAGTTTTACAGGTCGGATTGAGTTGTGGCTTTTCTAAAATGAGATAAACTTCATTGGTTAAAATATTTAAAGAGCTACCAGTGTCAATCAAAGCCTCAAAGTTTTTATCATTTATAGACACCATTTTGTGAAAATTGTCCCCATCACGAACAGCACTTGAATAACTTTGTTGCTCTTTTGCAATTACCTGCTTGTTTCCCGATGTAGTGTCTTCAGTATTAGCAACACATTTTGAAGCAAAATGGCCTCTTACCCCACATTTCCAGCACCTACCTCGTGGTCGTCCATCCTTCCCCTCATCTGCTTTTTTGTCCTTCGTGTCTGATGAATGGCTGCCATTAAATGAACCACCACCACGATCAAATTTCTTACCGCTTGCTCCACTAGTACCACTGCGATTCGATTTCATTTTTTCAAATCAGTCCAATTTAATCTTGAATTCCTTAAAATTGGATGCCCCATATAAAACCATTTTGTGTAATTCATCACCCGCTATTCCATTGATCACGTAATGGATTACTGATCCCTGATCCATCTCAATATTGCTACCCATCTCCTGCATAGTATATAGATACTGCCTGTAGCTCTCCGTAGGAAGTTTTTTTCTTTTCTGCATCGCAGCGTGGATCTCAGCAGCAGATTTTTTCTCCTCAAACTCCTCCATCAAGCGAATTTTTAATATCGTCCAGGAACGTATGCCATGTAACGAGCTGGCGAAAGCTCTTGCGGAGCCCTTTAACAACCTTTTGGCATACACCAACATTTGTAGCTTGCTCCACTCTAAAATGCCGGCCATCTCCTCGAATTCATTGCACCACCTGGAAATTTTAAGATTATCATCGCCTGAAAATGCCTGTACAGTCTGCTCGATGTCTTGAAAGGAAAAATGACCCCCATGTGTTTTTGGTATGGATGGAAATGATTCCTCAACATTCGTCTTCTGAATGTTCTCTCGGTAACCATGTTCTTCTGATTTGTTAGCCACTTGTTTCCCATCAAGCTCTCCGCCAACAGCACCATCGTTTCCATCTGCTTCTTTGTTCTGAGTAAGAACATCTGAGCTATCATCTTCGTCGATGTTTTCCATTCCACCAAGCAAATGCTTCCTCAGCTTATTCAATAAAACTGGTCGTATTCCTTTTGAACATATTTTATAGCTCTCTAGCAGAGCGCGAAGATCTTCAAGTGAAAGCTTGTCCGCCTTGCTCATAACTTTATCTGCAGCTTCCATATCCAACGTTGTATTCTGCAGCAATCAATGCACTCAGATCTCTCAACGTATAATATGTGACAACCCGCAACAAAAGCAACTCCAGCAAACGGCAACAACAGCTCTGACTGTTTTATAATATATAAAGGAATATTCTGATTAATTTAATTGCTCGGTTTGTATCGCCACCTTCAAATTCAATTAACAAAGCAATTGGTTGAGCCCCCAATTATGTTGCAAATAAAATCCAGAATTTGTATTACTTATAATAATGAGCTTTAATTCAAAGTATATTTTAATATAAAAGAATATGTTAAGTAATTTTAGATAATAAGAACAAAAAATAAAAGTGATGTTAAATTAAGAAGGTGACGACAGCGACTGACTCAATCGACTTCAGTTAGTCAGAAGCAAAGTTTTTGTTGTTAAGAAGCAATGTTAAGTCATACGATGCGGATTAAGAAAGGGATTAACTGGCTATCAGCTTCTTCATCTACTGTCAGGGTTGACCGACCCATGTGTCGCGCCCAACATATATACTTTGTATTTGTGAATTTAATATCTTCTTTTTATATATTTATTAATTAATTTATTAATTTATTCATTTATTTATTTATTTATTTAATTATTTATTTATTTATTTATTTATTTATTTATTTATTTATTTAATTACATATTTATTTTTATTTATTTATATATAAATGTATTTATTTATTTATTTATTCATTTATTTATTAATTAATTTATTTATTTATTTATTTTTATTATTTATTTATTTATTTATTTATTTATTTATTTATTCATTTATTTATTTACTTCTATCAAAATGAAAAGACTGATTTAACTATTAATAAAAATAGTATTGTACTGTGATATTTATATACAATTGTTAGCATTATTTCTATTTATTTTATTTATTTATTTTGGTACACAAACTGTAAAATAAATGTATCTTGCAAATAATTTGTTTAGAAAAACTACCATCTCTACTCTCGTTCGTTAATCATTGATGAAGGTTTTTACATTAGCTTTTCCTTCCAATTATATTTGATCACGTTCTTTTAATTTTTTTTCCCAAACATATTATTGACATCAGTAAGGTATTGAAACCATATCTATGTAAATTGTGCAATTGCCATTTTGTAAAAAAAAAAGATAAATTTACGCTAATAAATAAAATTACAATTCGAGCAGACCGAGTTCATAAAACCAATAACAACACATTGGTAATTACTGTAGTCAATTGACACATCGTAACTGAAAGAAGCTCGATTCAAACTTGAGCGATCATTAGTTGAATGTCGCGCTCGCGCTTCGCGCGTTTGTGATATCCGAATTCTTTCACCGAATAGATCGGTAATTAGCTTATTTTGAAGCAGTTTGGGTTCTTCTACCTAAATTGCTTCGTCTTATAGGAGGCATATCAAATATAAATTACTTTGTCACTAAACAAGCCGTTTATCAGTTGACAAAAGCAAACTCAGTAGAAATTCAGTAGATAAGGTAACAGAAGATCCAAGAAAAACAAAAGCAAATCGGCAGCAAAACTTCTTTCTTCTTTTTTTTTTAATTTGATATGACTTAAAGTCAAATTCTTTAAGTCGACTACGTTTTAGTTAGAAAACATTTGTATGCTTTTTATTGTTTTTCTGGCAATTATTGGAATTTTTCTTGCGTAAAAACCATCCTTGAACTTCAACGAGCATTTTAAAAAAAGAATTGGCCAAATTGGTCCAGGTGATTCATTTTTATATATAAGAATATAGATAAGTATAACAAATCTTAAAGAAACGCTAAACCATTTATGCTAGAACGGTTTTCAACACCAAGAAGGTAAAACGGATTGAAAGTAACTAACTTATAGTCCAAACAATTTTATTATATCAATTTTTTGAAATATGCATATCACTAAAAATCATACAAATAATTAGTTAAATAAAAGTTTGGATTTGAAATCTCCTCCAGAACGTATTTTTAAAACTTTGAAAGTATTAAATTCAAGAGTTGCTTGAAGCTTCATATAGAGTCAACTAAATACTCATAACTAATAATGACTTTAGAAAATGGAACCACAATAATATTCAAATAATATTGTTTATCCAATCTTGTTAAAATAATTAAACGGAGAATTTATGCTTATCGGAATTTTAAGTACACAAAGAAATTAATCGATGGCTTAAGTTATTTTTTGGTGTTTTTCTTTGTAAATTTAAAGTCAAAATATAAGAACATAGCGCACATTATTTCATACAGCGCCATAAATGGTTTTTCAAAATAATAAAACAAAAATAATATTTGTAATTTTACTGTATTATGTATAATCTTTTATTTTGTTTGCTTATTTACAATTTGTTATTACATATTCTACAATAATTAATAACAATTAATACTTTAGTTTTGATCTCGTTCCATGAACTTTACTTCTTTCATGTCAAAGTTATTTGTCGTATATTCAAAAAATTCTAAAGTTTTTGTTTTTCAAAGCTTAGAATATTTGTATGAATATTGTGTTCCTTTCTAGTTTCCACGACTATTTGATTCCATTTTTGGTAAAAACCATACCTACCTACAGTTTTCACAATCTATGCAAAGTGAAGCTTTTTATATTCGTTCAATTTTTTGCGGAATTTAGCAACCGAAAATCAACGTTATCACAAGTTTCTCTTATATTTGTCAAAAGTTTAGTTAACTCATCCTTTATGAAAGACTTTCGCAAAATAATACCTTGGCTGACAGTTTTCTGCTGATTATTGGAAATGTAGGCGACAACATTTCGGAATAAATTTTCATCCTTAAAAATACTATCTTTATAATGTACAATGGTGTAAATTAAGTTATTTCGTGTTTCAAAATATTGGACCAAAAGATAAGCCTCCTCAAGTCCTTCTGCTTCAATCACTGCATCCTTTTCCTCACACTAAAAGAAATTTTTGAAATAAAATAAAATTTTAGTCAAATTTGGACCAGTATCCATATAAGCTTAAACTTACCAAATAATTTTGGACTAAGGTGTTGCTAAGACACTCCATTTTATCAAGCAGTTGCTGTTCGGAGTCCAGAACGTGAAGCAGGGCAACTGGAGCTTGTGAATTTTCTTTCTGCAGCATGAAATGTTTTCTATTGTTGTCAACACTTTCGATAAAGACTAGTTTCTTGCAACTGACGGTTATCAATTGCACCTTACTGTCATCACTGAGTTGATGAACTAGACACCACAAGTTCGCTTCCAAGGGTTTCAATTCAGAGGTGAGACTTTTTTGTGCCATCAATAAGCGTGCCCGTTCCATTTCGACTATTTTAAGATCGTCTGAAGCTAAACGCACTATTCCAATCAGTTCTCGCCGTTCTTGATTGAACCGAATTCTTCGATCGACGTAAGCCCCATTTATATCACCAATCACCTCAACCGAATGTATGACAAAATATTCGTTGTTCAAACCTTGAGTGACTTCAACAAGGAGCCAAGACAAACGACAGGGCATTTTTGAAATATGTTTGCCCAAACTTTTGATCATTTTTTAAAGTTTGTGCTGACAAATGTTTGAACCTTCCGACAGTTTCTAGATTGAACTGAGGACTGAATTATTGCTGTAAGAGGTCATATACATATATCGGCTAAAGTTAAGGAAGGACTAAGAAGAGCTGCACCTAAATTACAATGATTTAAAAAGAAGGATTTACAAATTTCCAAAAACGTGTTTTTGAAAAACTCCATGCAAATTTCCAGGGAAAAGCAATAAAGAGAACCATTTTCGTTTGCTTCGAATGCTTCTTGGTTTCTAAAATTAATTAAAGCTACAAAGTCTTAGTAAAAGATAGAGGTATAAAAACACCAGCGTATCGGAAAACTATACTAAAATAAAACAGGTAGGTAGCTTGGTAAAAATGTTTCTGAAGTGTTTAAGAAGTTTTTATTGGTCCCTATGCTCATATTTGTGGTGTTTTATTACTTGAAGCCTAATTGTTGTTTCATTCTTCCCTAATCATCTGAATCTCTTGTAAGATTATTCAACAATAAGCGTTGATGGATGTTAGTCTCATTTTAATTAAATTTATAGGAATAACCTGAGTTGAAAAAACTTCCATGTATCGTATAGAAATCAAGTTTAGGTTTAAATAATTAATATTTGATTTAATATTTGGCATCACTTCAAACCTTTTAACGACAAATAAAAATTCCTTCATACTACTCTTAGGTACCTAGATTTTCTACCGGGTGGATAATTTACTAGAAGCAGGTACCTTCTTAAGTATCGTAACAGGTGCAGCGTGCAATTTAAATGCTCACGTAAGGAAGAAATTAACTGTCAAAACAGAGTTTTTAAGGCTTATTTCAAAATATCTCTTGACAGTAGATTATGTAACGATTTTGTAAGGTTCAAATGTTTTTCTTTTAGATACAATTTAAGTCATTTTAGTATCTTACTTATTTTCTGAAAATTCTCATTATAAATATATGAAGTTTTGACAAAACTTTGAATTTGATAGTTTCATAGATTTGACAAAACGTTTTGATCTCAAGTTTTAGTGCGGATTTCAAAACCAAACTTTAATGTTAACTATTTGCTCAACTATTAAAAATACGCGTTTTCAACATTATTTTTACACGCAGAAAAATAATTTTTAACCGAGTGCGATTTTACGTGGGTTAAAAGCAAAAGGGTTAAAAATACAGTTTAATCGGTTAAAAATTACGTAGTTAACTCTGTTAAATTTACACGAGTTAACTCGGTTAAAAGAAATAGGTAAAAAATACCTATGAAATAGGTAAATTTTACCGAGAAACTTTGTTATGAGCGTTTACCCACTCGTACTCGGTAAAATTTACTGAATACAAACAGTAAAGTTGTAGATAACTTGTTTAAAATCAACCAACTTACTTGGTTATGAGTATCAAGGTAATAATAACCAATTCGGTTTGTAAAATTCACCGAGAAAATGTGTAAAAATTACACATCACTCGGTTAATTTTACAAACTAGCGAAGGTAAATTTTACCCATCGACTTATTTATTCTTACATAATCATCTTTGCTAAAGTTACCCACTTAAGTGGTTAAAATTAACCGAGCAAATGTGCTAAAATTACACATCACTCGGTTAATTTTACAAACTAGCGAAGGTAATTGTTACCCATCGACTTATTTATTCTTACAGAATCATCTTTGCTAAAGTAACCCACTTAATTGGTTAAAATTAACCGAGCAAATGTGCTAAAATTACACATCACTCGGTTAATTTTACAAACTAGCGAAGGTAATTGTTACCCATCGACTTATTTATTCTTACAGAATCATCTTTGCTAAAGTTACCCACTTAATTGGTTAAAATTAACCGAGCAAATGTGCTAAAATTACACATCACTCGGTTAATTTTACAAACTAGCGAAGGTAATTGTTACCCATCGACTTATTTATTCTTACAGAATCATCTTTGCTAAAGTTACCCACTTAATTGGTTAAAATTAACAGAGCAAATGTGCTAAAATTACACATCACTCGGTTAATTTTACAAACTAGCGAAGGTAATTTTTACCCATCGACTTATTTATTCTTACAGAATCATCTTTGCTAAAGTTACCCACTTAATTGGTTAAAATTAACAGAGCAAATGTGCTAAAATTACACATCACTCGGTTAATTTTACAAACTAGCGAAGGTAATTGTTACCCATCGACTTATTTATTCTTACAGAATCATCTTTGCTAAAGTTACCCACTTAATTGGTTAAAATTAACAGAGCAAATGTGCTAAAATTACACATCACTCGGTTAATTTTACAAACTAGCGAAGATAATTTTTACCCATCGACTTATTTATTCTTACAGAATCATCTTTGCTAAAGTTACCCACTTAATTGGTTAAAATTAACCGAGCAAATGTGCTAAAATTACACATCACTCGGTTAATTTTACAAACTAGCGAAGGTAAATTTTACCCATCGAGTTATTTATTTTTACGATTCTTTCTCATGCAATGTTTTTCTTCTCTTGTTTTAAATCATTATCAGAGTATGGGTAAAATGGACCGAGTAAATCTTCTATGTATGTAACTGAATTAACCGAGGCGTGGGTAAATTTTACTCAGTGACCGTCTGTGTATTGGTAACGCTCAAATTCGCTCAATACATGAATTAAATTTCACAATTTACAATCTTCTCATTCTCTGTTCAAGTCTGGTCGAGTGCAGTTCATTGTTCGTAGTGATTAGTGAATAGTGGTAGCCATTTTCTTTTTCATATTATAAAAATAAAAAACATTTAAAAAACAAATTAAAATATTTACAAAAGTGAAAAATTATTAAGTGTCACAAATCTGGACGAAAATGTCGAGTGCCTCCTGAGGGAGTGGGGGTTGGAGGCCTATATTCCAATATTTCAAGGTGAGTTAAAATATTTATTTTTTTAACTATTGATATTTTTATATTGCATTTATTCAATGCATAATTTTGTAAAAAGTTGTTACAAAATTATGCATTGAATAAAAATAATAGTGTTATTGAATTGTGTTCAATTTAAGTTTATAGAAAGTACCTATTTGCAACAGTTTGAGTTTGCTGTGTTGTGTTGTTTAACCACTTAAACAATGAAAAGTGATTTTACGCACATTATAGACATTTATTGCTTATAATGTTTGAAGTAAATGATAGAAACATAGTTAATGATGAATTTCAAAAGGTTAAATTTGCTTTTTGGTTGCTTAAAGTTAAGAAAATTAATTATTCGTCGCGACTTAAATCTGTTCGTGGACGAATGATTTATTTTCTTAAATTTATGAAATTTAAGCAACCAAAAAGCATATTTATGGTTCTGAAATTCATCATTAACTATGTTTCTATCATTTAGTTCAAAAATTATAAGCAATAAATGTCTATAATGTGCGTAAAATCACTTTTCATTGTTTATTCGTTGGTCGTTGTTCGGTCTCATGTGAAAGGTCCTTTACTGATCATAAAACCACAAAATGCGGACAGATCCAGGTGGAACTTCGATTACCATCTACAAAAACGGTTCTTGATCGATATTTCAGACACTATGCATTTTAGGCCAAAGGTTTGCCCGAGTCTATTTTTACTGGCCAGTTCTATAAATTTATAATTTTATGAATACACTAGTTGAAAAAATAAAAATTATGGTCCTTAAAAAAATCTATTTCCTAACGATTTGAAAAAATGGTTTAATTCACTTTACTTGCTTACGAAAATAAACGTCCACTTTTGAAGCTACACCAAATCAGTTTTTAAAGTTGATAAAATTTTCTTGTATTAAGTTGAAGTTGAATACAAACATTGTTCAGCATTTCACAAAAAAAACTTGTAATTGAAAAGATTTTTTTTTTAATTTGTTTTGAAGTGTTGGAAATTGATTTATAAATTCAATTATTGTTTAAATTTGAATTTACAGTCATTTAACTTTGGAACATATATTTTTCTTTTTCCTTATCAGAAAACAACATAACATCCATGGCCATGGCTCTCCTTGGAAGTGAGGAAATTAAAGAATTATTTCCAAGTATTGGGAACCGAGTTTTGTTCACTAAAAATTTAGCAGAATACAAAAAACTCGTATATCAAAGAAATGAACACAACTCCGATAGTAGCTCTGTTAGTATTTTTTATTCTTAAAAACTATTGGTTTAATTTATGTATTGAACAAATTTTATAAACAATTTTCAGCTTTTTGGTACACAATTATCAGACATAACGATAGATTCAGCTACAACAATTCAAGAGTATCCTTTTAATGAGCTTATTTCCTATATCGATGCAAGCGGAGCTGAAAAGCAAACTGATGACACAGCAAATAATGAGACACTTGTACGGTTTCTTCTTTTTTACATTTTGTAAATTAGTTTGTTATAAAGTTTGTTGTGAAAATTCTATTCCAAAATTTCATTATTTTGCAAAAGTAGATCAATTTCAATATAACAGTGAAAATAAGTCCACTTTTCAACTGTTTTAACAAAGGGGATGTTTTTTAAAGCTAACATTTCTATTGCATGTGCAAATTTAAAATGTTTGTATCATTCATTCGTAAATATATAAACTACGATTATCAAAAAATACAATTCAAAATAATTTGTATTCATTGCGATTAACTTTTCAAGTAGAAAATTATAATACAAAATTATAATATATTATTATAATAATTAACTGATCCTTTATATTACTGTTGTGAAAATTCTATTCCAAAGTTGATCGTAAATTTGCATTCATCTCTTTTTAACTCTCTAACGCATAGAAAATCGTGTAAGGAATTTTGATTTAAATGTTTGAATCAGATTCCATTATTTGCAAAAGTAGATAAATATTAATATAGTTAACAGTGAAAATAAGTCCACTTTTCAACTGTTTTAACAAAGGGGCTGCTTTTTAAAGCTAACATTTCTATTGCATGTGCAAATTTAAAATGCATCAACAAATACAATTCAAAATACTTTAGTTTCAATTCGATTAACTTTTCAAGTAGTAAATTATAATAAAAAAAAATGCAAAATTAAAATGTATGATTTCAGACCTTAACGAAATTGCTTGAAAGTAGTTTGGAGGGAAAAGCTTTGCTTAGTATTCCAAAAACCAGTCCACTTGAAAACTTGTCACGAATGCGTCTTGTACGTATCATAGGAAAACACATCCTAAAAACACATCCCGAAAGGAACATCACTGCGGCTATTTATAGTTATTGGGCGAATCAGATTATTGAGCTGTTCAAAAAAGAGCAAAGGGCAGTGTATTTACATACAAAGTTGGTTGAGTCCACTCGCGGTATCACCAACAGGTTGGTGGGAAAACTCCCAGACCAGATACATAACCTAAAAAGAAAATACAGGGAGTCGGGAATAATAACAAAACGACCAAAACTGGACCCACCAACAACGCCCACTTCATCTCGTTGCTCATCACCATCATCGCCAGCATCACCATCATCGCCATTAAGCCGTTTCGATGATATTGATTCTGAGGCTGAAAAAGAATGCAGCGAAAGCCTTGAGTGGCTTAAGAATTCAAGCCATCCCTGGGAATCTGTTGAGCAAAAATGGGAGGAAACCTCAAGCGTTCGGTTAAGCCACCTCAAAAACCAGAGTATTGATGAGTACTTCAAAGAGTATCCAGCCCTGCAGAAACCAACAGGCTACATTTTGGTAAGTTAAATCATTTTTTATTAAAAAGCATTTGATGAATTTAAGTCTTGCATTATTTCCCTTTTAATATGTATGCATATTTATTTATTTTTTTCCAGCTTTTACAAGATTTCAAAACATGCTACCCAGCAAATTTTAACGGGCTTTTTGAAAATTTTCCTTCCTACAAAAAGGAAATTTTTAAAGTTGCTTCAAACCGGCCGAATAAAGATAAATTTATTAAAATCTTACTTTCACTCGAAAATGGTTAGTATACGAAATATATACCTACACATATTTTTTATGTATGATTAACTAAAACGAATTATTTTTTATTTTCAGTTTCCGAGGAGGTAGAAAATCTAGCAGCTTTCCTGCTAATTCCATCGCTTCTTTCAGTCTGCACCATTAGATTGAAGGGCAACGCCAAGAAAGTGTGGAGGCCTTCCAAATCCGAAGTAAGAGATGGTTTTATCCTGCATGTGAGGAGTGATGCCGACATCGAAGCACATATAATAAAAAGGAAAACTAAATTAGCCGAATTCAACCTGACCCTGCAGCCACTTATAATTGTGGTAGGTGAATCACTCAAAGAAGTGCAAAGTTATATTGTTGTTGTAAACACAACAAAGTACTTTTTTAATCATATTGTTGAGGCAGTTGATTCCTTTTTAAAAATAATATTCACTTTAAATGCTAAGTTTTCAGAAGAAAGTAAAAGTGCTTGGTTGGTGATCCAACAAGGTTTTTATAAAATAAAAACTAATTTTGACAAAACACCCACAACCACCAGCACACTTTTAACTGAACTTGGTATTTAATTTTCTTTTAATTTTCTTACGTATTTTGTTTTGTTTGCACTTCTTTTTTACACTCACTTTATCTTTAACATATTTTTCACTGAATAATAAATATATATATTATATAAACTATTCGTATTATAGTTTATAATAACTTATTCATTTTTATACACTTCCTCATTGTTGACTTCTCCTTGGATTTTTTTTATATTTCCCATTATTTTATGCTTATTTATTGCCTATCATTACAAAGTTCAAGATTCCATTATAAGAGGTCCTCAAATCTTAACTTAATTCTTTTATTTGCTATTCCAGCAGTTCTTTTATTTGCTATTTCAGCAGTTTTTATGCTTTCTGCATTTCCAGAGCAGTCCTTCTTTTTCACTTTTCCACTTTTTTATATTCAAATATCCAACAAGAAATAAATATGGCTTCTTGCTTCATATGCGGCGCAAGAGTCAAAGATTTGAGGTGTCTTAGGCAACATTTTTCATTTGTACATTCTGACCACGAATTTATGCAGTATAATTGTAATGAAGAAGATTGTCGGCGATCATTTCAACTCTTTAGTTCCTTTAAGAGACATTTTGATAAACATCACTATCGTAGAAACAGTTTAGTTGATGAATTTAAAGAACATATACCTCAGACTTTTACACCAAAAAAAATATCCTTTACAGTGAAAGAAAGTATACCAGAAATTCCATTAAAAAAGACTATGCCGAGCGTAGATAAGGCTATGTCAATTTTTATAGCTTCCTTGTACGGAAATACCCTTTTACCAAGAAATATTGTACAAAACGTAATTGGCGGCTTTGAAATATTTCTAAATTCTCTAAGTGTATCGATTGACATGTCCTTAGAAAAATTTAGCTTAGAAAACTCATTGCCTTACAATGTTTCAAAATCTTTAGTTGAATCTATTTCCCCTCAAATAGTTTCTCAATTAGACTTATTTAGAACGGAGCACAAAAGAATGAATTATTTTATATCTAAAAAATCATATATTAAGCCTGAAAGTATTGTTATAGGTCAGCGAATGGATAGAGTTAAGAAACAAGGTATAACGCATTTGAGGCCAGTCACTTGCGAGGAACATTTTATTTCCTTAAGAAATGTTTTACAGACTTTTTTCTCACTAGATTCTATACTTTTTGAAACCTTTCA
The DNA here is from genome assembly GCF_945859685.1 of Eupeodes corollae. NCBI lineage: Eukaryota > Metazoa > Arthropoda > Insecta > Diptera > Syrphidae > Eupeodes > Eupeodes corollae. The sequence continues at coordinate 88,036,925 of NC_079149.1, read as the reverse complement.
ATATTTGGATAGTCTCAAAAATAAGCGAGTTGTTGAAAACTTTATTCAAGGTTCATATTGGAAAATGCGGATGACTCATCATTCCAATAAAATAGTCTTCCCATTATATATGTATTTTGATGATTATGAAGTAGGAAATGTTCTTGGAAGTCATGCTGGCATCCATAAGCTAGGAGCAGTTTACGTATCCATTGCCTGTCTTCCACCTTGGCGCTCGTCAGTCCTTTCAAATATATTTTTAGTCCTTCTCTTCCATTCTTCGGACAGAATTGAGTTTGGTAATAACGTAATATTTCAACCTTTAATTGATGAATTTAATTTTCTGTCCGAAGAAGGTATACAAATTAATATCCCAAATTTCAATGGGAAAATCTTCTTTGAGCTTGCTTTAATCCTCGGTGATAACTTAGGTTTACATTCTATGATAGGGTTTTCCGAGAGTTTTTCTGCAAATTTTTCGTGTAGAGTATGTAAGGTCCCAAAAAATATTTTAAAACAACAGTTATATGAGGATAGAGCACTTCTTCGACAAATGTCGACGTATGATGCAGATTTAGCTCTTAATGATATATCCTCAACTGGGATAAAAGAAAAATGCGTTTTTCTCCGAATTAAAAACTTTGATATATATAATCAAGTAGGTAAGTTTTATTCTTTTAGAATATACAGAAACGTTCAAGTTTTTTTCTTTAGATCTTTTTAATGAAAGGCTCTTGGCTTTTCATTATGGGCCTGACAATAAAAATAAGCCATGTTTAATTGAAAAAGATCATCTTAAACGAAAAAGTATTCGTCTGTCCTCTGGAGAAATGATAACTTTACTTCGCTATTTTGGACTCCTTGTAGGTGAATATGTTCCAAGGGAAAATAAAATTTGGACATTATTTATTACACTTAGGAAGATTTTAGATATAATTTTCAGCGTTAGTATATCAGATGGGACGGATTCCTTACTACAGGTATTAGTTGCGGAACTTAATGAGCTATATATTGAGCTTAGCAAAGAACCTCTTAAGCCAAAGTTTCACAATCTCGTTCATTATCATACGGCCCTAACTAAATTTGGTCCTCTTTCTTCATTTTGGTCAATGAGATTCGAAGCTAAACATAGACAATCTAAAGTATCTGCTAGAGCATCTTGTAATCGAATGAACATTACTTTAACATTAGCAAAGAAACATCAACTTCAATTGAATGAAATATTTATTAAAGGAAAATTACCTAATATACTTTCCGTTGGTCCTCAAAAGGATATATTGCTATTGGAAAGAGAATTCATTTGTTCTAAACTAAAATTAGACACCGAAAAGACGTTGACCAAAATAAGTTGGGCAATGATGTCTTCAGTTCGATATGAAAAGGGGTCGATATTAGTTTACAAACTAGCAATAGATGGCTACAATTACGAATTCTGTATTTTGAAAAAAATATACTTATACAATCTTGAAACATTGATCTTCACTTGCACTTTGTTAGAAACTTTGGGTTTTGATGAACATTATTTTGCTTACGAAGTGAAAAATCCAAAAACTGTAGGAGAGGTCACAATGTTTTTTGAATCTTTTCTTAATACTATTCCTAATACAAAAACCATCCTCTCAAACGGCAAAAAATATATAGTTTTAAGAAGTCCTTTATAAATTCATAACTATCTAATAATGGATATATTGTAAAAAAAAACATATACGAGTATATGTATTAACTTCTTTTTCATCTTTGTTCAAAACTTTCATTTACCTATTACTTTTTCATTTCCTTATAAAATATAATTATTCATTCCTATATACAGACATAATATGTTGTTTCCTTTCTATGCGGACAACTTTTTTTATGTTTTAAATTCTTCATTAATTTATTTTTAAGAAATAAGAAATATTCTTAAGTTATCTCTTAGTTTTTTATATATTGTTAAAAGCAGAAAAATAAATAGTAAACAAATTTATATAGGCCATGTAATGTTATTAAATCTAGTTTTGATAAAATTTGTTCACATATATAGTTTTTAAGATTTTATGATTTTTAATGTTATAAAGTTAAATTAAATAAGAATAAATTCGTCTTAAAAATTGAAGAAAATTATATGTTAATAACATTAAGAAATTTGTTATCCTTCCAATTTTGTAATTAAATACTAATTTAAATTTAATTTCATCTAACTAATGTAAAAAATTTTAATTTTCTAATACAAAAAATCATGAATTTGTATACTGTATTAGACTTAAGAATACTATATTTTATTATACTATATATATTAAATAATGAAAAAATAAAAATTTTATTTAAATATTTTTTAAATGATTAAAATTTTAAAACTATGTATTTTATTTAACATACAATTTTTGAATAGTTTTTCTAGTCTACTAAATATTTTACCAGTACAATAATTTCAGCCGAGTAAGTTAAAAGGCAGTTCCAACTGAGAAGAAGGGTATTTTAAACCGAGTCAAAAGGTATTTTCAACCGAGCAGAAAAATTTCTATTCGGATGGAATTACCTTTTCACTCGGTTGGAATTACCTTTTTACTAGGTTGGAATTACCTTTTTACTCGGTTGAAACTACCTATTTACTGGGTTGGAATTACCCATTCACTCGGTTGGAATTACCTATTTACTGGGTTGTAATTACCCTTTCACTCGGTTGAAATGACCTTTTTGCTTGGTTGAAACCACCTATTTACTGGGTTGGAATTACCCTTTCACTAGGTTGGAATTACCTTTTTACTCGGTTGAAACTACCTATTTACTGGGTTGGAATTACCCTTTCACTCGGTTGGAATTACCTATTTACTGGGTTGAAATTACCCTTTCACTCGGTTGGAATTACCTTTGTACTCGGTTGGAATTACCCTTTCACTCGGTTGGAATTACCTATTTACTGGGTTGAAATTACCCTTTCACTCGGTTGAAATGACCTTTTTACTTGGTTGAAACTACCTATTTACTGGGTTGGAATTACCCTTTCACTAGGTTGGAATTACCTTTTTACTAGGTTGGAATTACCTTTTTACTCGGTTGAAACTACCTATTTACTGGGTTGGAATTACCCATTCACTCGGTTGGAATTACCTATTTACTGGGTTGAAATTACCCTTTCACTCGGTTGAAATGACCTTTTTACTTGGTTGAAACTACCTATTTACTGGGTTGGAATTACCCTTTCACTAGGTTGGAATTACCTTTTTACTCGGTTGAAACTACCTATTTACTGGGTTGGAATTACCCTTTCACTAGGTTGGAATTACCTATTTACTGGGTTGAAATTACCTTTTCACTCGGTTGGAATTACCTATTTACTGGATTGAAATTACCCTTTCACTCGGTTGGAGTTACCTATTTACTGGGTTGAAATTACCCTTTCACTCGGTTGAAATTACCTCTTTACTCGGTTGAAACTACCTATTTAATGGGTTGAAATTACCCTTTCACTCGGTTAGCATTACCTTTTTACTCCGTTGGAATTACCTTTTTACTCGGTTGAAACTACCTATTTACTGGGTTGGAATTACCCTTTCACTCGGTTGAAATTACCTCTTTACTCGGTTGAAACTACCTATTTAATGGGTTGAAATTACCCTTTCACTCGGTTAGCATTACCTTTTTACTCCGTTGGAATTACCTTTTTACTCGGTTGAAACTACCTATTTACTGGGTTGGAATTACCCTTTCACTCGGTTTGAATTACCTATTTACTCGGTTGGAATTACCTCTTTACTAGGTAGAAATTACCTATTTATTCGGTTGGATTTACCTAGTACGCAATTGGAAATACCGTTCTGCTCGGTTAAAAAAACCTTATTTTCTTCGTGAAAAGGTAATTCCAACCGAGTTGGTTGCTAAAAGCAATTTAGTACTTGCGTTTACTATGTAAAAATTACCTAATAAAGATTTAGTACTTAGTAGGATTAACCGACTATGATTGTTAAAATTACCTATTTAATAGGTTGCTTTTACAGACTTCAACAGTAAAATTTACACATTAAATATTGCTAAAAACTACCCACAAAATGGGTAAACAAAATTTAGTACAGAATAGCCGAGTAACTATGTAAAATTTACAGAATATTTTTAATCGAGTTAACTCGTGTAAAATTAACAGAGTGAGTTTGCAGGCGCTATATTAACAGTGTCACTATGTTAATTTTACACGAGAACTAAGTAGTTTTTAACCGATTATTTTTCTGCGTGTAAACTTGTTAAATTCTAAAATTTGATAGAATAGAATTGTTTAAGCAACAGATTCGTTACAAGAACAAAACTTATTTTCAAACCGTATTGCCTTTTTCTGTTATAGAACCGTTTTAGCACAAATAACTTAGCGTTTTTAAAAAACTACTTCGTGAATTTAGATAGCCATTTTAAATATTATTAATAATTGGCATAACAATAAACAAAAACGAAAAAGGTATTTAGGCTTAAAATACAGCGGCAAGAAGAGACAAAAAGGAAAGTGGGCATATAGGAATGAAAAGCCCAGTCGCGTTATTAAACCCCGGTGCAAATGCGTTTTTAATAAGAAACAAACAAACTGCTTTTTGTTCACGGAGATCCAGAGACTTGACATTTTTAAAGACTTTTGGGAAAGAACATGGCCTGAGAATCAGTTGCTTATTAAATTACTTATTGACATGAAACTTACAAAAAGACACCGTGACAGAAAACAAGAAGAGGTGAGCAGAAGAAAATCGACAGCTTGTTATCATTTATGGCTTAACAATGATAAGGTGAGAGTATGCAAGCAAATGTTTTTGAACACATTATCAATAGGAGAATGGTCAGCATTGAACTGAAGACGATGCTAAACATGATGCAACTTTAGATGCCACAAAAGACAATAATGCCTTAAAAGAAAATGTTGTCGAACAAACTTCAGCAGGAAAAAGAAGTTTTTCTGTGGAAAGAAAACAATCTTTGCTTGACTTTTTTAATTCTCTTCCGAAGATGGAATCCCATTATTGTAGGTCAAGTTCTGAAAAATGTACCTGGAATCAAATTGGCTTTCCAAGGCTGATTTGTTTAACTTTTATACCGAAGAATGGTGTAAAAACCGGAACATGGAACCTCTAGCCCTTACCACGTTTCGGTTAGAGTTTGAAAACCAAAACCTTAGCTTGTTTTTTACCGAAAAAAGATAGGTGTGAGACTTGTGGAGTCTTTGAAGCCAAAAACCTTTCGGAAAATGTGTACAACCTTCACCGACAAAAGGTGGATGAGGCACGAAAAGAAAAAGAAGCAGATAAAGTTAACGTTAACGAACGTGTTATGGTTTTGACGATGGATCTGCAATCGGTTCTCTTAAGCCCTAAGTCTAATACCGTCACCATGTATTACAAAACGAAGTTAGTCATCCACAATTTCACGATCTTCGACATTTAGTCCAAAAAAGGGTTATTGCTTCTTGTGCAATGAAACGGAATTAAACGTAACAGCTCAGGAGTTTGCTACCATTTTAAGTAAGTTTTTATCGGTGCAGATAGAAAATACTTCTGTAAGGCGAATCATTTTATACAGCGATGGATGCACTGCTCAAAATAGAAACTCTATATTGGCTAATGCGATGCTTAACATTTCAATCTCCCATAGCATAACCATTAAACAAAAATTCTTATGCGAAGGCCATACGCAAATGGAAGCTGACTCGATGCATTCCTGTATTGAACGGATTTATAGAAAAACCGATATAAACGTTCCTGCTGATTACATTGATATCTGCAAAAAAGCAAGAAAGAGCAACCCATACGAGGTACAATATTTGGATCACACCTATTTCCTCAATTTCACTTCCGTTGGTTTCTTCAAGTCTATAAGGCCAGGTAAAAAGAAGGGGGATGCATGTGTTACTGACATAGTAGCACTTAAATATTCTGATTCCGCTATTTCATATAAACTAAAATTCAGTGACTCTTGGAATCTCTTACCATCGAGACCGGAAATTCCAATAAAATGCGTTCCTGTGAGGACTCTTCCTCAACTTTACGAAAGAAGATTAAAAATCACTAAAAGAAAATACAATGATTTACAAGACTTGAAAACCTCGTTACCAAGAGATTTTCATGATTTTTATGATAATATTCCTCATCATAATGAATAAAACTTATGTATTTGTGTATTAAATCTCTGTTTTCTTTTTTGTTTGTGTTAAAAACAATAAAAACCTATTTAAAGAAAACTAAGTTTTAATTTATTCACGAAGACAGACTATTAAATTTTTCAGAAAACCCCGTAACATGAGATGAAACTAATTAGAAAACCTCGTAACTCCAGCAAAATCAAAAGTTTTGCTATTTTCGTTTTGACAATGGTTTAAGATTAAACACACTATTTTTTAAGTATATTATTTAACGAAAAACTAATATTATGCTACAAATAAGCTCCGTGAGATATTTTCGTCTCTCCTGAAAAATTTGAAATTTGTGAGTTACGAGGTTTGCTTATGAGGCCGACGATATGCCAAAAACATGATGTGATACTCGTATATACATTTTAAAGTTCAATTCGAATTAAGCCATGGTTTTTAGCTGTCTAAGAGAACGGTTATCTGTAAAACTTTTGTTTTATATTTTTGACAGTGTTAAAACTTTATTTTCATAAAAAGATGAATACAGGGGCCCTACTATTTTTTTTTTTATTTTATAAATCTTATCGATTTAATTTTGCCACATTTGTGGCTTTGAAAACTTTCCGTTTTAAAGGAATATCTATATACTTGTGTGGGGCCCTACTATGTAACTCGATTCTACGATAAAAATTATCGAATTTGCAAAATCGCAACTCTGTAACTTGATAGCAAATTCTAATAAACGAAAATCTAACAGCTCTAGTAATGCCCACTATTTTTGTTTTATTCGGAAATTCGGTACTACTTAATTTCAATTTAAATGTCAAAGTCATCTGAATTCGTCAATAATGTGTTTGCGAGCGGTCGAAACAAGAAGTTTTCTTTCGAAATGTAAGTAAATGGAAATTATGTATTGTTGATATTTAGTTGAATTATTAAATAAACATACTAATATACATTATGTTTCCTGCTCAGGAATTCATCAAAAACCTCAAACACCAACGCCGCACAGTTCAAAATTCTCGTCCTCTACATGACGAAACATTCACATTTGTCAAAAGACTACCTCAAAACACCTGAAGCAAGACAAAAGTCCAACCATTTATTGACAAATTTATCCAATCATTTGAACGCGGAAGGTTTACCACAACGTGATAGCGTCGGTCGGGTGGAAAAAGGTAGGTCAAAATCCATGTACATTGTACTTATGTAGGTTGAGGCTGACTTCAAAGTGACACAAAAGCCAAGCTAAGAAAGAATAATATTAGATTGTCTGGAACATTAACTCCAGAAAAAGAAAAGAAGTTCGCTGAACTTTTGAACTAAGTGGGCTAAGAGCAAATTTTTTGTAAGCATACCGCCATACTGTTTCATACAGGCCAGCTGTTTTGGCACTAAGTGAAACCCAAGTAGGTGAGGATTCCGATCCTGCTGAATTTTTTATTCATGGGTATAGCTTGGTGCCTTTATTCTTTTCCCACCATGGCCTCGCCATATACATTAGGAATGATGTTGCTTATCAGCTCTTACCACAATATGGTCTTTGCACCAATTCCTTTTATAATTATATGTGGTTTTAATTCTCCGTGAATAAGCAAATCATTCACTTCTGCTTCCTTTATCGAAGCCCAAATTTAGACAGATTATCAACTTCTCGTGAATTTGATGCCTCTAGCCTCGTACTGAAATCGTTGTTACGGACGATTTCAATGTACACAATTCTTCATGGCTTCAACATTCAGGCCAGGCAACACCCGATGGAGTGTGTGCAGAAATCTTCGCTGAGTTTTACATGACCAAAATTTACGGCAAAAAATACTGCAATGTCCCAAAGGCAGTACAAATTTTTGGTCATTTGTAAAAAACATGAGGAATTCTTCCTCTTCTTCGGTTCCTACGCTCGTTGTCAATGACACTCCTTTTGTTAGCTCTTTAGAGAAAGCTAATCCCTTTGCTAGGCAGTTCGCCGCCAATTCTACGCTGCCAGTAAGTGTTATGACTCCGCCTGTACTTGAGCGAGTTAGTGATTCTATGGGACCAATCTTTTTTCGCACTCGTACTGTGGCAAGATTCCTAAGAGATCTAAACACACATAAATCCGCTGATCCGGATTCTATCCCCGCTATTGTTCTAAAGAGGTGTTTTTCTTCTTTTTCATCTGTCCTACTCCTCAGGTCTCGTTCCGAGCGGATGGAAAACGGCATTTGCCCAGCCTATTCCCAAAAAAGGCGAATCTTCCTCACCCTCTAACTACCGACCGATTGCACTTACGTCCCTTCTTTCCAAGGTCATGGAAACGCTGATTAATTATCAGCTCAAGAAATATCTTGAAGATCGAAAGCTTCTTAATGACCGGCAATACGGCTGTCGTAGCGATAGGCCCACTGATGATCTCATGGTATATCTCACCGAACAGTGGAGCAAATCCTTACATAGTTTTGGAGAAAGTAAGATTATTGCACTTAATATTTCAAAAGCATTTGATAGGGTTTGGAATCAGGCTCTCTTATCGAAAATGCGTGCATTCGGTTTTCATGAATCCCTGCTTCATTGGATTAGTAATTACCTTTCGGATCGTTTAATACAAGAAGTATTGGATGGATTCAAGTCTGAAAACCATAAAATAAATGCTGGTGTGCCCCAGGGCTCTGTTTTATCTCCAACACTCTTTCTCATTTTTATTAATGATCTCCTGTCTGCAACTTCTAATCCAATACATTGTTTCGCTGACGATAGTACTCTTAGCTTTTCATATTCGTTTCCAGATTCACACCCCTCTTCTTCGGATGTGGAACTGCAACGACAAAATATGATAAGCTCATTAAATTCCGATATAAACAGCATTGTTCAATGGGGATTAAAAAACCGCTTGGAATTTAATGTTTCGAAAACCCAATGCTGTCTTGTATCGTAAAAGCGAGATATACCCCCATTGCCATTATCCATGGATGGCACTTGCAGCAATGAGACTGAACACCTCGATATTCTCGGTATGTGTGTCACCAACCATCTCTTGTGGAATGATCACATACGCGATGTCGCCAAAAATGACGCAAGGTGTTTGAGTTTTCTTAAGCGATGCAAGAAATATTTCACCCCTTCTGATCTGGCTGTTATCTACAAGACTTACATACGTCCAAAGCTTGAGTATAACTCCCATCTCTGGGCTGGTGCTCCTGCAACTTACTTAAGCCTCTTGGATAGTATTGAACGTAGAGCATTTAAATTGATAGATGATAATGTCATCATAAGTTCATTTACTTCGCTTGAACATCGTCGTAAGGTCTCTTGTCTGACCCTTTTTTACCGTTATTTTAACGGCTTATGTTCTAGTGAAATAGCCAGTTGCATTCCTCCCCTTAAACAGTTCAACCGTAATACTCGCGCTTCTAGGAATGCTCATCAGTATACCCTCGAGCCCAACTTCGGTCGTACTGTCAAATACAGAGATTCGTACTTTAGCCGTACAACGCGAATGTGGAATGCCTTACCACACTCTGTCTTTCCTAGTCATTGCAATATTCAGGAATTCAAAACCAATGTGCACCGACAACTCCTTTTAAACCCTCTCTCCTCTTCCTAGTGCTCACACTGTGCATCTGCATAATAAGGGTAGTAATATCCCCTTGAGTGTGTGTTTATTATAAAAAAAAAAAAACTTAGGTCAAGCGATTGAGGGTTCATTAAGTTTTGGATTAAATAATAATGACATTGTCCTTTTGGTAGAAGAAAATATTGAAAACCCTTCAAGATTGGATTATGAAGTTACCAGAGATCTCATTTTTGAAAATGAAGTAAGAGGTATAGAAAATCTGAGTGCCGAAAAAGAAAAAATTCCACCCCCGCGAATAACACCAAAAAACGGAAGATTACGCTATTAGAAAAACAAATTAATAATCAACCATCCTACCACAACAATTCCTTGGAAGTGATGATGGAAATGAATCAAAATCTGAAAGAAATTTTTAAATAAAAAAATGACTCCGAATTGAAGGAACAAATATACAAACTTAAAAAAGAAAAGTTTGAATTCAAAAAGAGAAGTTATATGGAAAAAAACCAACATGCTGTGACTAAATTAAAACTTAAATTTGAGATTCGAACACTCCAAATATATACATATTTTTTTTTTTAGTTTAGAAATTTAATTTATGTTTGCTTTCATAATGTGATTTTTTGTTTTATGAAGTACGTACATTGAATATTTAAATACTATAATATGTGCTAATTCAAAAAGACTGAAATTATTTCTTTTTTGTAACGTCTTTTTTTAATTTTTTAATCTTAAAAGTTGCTTTTCAAAAATAAAAAGTTTATGAATTCGTTAAATCGTCTCTTAATTTATTAACTTCCCATTGGAAGTTATTGTAATGGGTCCGATTTGTCAAATTGAACATTTTAACATTTCTCGACGTTTCAAGGTCCCAAGAGTCAAAATAAAAGATTTTTAGAAAGATGCCTGTGCGTGCGTTTTTTTCGTCGTCCATAGCTCAAAAACCAGAAGAGATATCGATTTCAAATAAATTTTGTTATACAGATAATAAGGCAGAAAGATGCAGAAAGGGCTCTCAAGAAAATTGCTTGGGTGTTTTTTTCACCAGTTCAGCAGTTTGAAAAAAAGGTGAAAATTTTGGTTAACCCTAAATATTTTACGAACCAAAAACGCTAGAGACTTGAATTAAATTTTATATAAAAATCTGTAACGTGATATCAATGAAGTATAATTTTTGAAAAAAAACCATTTAACGTTTTTTTTATAAATCAAAAAAACTGAAAAAAAAATTGTCAACTCCTAAATTTTTCGACTAAAATAATGTTTTTTGAAATCTGATAAAATTTTGAGAAAAATCGAATTGACAGTTTTTTTTATAAAAAATAATAGTCTAAAAAACATTACTACAAGTTGGTAAAAATTGAATATTGATTCAAATATCTTTTCAAAAACTTGAAATTTAGGCTTCAAACTTATGTTATCTTATAAGAAATATTGTTTTCAACATTCTGAAAAATGTTGAGAAAAATCAAATTGACAGTTTTTGTACAAAAAATTAAAAACCTAAAAAAAATTTAACAAAAGTTGGAAAAAATTGATTTTCGACTCAAATATCTTTTCAAAAATTTGAAATATTGGCTTCAAACTCATTTTATTTCACAGAAAATATTGTTTGCGATATTCAGTAATTTGTATATAAATATCCAACGTCCGTTTTTCCAGAAAAAATAAAATCTACAAAAAATAGTACGAAAATTTGGTAAAAATTGATACGAGTACATATAGACAAACTTTTAAACAAGACAAATCGACAGACGGGATGGGAAGTTATCAGTGTGGGTCGCATCCCAGCCTCTTTTTTATTATTCTTTTAGCCAAATAAGAATGTTCCTTGATTTCTAAAGGCTGTTCTTCCAACAGAGAATGGATTGTGGAGAGCGCAACACACGTTCATAATTTAAGTAATCTTCTCGGGTGAATAATGAAGTTCCCTGGCTGCCAAAAGACATCTGAACATTGCCTTTAGGACACCAAAAACGAGCTCAATTATTGATCTTGAAGTTGATAAGTTGAGGACAAATTACTTTGTAAAACCTCTTTTATAATTTTGGATAAAGTTTGTTGAGCCAGCCCACATTCATGTCTCCACCGATCTGGTTTTGGTAACCACCTGTTGCACAAAAATTTCAATGTATCTGATAATTTAATTATGTTGGGAATAGAAGTTTGACTTCTCCGATTACTTAAGCCTGTTGTTATATTGTTGAATAAATATATTAAGGCTTCTTTTGAAAGGCGGTAGTTTTTAACAAAGCTGAAAAAAAGTATTTTTTTGAGATTAAAAATGCCTAGATTAGTATTCAATAAGGAAACCTATCGTCGCTGAGTTCCATTATGTTGGACTTATCCCTAATCCGCTTTCTTTCAATTTAATAAACTTGTTCTCCATTTTCTTCCGACTCCAACCAAATTGCCACACTGTGCATTTTTATTTATATTTCTTTATTTAATTATTTTCCAAAAATGTTGGTCACCAAATCAACATAATGCGAGACTCGTTCGAAATTCGCAAATATGTTGACATTTTTACGGACAATTTACAGCTATAGTGGTATTTCGTCATTGGTAATTTTTGTTTGTATCGAATTTTAAAAGCGACTAAGTATACCACTGTTGTAAAGGCTGATTTTTTTGAGGTAAGGATTTTCATGCATTAGTATTTGTGAGATCACACGGGATTTCAGACATGGTGTCAAAGAGAAAGATGCTCAGTATGCTTTGACATTTCATCATGAATAGACTTACTAACGAGCAACGCTTGCAAATCATTGAATTTTATTACCAAAATCAGTGTTCGGTTCGAAATGTGTTTCGCGCTTTACGTCCGATTTATGGTCTACATAATCGACCAAGTGAGCAAACAATTAATGCGATTGTGACCAAGTTTCGCACTCAGTTTACTTTATTGGACATTAAACCAACCACACAAATGCGTACAGTGCGTACAGAAGAGAATATTGTTTCTGAGAGTGATGCTGAAGACCGTGAAATGTCGATTCGTCGCCGTTCGCAGCAATTGGGTTTGTGTTATTCGACCACATGGAAGATTTTACGCAAAGATCTTGGTGTAAAACCGTATAAAATACAGCTCGTGCAAGAACTGAAGCCGAACGATCTGCCACAACGTCGAATTTTCAGTGAATGGGCCCTAGAAAAGTTGGCAGAAAATCCGCTTTTTTATCGACAAATTTTGTTCAGCGATGAGGCTCATTTCTGGTTGAATGGCTACGTAAATAAGCAAAATTGCCGCATTTGGAGTGAAGAGCAACCAGAAGCCGTTCAAGAACTGCCCATGCATCCCGAAAAATGCACTGTTTGGTGTGGTTTGTACGCTGGTGGAATCATTGGACCGTATTTTTTCAAAGATGCTGTTGGACGCAACGTTACGGTGAATGGCGATCGCTATCGTTCAATGCTTACAAACTTTTTGTTGCCAAAAATGGAAGAGCTGAACTTGGTTGACATGTGGTTTCAACAAGATGGCGCTACATGCCACACAGCTTGCGATTCTATGGTCATTTTGAGGGAAAACTTCGGAGAACAATTCATATCAAGGAATGGACCGGTAAGTTGGCCACCAAGATCATGCGATTTGACGCCTTTAGACTATTTTTTGTGGGGCTACGTCAAGTCTTAAGTCTACACAAATAAGCCAGCAACTATTCCAGCTTTGGAAGACAACATTTCCGAAGAAATTCGGGCTATTCCGGCCGAAATGCTCGAAAAAGTTACTCAAAATTGGACTTCCCGAATGGACCACCTAAGACGCAGCCGCGGTCAACATTTAAATGAAATTATCTTCAAAAAGTAAATGTCATGGACCAATCTAACGTTTCAAATAAAGAATCGATGAGATTTTGCAAATTTTATGCGTTTTTTTTTTTAAAAAAAAAAGTTCTCAAGCTCTTAAAAAATCACCGTTTAATATTTGATCGTAAAAATTATATATTTAGTTGTAACTAATATCTATCAATAAACATCTTAACTTAGATGATAGAACATTTTGTTCACTAAAATAATTATGAATAACTGCTGCTTGAAATTTGGTCTGGAATTTTCCCGAACTACATTTGTTTCCCCAAATGAAGTCATTTGAAAGCAATTGTTATAATGTTCGATACGTGTCAAAAAGTGTATGGAATTTGTTCCATACGAATGTACGAATATTTTAGTGCCTAAATATGTCTCATTGTCTGTCATTCTAGAGGAGGAATTTATCCAGCCCCTCATGAACCCGCAACCCTGACTCGTAAATGCTTACACGGGCCTCTGTCTCTGCCCAGCATTAGTCTGTTGTCTATCCCTATCATGGAAAATCTGCAAATCTGCTCGAAGGACCAAATGTAAAGTTCGTTTAAATGTGGACTGTATTTTTAAATCGTCTTTTAGTTATAATTTATAATCTTCGCTTTAAGAAAAGGAAAAACGCTTTTTTCCGACCTTCTCGTTTGAATTCAACTTTATTGTGCCGTGATAGCCACGGCAAAGGCTTTACAAAATGAACTACGAAATTTTTAACGAAAGAATAAATGACGAAGCAAAGAATAACAATGGGTTACAAGTTTAGTCGTTAACAAAATAATACAAAATTAATTCACAATAATAGGATAGGTAAATTTAAGTACATAACACAATGACAAGTTAAAAAAGAGGCTGGGGTGCGACCCACACTGATAACTTCCCATCCCGTCTGTCGATTTGTCGTGCTTAAAATTTTGTCTATATGTACTCGTATCAGTTTTTACCAAATTTGCGTACTATTTTTTGTAGATTTTATATTTTATGAAAAAACAGACAGTTGGATTTTTATATAAAAGTTACTGAATATCGAAAACAATATTTTCTGTGAAATAAAAAAAGTTTGAAGCCAATATTTTTAATTTTTGAAAAGCTATTTGAGTTGAAAGTAAATGTTTACCAAGTTTTAGTATTGTTTTTTTTAGAGTTTTATTTTTTGTAAAAAAACCGTCAATTCGATTTTCTTCAAAATTCTATCGAATGTTGAAAACAATATTTTCTATAAGATAAAATTAGTTTGAAGCCAATATTTTATAGATTTGAAAAGATATTTGAGTCGAAAATCAATTTTTACCAACTTTGAGCAATGTTTTTTGTTTGGTTTTTATTTTTTATAAAAAAAAACTGTCACTTTGATTTTTCTTAAAATTTAACCAGATGTTAAAATCGTTTTTTTCGTTACCATACATAATATAATATTTTTTCAAGTCTCTAGCGTTATTAAAAAATAAATAAAATGCGTGGCACAACAGTCCGCTGAGAACTAGGTCCTAGTGACTTACAACTCTCAACCATTCCTTTGTGCGAGTAATGTTGTCAGATATGGAGGGACCTAAAGTTTATATGCCGAATGCGAACGGCTAATTTGAGAAAGAACTTTTTCAATTTGTTAATTCCTCGCAAGAGGCAGTACCCGTGAAAAGACTTAAAAAGGCATAGGCAGGGATCGAACCCAAGACCTCTTGCATGGCAGTCCAACGCACTAACCATCATGTAATGGGCTTATTGGTTCGTGAAAAATTTAGGGTTAACCAAAATGTTCACCTTGTTTTGAAACTTCTATGGTAAAAAAAACTACCAGCGCAATTTTCCTGAGAGCCCTTTCTGTATCTTTCTGCATTATTATCTGTAGAACAAAATTAATTTGAAGTCGATATCTCTCCTGGTTCTTGAGCTATGGACGACAAAAAAAACGTCTCGAACGTACGTACGCACGCACAGACGTCTTTCTAATAATCTTTTATTTCCACTTTAGAGAACTGATAACGTCGAAATTTCCTGTCAAATTTTCAATTTGACAAATCTTCAACAATTTTACAATATCAATTTTACAAATAAAAGTTTAAAAAAAAATATGTAAAAAAACATAAAAACAACTAAATTAAAAAGTTAACCCAAAAAGCTTACTGTGGCTGTTCTGTTGTTAAAGACTTTAAGCAATTAAAGTAATTTTAAGTAGCAAAATTAGTTTTCGCAGTTTTATTTAGTTTTAAGTCTTTAACAAATTAATAAAAATTAAGTCAAACGACCCACATTTTGTTCATATTTTCTTGGTTTAGAATAGGTTATTGTTTATTAGAATTAAGATTGTTCTTACATTAAAAGGCATTCGTTTTGAGATAATCGATTAACCTCGCTTAGCGCCAGTAAGTTATTTTTAAGTTTTCGATAATATGCTAGTTTTTTAGAATTTTTGTCAAGCTTTAAATTGCAAAAAAAACACATTTAAATAAGCATTATTGTTGTATGGTTTTATTGTCAAAACTATAATACACAATAAATATTAAATTTGGTTAATTTTATTGCATTTTTAAAAACGAGCTGTACCTTTCGTTACATTAAAAGGTTTTCTAAAGACAAGTTTTATAAAAATGAAGTAGATACTTTTTAATAGAAAAAATACATTATGTAGATATTTTTGAATCATAATAGCTCTATGATTGTGTTATATCATGGAAACAGGAATCAGATCATCGACGTTCTCAACAAAATTCATGAGAATTAAATATCTAATATAATATATATAATATAAATTTGGATCGCATTCTCAACTATGTTATTTTCAATTACGGTTTCTTTCGTTTTTTCATAAATTTAAGCATCTTTATAACATTCAGTCAGTCTTCTAGGTTATAATGAAGCAGGAAATAAGAATAAAAGGAATACTCCACTAGGATGTTTAATCAGACATCCATATGCTTAACTCCCATAACTAGAGTAAACAACTTTGTATGCACATACTCAATTCCTAGATGTATCTTTCCTGATTTGAGGTACATAAATTCTTCCTTGCCTTACCAGAAATGTTCTCTTCCTATACAAAAACCATTTCTGATAGATGATGAGAAATGCGGAAAAAAGGAAATAATATTAGGGCAAACTTGGAAAAAAAGGAATCAAAAACGTACCAGTTCTCTAATAATTTCCTTATGAGCATTTGATCTGGAATAGTGACGACTTGAGAACTATGTGGAAAATGGGGTATAATTCTATCCATATAAACCATAAGCGGTGATGCATTGATTCGAATCCTTTGATATTAACTTTTCAAATCTATAATTGAAAACAAACATTGAGCATTTTTAATAATAAAATTAATCACTTTTTAAAAATGGAAATGCTGAGTTAAACCACCTGACTCAGTTAGTTGACTAGCCAACTCGGATTCCTGACGTTGCAGGTCAATCCGCCAACACTCTAGACTTGTTTCTTACTTCTGATCCTAATAAATATACTGTCAGTGTATTATCGCCTCTAGGCACATCAGACCATTATGTCATATCTGCAAATTTATCATGCCAAAAAACGCCAGTTAAAGTTAAATCCCCTACGAGAACCGTTTGGCAATATAAGAAAGCCAACTGGGACGGTCTCATTGAATTCTTCAGGAACTTTAACTGGTCACTATGCTTCCTCGATAGTGACGTGGATCCCAGTGCAGATATGATTACAAACTTAATTCTTTGCGGAATGAGAAATTTTATCCCGAATAGGGTAAAATCTATCAAACCCAAAGAAAACTCATGTTTTGATTCGAGCTTACAGCTCACAGAGGTTATGAGGACCAAAAATGTAAGTTTCCGGAATTACAAAGCCAACCCAACTGAGGAAAACCGGAATAAGTTCAAACAAGCTAGAAAGACCTGTAACGGACATATACGACGCATTAAATTTTTGCATGACCAGAAATTACGGCAAAAAATACTACAATGTCCCAATGGTAGTAAAAATTTCTGGTCATTCGTAAAAAATGTGCGTAACACTACGTCTTCGTCGGTTCCGACGCTTGTTTCCAATGACACTCCCTATGTAAGCTCGATTGATAAAGCCGATTTGCTTGCAACTCAGTTTGCTGTAAATTCAATGCTGCCAGTGAGTGACATGACTCCGCCTGTACTTGAAAGCGTTTACGATTCTATGGGACGAATCTTCTTTCGCACTCGTTCAGTTACTAGAGTACTTAAAAATCTTGACATTCACAAATCCGCTGGCCCGGATAGTATCCCCGCAATTGTTCTGAAGAGGTGTTTTTCAACGCTGGCAAAACCATTGCGTAAGCTTTTCCATCTGTCCTATTCTACAGGTCTCTTTCCGAGTGGATGGAAAACTGCATTTGTCCAGCCTGTCCCTAAAAAAGGGGAATCCTCCTCACCATCCAATTATCGTCCAATTGCACTTACATCCCTTCTTTCCAAGGTCATGGAAACGCTGATCAATTTTCAGCTTAAGAAATATCTTGAAGAACGAAAGCTTCTTAATGACTGGCAATATGGCTTTCGTTGCAATAGGTCCACTGGTGATCTCATGGTTTATCTCACCGAACAGTGGAACAATATTATTGCACTTGATATTTCAAAAACATTTGATAGAGTTTGGCATCAAGCTCTCTTATCGATAATGAGTGCATTTGGTATTGATGAATCCCTTCTTCGTTGGGTTAGAAATTACCTTTCGGACCGTTCAATTCAAGTAGTATTGGACGGGTTCAAATCTGATATTCATAAAATAAACGCTGGTGTGCCCCAGGGCTACGTTTTGTCTCCAACGCTCTTCCTCATTTTTACAAATGATCTTTTGTCTGAAACTTCTAACCGACTAAATTGTTTCGCGGATGACAGTACCCTCAGCTTTTCATATTCGTTTTTAGATTCTCATCCTTTATCTTCGGATCTGGACAACCAACGGCAGCGTATGATAAGCTCATTAAATTCAGATCTTGACAGCATTGTTCAATGGGGAATCGAAAACCGTGTAGAATTTAATGCTTCGAAAACTCAGTGCTGTCTACTGTCGCAAAAGCGTAACCCTCCCCCAATGCCACTATCCATGAATGGTACTTCATCGAGGAGACTAAACAGCTTTCAGTCCTAGGTATGTGCATTACAAACCACTCGTTGTGGAGTGATCACATATTTGACACCGCCAAAAATGCTCCTAAGTGTTTAGGTTTTCTCCGAAGATGCAAAAAGTTTTTTACCCCTTCTGATCTGGCTATATTTATAAAGCCTATATTCGTCCAACACTTGAGTACAATTCCCATATTTGGGCAGGTGCTCCTATAACCCACTTGAGTCTCTTGGACAGAATTCAAAAGAGAACTCGAAAAATGATATGTGACCATCGTCTAACTGAAACTTTTGCATCTCTCGAGCACCGTCGGAAGGTTTCATGTCTCTCATTATTCTATCGCTACTTCCATAAGCAATGCTCTAATGAAATAGCCAGTTGCATTCCTCCCCTCAAACAATTCAACCGTAATACTCGTTCTTTTAGGAATGCCCATCAGTTTACCCTTGAGCCCAATTTCGCACTACACGAATGTGGAATGCTTTACCAGACTCGATATTTCAATGTTCATCGGTATCTCCTTTCAAATCCTATCCTCAATTCCAACTTACTCGCTCTGTGTATAATCATTATAAGGGTATTCACATCCCCTTGAGTGCGCGTACAATATAAAAAAAAAAATCTTACTTAAGGTGGCGCTATAGTCCTGTGTGATCTAGGGCCACACCCAACAAACTTCTAGCTCGGTCACAAGCTGGATGTCTCCAGTTGTCCACTCCAAGTTGGGTGAAGCCACTTTAAACTTGTGCGTCCCACCTCATCTGCGGTCTTCCTCTACTGCGCTGTCCTGTGAGTATGGATTCGATGATTTTCCGGGCCGTAACATTGGTTTCCATGCGCTCTACGTGACCCAGTCATGCGCTCTACATGACCCAGCCATGTCAGTCGTTGGACTTTTACCCTTATGGCTAAGTCTACCTCGCTGTAAAGCTCTTATGCATACGGGACAGTAGATCACATGAAAAACTTTTCTCTCAAACCAAGTGAAGGTGCTTTCATTACTTTTGTCATAGTCGATGCTTCTGTACCGTAAAGCAGGGCGGAGATGATAAGGATCTTATATAGAACGTTTTGACCAAGACGTCGGTGTTGTATTTCCTTTCTTGACGACATCATATATTTTTTTTTGCCCTCTCTAACCGTTAAACCCATTTTTGCCGCCTCTGCCTCAATACTCACAAAAGCCCCATTGACATCACGCTGAGTTCTTCCGATTATGTCAATGTCATCAGCATATGCTAGTTATTGGACAGACTTTTGAAAGATAGTGCCTCTAGTGTCAACGTGAGAGCTCTGCACTATTCTTTCAAGCACGATGTTAGAAAAATTGCGTGACAGCGCATCACCTTGTCTAAAGCCTTTTTTGACATCGAAGGGTTGTTGTTTCCAACCTTTATGGAGCAGCGTGAATTCTCCATGGTCAATTAATTCTAGACATGGCTCTATACAGCTCATCCTTGTGTATGCTGTTATATGCGACCTTGAAAGCGATGAAAAGATATTGGGTGTCAATTTCGTGTTTTGGGGTTTTTCCAGGATCTGCCGTAATGTGAATATTTGATCGACTGTGGACTGTGGTTCTAAGACCACACTGATAAGGACCTTTCAGGTTGTTGACGATGTGCCTTAGACGTTCACATATTACGGCAGAGAAGATCTTGTATGCGAAGTTAAGTACACTGATTCTCTATAGTTGGTGCAGTTTAGAGGGTCTCCTTTTTTCACGATCGGGCAAACAATACTGAGGTTCCATCCATCGGGCACGCTTTCTTCCAACCATATCTTACAGATAAGTGCATGCTCCTTACCAACTTATCTCCAGCTGCTTTAAATAGCTCGGCATTTAAGCCATCTGCTCCAGTGACTTTATAAGACTTCACCTTAGATATGGCAATCTTTACTTCGTCTAAGTCGGGAGGACGGGGTTGTTGGCTTTCGTCGTCTATGTTGAATGGATGATCCTGCCTGACAGCGGAATTCGGTTTGTCGTCGCCTTTATACAGTCTGCAGAAGTAGTCTTTGCATATCCTAAGACTTGACTGTTCCTCTGTGATGTTTGCACTTTCGTCTTTGCAGCCTTCTTTTCTAGGTTTATGTACTTGTGAATTTAGTTTCACTTGTTCATAAAACTTTCGAACTTCATTCCTGCTTTTAAACCTTTCAACATCTTCGACCGCACGCTTCTCATGCCCTTTCTTTTTTCTTCTGTGAAGTCGGCGTTCTTCTCGCCTCTTCTGCTTATAGAGCTCATGAGCAGCTCTCGTCCTTTTATGTAGCGCTGCTTTGAGTGCCTGTTGTTTGTCTGCATTTGCCTGCCGACATTCTTCATCAAACCAGGGGTTCCTTGTTGGTGGCTGTTTGAAACCCAGCACGTCATAGGCGGCTTCTCTGATTGCATCTTGGCAATGTTGCCAATGGTTCTCGATACATTTTTTTGGCGGCAGAGAACTTTGAGAGAGGTTACTTGTAACTCGGACGGTGGAGGATTTGGCGATCTCTTAGTATTGTAGCCGTTCGACGTTGTACCTTCTCCCAGATCCTTCCTGTTTTGTCTTGGGTCTGGAAGCTGGAAGTGCTACCTTGACTACAACGAGGTAGTGGTCCGAGTCGATGTTAGCTTCTCGGAAAGTTCGTACATCCATGATGCTGGAAGCGTGTCTATCGTCGATCGCAATATGATCAATCTGGTTGACGGTAGATTGATCTGGAGAACTCCAAGTTCCTTTGTGGATGCTGAGATGTGGAAAACGCGTACTGGCTAACATGGCGTTTCAGAAAAATCGATAAGTCTGAGTCCGTTGTCGAAAGCGTTGACGTAAAGGCTGTTTTTCCTTGATAACTTGGCATTAAAATCGCCCAGGACAGTTTCAATATCGTAGCTAGGACACTGCTCATGTGTTTTGCCTAAGAGCTCGAAGAACAGATTCTTGGTTTGTCGTCCTTCTCTCCTGTGGAAGCGTAGGCGCATATCAGGCTAATGTTGCCGAATTTAGCCTTGATGCGGAGGGTCATGAGGCACTCGTTGATGCACCTATAGCTCAATATTTTTTGTCTAAGTCTGGCTCCAATGGCAAAGCCGTATCCAAATAAGCGCTGTTGGTTTTCTCCATCCCATCGTTTATTCTGGATGGCGGTGATGGCCTGCTCTATAGCAGTCTAGAGCATCTGATAATTCTTCGGCCGCACGTGGTCCGTTAAGGGACCTAACATTTCATGTGCATATCCGTAGTTCGTTGTACTTAATTCGTTTACGTGGGTTGTCAACAGTAAATCCGTCCGTATCCGAGGCTTGTTGGTATTTCGCAACTGGGTTTTCTTTATGTGGTCAGGAAGTCACACTGACGCACGACCTTCAACCTGAAGACCAGTTCCTCGATTGAACTCCAAGGGCGAGAGCCGGCATAACTCCTTACAGGCCTGGGCTTCAAATATGTAATAGTAGCACTAAAGTAGTTCAATCAACTGGAACCGTTGATTATATCTTGGGAAAACCTCCGTTGCCGTTTGGATGAATGGAGAGGTCCCTTAGGGGAAACGCCTCTCCCCCTTTCTCGTTTGCTACCACCAACAACTTTCAACTAGGGTTGGAACCCAAACTCCAGTTGAGGTACTAGGCACCCAATGTTAACCACCGGGAGGTGAGAATAGGAGTTAATAGACAGAGGTGGGTTTTGAGAAAAACCTGTGGACGCTTGCGTCCTCTAGAATGCACATGTCTACCATTTGAACATCAAAGAACTGGTTATAAGATTTATTTGTTTAATAGGGAATTCTTCATTTCTGCTAAAAAGTTTTAATGGAGGACTAATATCTTAAAAGTTCAAGCCAGTTCAACAAATTAAAAAATATTTTTATCAATTTTCCTGTCTTGGAGTCGAAGTCTAAGAACGGGTAGCTTACGCAACTTCTTTAAGCTATTTCAAGAATGAATTACGAACCAAAAATTAGACGAATGCTTATTACATTGTGTACAACTTGGAACTGCACTTTGAAATTTCTATTGACATTGGTCTGAGTTTTATAGTGGCCTGACTAATTTAGTATTGCACAACTTATTTTTCTGTAGGGCCAGCTTCAAGCTGGCCCGACCGACGCCTCTGAGCGTTAAAGCTATTTATGATGTGATAAACAATTGTATTCAAAATAAATCCAATATCCTCTTGATTCAAATTCTATTAAATTTTGGGTCACTCTTTAAGTGCTTCCTTATCCTCATAATATCATACATATATTTGCTGATAAGAATTTGCAGACAACAATGTATTTCTCCGTAAATAACTAAACTCTCAAGTCTTGCCCAACAGAACTTCCATAACAAACACTGCATACCCTTAAAGTAAACTATAGTAAATGTCAGGTGTAATTTGATTTTGTTCACGAATATATTTTGAACTTATAAAAATGTGTTCTGAAATTCCGAGAGAAATTTTTTCTACTCTGGCCGAGTTGAAGATTGGAATATGGAGCAATTGGTGCTGTATGGAGTGAGTCTGGGAGTGGGACTGGGACTGGATAGTTTGAGAATTACAAAAGAATTTGGAATTCCTTGTTAGCCGTTGCAACTACTGCCACTGCAACACGAAAACTTCTGTAATGCTGGTAATTGAAAGAAAACATTCTTTGACTTTTCAACTATGCCAAGATAATTAATTTAATTTAAATTTATTATTCACTTGATATGTCAGAGGAAAACAATAATTGCATTCAAAGGGATCGGATGGAATGGAAAGGCTATATAGGGCGGGAGTCGAAGGAGCAGGCAGTAGCAGATGTAAAATGTAGTTTTACTCGGCTTTAGCTTTGGCTTTGCTTCTGCTTTTGCTTTTTTCATTTTCATTTTCTTTTTTTTTTCAATTCTGCTTGGGAAATTGTATTTCAAAGTGGTCAAATAGCCCCTACTTCCATCATTTGCCCCCTACTACTTCCTACTTCCTGATCCTGGCCATCCTCGACCACCGCCCGTCCCACACCTATAAAACCGAGCAAGGAAATAAAAAGGACCCTTTTTATAATGCCATTTTTACTCTTCTCATTTGTTGCCAAGCGAAATATTTGCTGCAGCAGCAATGAGATTTTTTCCTGTTCCTTGTCCTTCTGCGCCAGGATATTCAGCATAATGAAATGCAAATTAGTTACATTTGTGCGATTTCGTTTTAATATGCGTACATGAGTGCTGGGCTGGGGGCAGTGGGTTGTGGGCAGTATTTTGTTAAAATATCCCGTTTTCAGCTGCAAGTCCTTTAATTTGTGGCTCAGAGTGCGGTTGGTTTTCGTTTTTCAAATGAGGTAATAGAAATGCATAGAAGCGAAACGAGATTGAAGTGAGGTGGCAAAGACAGAGTGGACAGGAGTTTGGAATGGGTCAGGATCAGGAGCAGCGCAGCATGGACGCCAGTTCCCAGATAAGTAAGGTTGTAAAGAATTATAACAAGTGACCTGAACAACTACACTAAGTCCGAATACGAGTACGAGTACGTATTCGTATCTCTTGCAGGACATGAGAAGGTTTTTTATTTTTTTCATCATCATTAAGGATGAGGAGTAATTTAATTGTCCTTTGTGTGGATGCATTGGATTATCTGCAAGGAATAAAATTTTACGGGATTATGTCATAACCCAAAAGAATGTGCGAGGTATGAGTTGAGTACCTATATGGGGTACACATATATTTTAATATAATCGCTTTTATCTTAAAAAAAAAGGAGGAAGAAGGAGTTGAAGGAGTATTTCATTAGGATGTTTTGCAATGAATGCGAGCATCAGGGAAATTGGTTGAGTTGGAATTTTTAGAATACTTTGTTATTTATTAAATTAAATTACTTTTATTCACATGCGTTTGTAGTGTATTTGAGTTTAAAAGACAGGTGATGGGGATTAAACTGAAAGTTTTTCAACTTGAGAGTGGTGAGAGAATTATAACTACTTTGGGTTAAATAATCTGTTTAAAAAAAAAAATAAAAGGCACCTTACAAGTTCTAACCTACTACATATATTTTGATACTGAACTCACCAAATTAATAACTTTGATCAGAAAAATGGAGGCTGTTATTCGACCCACACTGATAAACTCTTATCCGTGCCCATCTTAAGATCCTTTACACACATTGTTTTGTCATATAAATAATTTCTAGAGACTATTTTCCTAGAAGATGTTCAAATAGTAGACATGAGCATTCAAGCGTCCACAGTGTTCAGTACTGGATGCACATTTGCCCAACATAACAAATAATACCCTATATTATTCTGTTATCACTCAATTTAATCTAACGCTGTCACACTCTTTTTATTAATAGCACTGTTACGTGAGTTTTTCTTTTAATCCGCTTTGTTCTTATTTTTCTTATCGGCTATGTTAAATATTAACTTGCTAAAATCTTTCCTTTTCAATTTGGACCATCGGACAGCACACATCATAAGTATTCCATTGTATTGACATATACAAAAAAAAAACATTACAAATTTTATTAAACTATTGCACTACAACATTATACAAACAATTTTTTTTTATTGAACATAAAACACTAGAAACTATTTTTACATACAGTCCATTCTTTTTAGACACACAGGTTTTATCAAAACTCAACTCTGTCTATCAACTCCTACTCTCACCTCTCCGTGGTGAAAATCGTGTGCCTACCTCAACGGCAGCGGAGGAATTCCCGAGATGGAATGAACTGTGGTGTCTACAGTTTCAGTAAGATTGAACTACATACTTAGTGAAAACCTTATAGGGTTCCTTCGACTTATTCGGAGCCCAGCCCTATAAGGAGCGTTTTTATCCGGCTCCCCATCCTTGGAGTTATACTTAGGATCTGGCCCTTAATTTTGGGGACTGTGCCGTCGGGGTGACTTCCTGGCCACGTAAAAGCTTCATAGTTGCGAAGCACTAATAAGCCTCGGAAACGGACGGATTTACTGTTGACAACCAACGCAAACGAATTAAAGGCAATGGATATGCACGTGGAATGTTAGGTCCCTTAACAGACCACGTGCAGCCGAAGAATTAGCAAGGGCCCTAGACCGCTAAAAAAAGCAAACATCACCACCATCCAGGAAAAACTATGGGATGGAGCAGGCAAAAAAAGGATGAAAACTGCGACTGCTACCACGAAAACCTTATTTATGTGCGGCTTTGTCGTTGGAGCCAGACTTAGGGAAGAAGTCTTAAGCTATAGGTGCATCTACAAGTGCCTTATGACCCTAAGCATCAAGGGTTAATTCGGCAACATTAGCCTAATATGCGCCTACGCCCCCACAGAAGAGAAAGATGACAAGGCCAATGATATGTTCTTTGAGCTTTTAGACTTAACATATGAGGAGTGTCCTAGCTACGATATTAAAATAGTCCTGGGCGATTTTAATGCCAACCTAAGAAGGGAAGATATCTTTGGTGGAATAATCGGGAAAAACAGCCTGCACGACAACACTTCCGGCGACGGATTCAGGCTCATAGATATGGCTGCGGGGCGAAACGTCATGGTAGCCAGTACGCGTTTTACATACCTTAACATCCACAAAAGAACTTGGAGTTCTTCAGAACAATCTACCGTCAACAAGATTGACCATATTGCGATCGAGGCCAGCATCTTGGATGTCCGAACTTTCCGAGGAGCAAACATCGACTCGGACCACTACCTCGTTGTAGCCAAGGCAGCACTTCGGGTTTCCAGACCCAAGGCAAAACAGGGAGTTGCTGGGAGAAGGTACAAAGTCGAACGGCTCTAATTGCAAGAGATCGCCAAATCCTTCTCCGATCGAGTTACAAGTATCCTCTCTCGAAGTTCTCTGCCGCCAAAACAATGTATCAAAAACCAGTGGCAACATTGGCAAGATGCGATCAGAGAAGCCGCCTCTGACGTGATGGGTTTCAAGCAGCCACCAACAATGAACCCCTGATTTGATGACGAATGTCGGCAGGCAAATGCAGCCAAACAACAGGCACGCAAGGCGGCCTTGCATAAAAGGACGAGTGCTGCTCACGAGGTCTATGAGCAGAAGAAGCAAAAAGACTTCTCAGAATTAAAAAGAGAGACCATGAGAATCGTGCGGTCGAAGATGTTTAAAGGTTTAAAAGCAGGAATGAAGTTCGAAAGTTTTATGAACAGGTGAAACGAAATTCACAGGTACACAAACCCAGAACCGAAGGCTGCAAAGACGAAAGTGGAAACATCAGAGTGGAACCGCAGTCTATGCCGATGATATGGAAAGACCACTTCCCCAGACTGTATACCGGCGACGACGAACCGAATTCAGCTGTCAGGCAGGATGATCCATTCAACATAGACGACGAAAGCCAACAATCCCGGCCTACCGACTTAAACGAAGGAAAGATTGCCACATCTGAAGTCTAATAAAGCCGCTGGAGCGGATGGCTTAAATGCCAAGCTCTCTAAAGCAGCTGGAGATAAGTTGGTTAGGAACATGCGCCAACTTATCTGTAAGATAAGGTCGGGAGAAAGTATGCCCTATGAATGGAAATTCAGTTTTGTTTGCCCGATCCCGAAAAAATGAGACGCTTTAGACTGCACCAACTATAGAACTATAAAATCTTCTCTGTCGTAATATGTGAACGTCTAAAGCCCATCGTAAACAACCTGATAGGTCCTTATCAATGTGTTTGTAGAGCAGGAAAGTCTACATTTGATCAAATATTCACATTACGGCAGATCCTGGAAAAACCCAAGAGCACCAAATTGACACCTACCATCTTTTCATCGATTTCAAGGTCGTATACCGCTGTTTCTTTGGGCTAAGAAAGCAATTGAGTTTCAAAGTCCTCTTTCAAGGGACCAAAGTGTCGCTGTATAAGACCCTTATCATCCCCGTCCTACTATTCCGTGCAGAAGCATGGACTATGACAAAAGCGGATGAAAGCACCTTGGGTCGCTTCGAGAGAAAAGTTCTTCGTCCGATCTACTGCCCCGTATGCATCGAAGGGGAGCAGAGGAATAGATAGAACGACGAACTGTATGGGCTCTACAGCTACGTAGACTTAGCCAGAAGGGTAAAAGCCCCATGACCAAGATGGTTGGCTCCGGCCCGGAAAGTCTTCGAATCCTCACACACATTACAGCGCAATAGTGAAAGGCGGAGGATCAAGTGGCGCGCACAAGTGGAAAGTGACCTCACCCAACTTGGAGCTCGAAACGGGAGACATCTAGCTAGGGGCCGAGCTAGATTGAGAAGTTTGTTAGGTGAGGCCCTTGTTCACACAGGAATGTAGCGCCACCTTAAGTAAATAAGTATATTTTCAAACTAAACTATTTCATTATGTTAAAAATATTGTTGGTAATTTTAAATTTTTTTAGAATAATTCAACAGACAACTTTTTTCACAAAACACGAAAACCTACAATTTTTTAAGCAAGACAAATCGACAGACGGGATGGGAATTTATCAGTGTAGGTCGCAGCCCAGCTTTTTTTTATAATTAATTGTTAATAGGTTACGTGTGACTCACAACTCCTAACCATTCCTATATGCGAGTTATGTCAAGAATGGAGGTGACCCTAAAGTTGTATGCCGAATTCGAACGACTAATTTGAGATAGCACTTTTCATAACAATAATTATTACTTTTAGAGGAGTTGTTAATTCGTCACAAGAATTGAAAAAAACTGAACCCAAGACCCCTGGCATTACCCATATCATAAACATAAATAAACATACGGTTTTGTTTTTGTACACGGAAGTGACTAAATTGTTTAATAATACGGTAATAGACATAAAATAATAAAATTTTGTATATCTCGTTTATCAAGTTCAATAAGCTAAGTAGCTGTGTTTCCTCTTTTAAATTAGAAACGAGCTTAACGTTCTTCGATTCAATATACATATAGTATATATAAATGGTCCACAGAGGTTTTAGTTAAAGAATTTACACAAAGTCAAAATCAAGGTGTGTCTTTTAAAACCCAGCCAAAAACTTAAAAGGAGACTTTGTAGTAAGACTTCTGATATATTTTTAACTCGCAATCATTCCCACGCGACATATTCGTATTAAAAGTTTCAAATTTCAAACTCGTCCTTTTGTTTAAGATATATTTGAAAATAATAACCTCGAATCTTTGTTTTTCGTAAGAAATAAAAATAAAAATAATTGAAGTAACATTCCAAACTATTGATAACGAACAAAACAAGTAGATTTAATTTTCAATTTCAATTTTTAAATTTCAATAGATTAACAAAATTCCCAGTACTGAATTAAATATTTTAATTTTAACTCCAGTAAAAGGTTTTATCTATATGTTTAGTTCGCTAATGATAGTTTTCATTAATTGCAAGCTGAACTGATTCATGATTATCACAAAAAATATCTGTTGCTTCCATTTGTGTATCAAAAATTTCTTGTTCCAATCCTTTGATCCTTTGATCCTTCTTGAACAGCTGAGCCTATCGCCATGTATTCTGCTTCGCAGGTAGACAATGCAGTTGTTATTTGCTTTTTCGATCTTCAGAAAATAGCGCCATTTTTTTTTTTTAAATATATATCCGCTCATAAATTTTCTTTCATATTTGTTATTTGTAAAATCAGCATCGCAATAGCCTTTTACTTTGGAATCTTCAATTTCATTATTCTTGTAAGTTAATTTTAAGTCCATTGTTCCCTTCAAGTTTTTCAGAGTTCTTTTTGCCGCTAACCAGTGTTCATGCCCAGGTTGTTATTAAATCTGCTCAAATTATTGACGGCATAGCATATATTTGGCCACATTAACTGAGCTGTAAATAATAAAATCCCAATAAGTTCTTGCTAGGGAAACTTTGCCATTTCAAATTTATATTTATATATGGACGGGCACTGTTCTTTTGACAATTTAGTATTCACATGTATTGGACAAGAAACTGGATTACAATTTATCATACCAAATTTATCTAAAAATTTTAAAATATATTGTTTCGGATTTATTGAAATTTGTTTTTCACAATCGAATTTAACATATAATTCCAATAATGATTTTACTTACGTTCTTCTTCAATAGCTTCCATACATTTTTCTATGTTAAGACTGATTTGCCAAAAATTCAAATTAAATGACGCGTTATTCTCTTTATTTGTTTTTTTTTTTATTTGTATTACTTGAAAAATACATTTGTTCTTCTACAAATATATGGTCTTGGCTGATGATTATTTTTCTTTTAAATTGATTATAAAGTTTGTAAGCTTTCGAACTTTCACAGTATCCTAACACCATACGTTTTTCTGACTTTGAATCCCACTTCTTACGCTTTTCTTTTAGTACTAAAGCCATTACTACACATAGAAAATACCATTCAACATTTCAAATACTGTTTGATTCCGGTCCGTATCTCTTCTGGTAAACAGTTGTTTAAATGCTTTCGAGGTGATCCGTTCAAAAGGTACGCAGCTGTATTGGTTGCCCCTCTCCATTATTTTTTTTAATTTGCACCTTTTAGTGAAGACCGTGCCTTTTCAATAAGATTTCGACTCATCAGTTCAGGATTACCATTTTGCTTTGGTCTTCATACGACTTTTGTAAAACAACATTTTGATATTAGCATCCGTTGTATGCCCTAAAATTGTATGCAAAATTTCTTTCGAATTAACTTTGATACTTTAATAACTAATACAAGAGTAATTAATTTTCAACATTCGATTTAAACATATTATTTATCGCAATTCCTTCTGCAATTATCATTCGACTTTGATATATGTATTTCACATTTATTTTTGAAGAATTTAACTGTTAATGATTTTCTAGTAAATTGACTTACTGATAATAAATCCATGCAAATGTTTGGCACAAGTAAAACGTTTTGAACAACAATTTCTTCTATTGTGTTATTGTTCAGAACATGAATTGGTACCTTAAACTGATTTCCAATACCCTTCAAGTTTTAACGCATGTTCCACAGAAAATTTCAATTTATGCAAATTAT
The DNA here is from genome assembly GCF_945859685.1 of Eupeodes corollae. NCBI lineage: Eukaryota > Metazoa > Arthropoda > Insecta > Diptera > Syrphidae > Eupeodes > Eupeodes corollae. The sequence goes on along the minus strand of NC_079149.1, from coordinate 88,006,557 downwards.
CTCTTCCTGTTAATTTTTCAAAATCTGCAAACTTTTCAAGTTTTTATTCATATTCATAATTCAACTACTCTGCTTGGGCCCATAACCTTATGAAAAACGCATCCTTTGTGTTTAAAATATTTAAAAATAATAACCTCTAACCTTTACATTTCGTTAGAACTTAAAGTAAAAAATAATTCAAGTAACATTGAAAACTATTGGTAAACGAACAAAAAAAGTATATTTAACTTTCAATTTTAACAATCCCTAATAATTGTTTGGAACTAAATCTAACTTAAATTAAGAAATGCAAACTTTAGCCATCCTTTTTTAACCTCTTTGAAAAAGAATCGTAGAAAATTTTGGATACTTGTAAACTTAAAGAAAAAATCAAGTTAATATCACTTACAAGAAACTTTCATTAGATAAAACTGTTGATGTAGCGGGTCCAGGTGGTGTTCCCTTCATAGTATTAAAAAGGTAAAGTAATGCTTTCAAGTTTCAAATTATATGGCAGAAGTCATTTTTTACACCAATACTCAAGCAAGGTAACAAGATCGACTTAACAAACTAAAGAGCCATTGCAAAACTTCCTTGTATTCCTTAGTTTTTTGAACAAGTTATTTACTTCGAACAGTAACACCGTTTCGTGAAAAAAAATATCAATCGTAACAAATCTCCTCACATTCTAAAAAAATGTTCAACACTTTTAAATTTCAGGTAAAACATTTTAAGTTTAAGGTGATATCACATCGTCTTAATTATTTTATAGTTAAAAAAATGGCAAAAAAAAACAAGTTAAAGAGTTCTTGAAGTGTCATATTTTCTTGTGTGTCTTTTTTCAAAATCTCACAATTAATAAATAAAAAACGATCAAAGAAAGTTTTATGTTTTTTTTTATTATGATTTTAGTTTATGAAGCATTTAAGGAGAAGGTACAGTATTTATAATTTTATGTTGTGTTTAATTTCTTTTATAATACAAACATTTAGTACATCATCATCTTTCATGAAATCTTATATTTAATATAATTTCTTTTTCTTTTGTTGTTGTTTTTGGTATGTATGTAATTTTATTTTCGTATGATTTTTGTTTTTCAACTTGAATATGGTATAATATAGAAGGAATTCTTCAATATTTTGTTTTATTTTTAATCTTAATTCATTTATTTAAAACATATATATTTTTTTGTTTTTGTTCGGTTTTAGTTTAATAATATTTTCTTTTCAATAATGTCTATAGGCTATGTAAGACTTTCGCGCTTTAAGTATCTTTTATTTTTGTTTTGTTTATTTCAAAATTTTACTAATATAAAACTTTATTATATTTTTTTTTTAATTTTTATTTGAATGAACACCCTGTAAAAAATTGTTTATTTTTTCTTTATTTTACACATTATTCCATAAAAACTAAATTAATTATATTTTTATTTAAATATTTTACTAGTTTTTTTTGTTTTTCTTTTTTCAATAATAAAACAATTTTCATTTCAATGTCATGTTTGTAAGTTTATTTAATTTCTATTGTGTTAATGCTTCTTTAACGTACATATTCATTATGTTTTTGTATTCATTATGAAAAGATCCACTTACGTTAAAGACTTTCAAACCTGCGCAAAAAAGGTTTCGAAACGAAAGGTAAAACTAAGGCATAAATACTTTGGCAACATTGAATAGGCGAAGAGATTGGTTTCTTTTTAGACAACTTAACTTGGAGAAAATGGAAGAAGTGTTCCGAATATTTTGCGTCGGTTTGAAAGATAGCCTTTAGAATATTTATTGTTTAAAAAATGATTTTTTTTTTTAAATTTTTGTATATAGTTTTTGGCAACATTTATAAAATTGTATTTTATTGAAGAATTAGATTTTTGTATTCTTCTTTTTGTTTGTGAAAAAATTATTGTTTATACACTATAAAAAGGAATTTTTTTAAAAACAGTTTTTGGTAGGACGTAGTTTTCAATTTTGTTAAATTCTGTGAACATCTCGTACTTCTTCGAAGTCATCACATTATACTGGCAAGTTGGAGAGAATGCTTTGTTTTTATGTTATATGTTATCAGTTCTTTTAAAAGGTATGGTTTTGGGCATGATGTTTGGGCATGGTTTACTTTAGCCTATCTACAAAGTTTTGTGTAATTATTTTTAAGATCTTAACTCAATTGAGTATTTTTAAAACTGAATTTTTATCTCATCAGAAACCTAATTGGAAATTGTCATCACTCTACAGACTGGAGGTAATTCTAAAACCAACACTGCATACGGAAGTAGGTCGTTATTGACCACCTTAAAGATGTGTCCACACCAAGGAAACAGTTCAGGAAAAATTGTTTAAAAAACGTTCTTGCAGTGAGTCCAGGGCAAAGAAACATTTTTGAAACATTGCAGAAATGTTAAAAAACAGCGAAATATTTCTGAAATTCCGATTTCAGATCAGAAATATTTATGAAATGTTTTTTTTTTTTTGTTAACAAATGAGAAACAAAGCAGAAAAAATGCTTCCTAAAATGTTTCATATTTGGACGCACATTAAATGTTTCCCAATAGCTTCAAAAATATATCAGACATGTTTTTGATTTGTTTTGTTTTTGGTGTGGAGTTTTTGTTTTGTTTATTTCTGAAATATTTCTTAGTTTCTAATTTAATTATTTATTTTTATTAATAAAATAATGAATAACTCCTTTTTTGCCTATGCTAATATATTCAAAATATTGAACAGAGAAAGATTCTAGAAACATTTCAGAAATATTGCGCTATCGTGCAGAATGTTTCTATGTTTCGGAAATGTTTCAAAAATGTTTCTTTGGTCTGGACACACCTTTACGCTTATATCAAGAAACAATTCGTAAGCATTATTTGTCAACAGGTATTCGGTTTGGTGAAAAGCTAACATTTTTTCTTTTAAATAAGAAAGGGGCTATGAATTCAAGTTGAATTATTTGGGTTGAGTAATCTAAATTGCTCAAGGAACATCTCTTACTTAAGAGACCACATTTTACACCAACAGAAGTTACATTGAAGTTATTATGAAGGTTTTTCCATTTCAAACGAAATCCAGCTGGTTCTCTCACTCTTTCAAAACCTAAACATAAAGTTAGAATCATAACTTCACGTAAAAGAATTGAGTTATACTGTGCAACCCAAGCAGTTAATATTTCACCCAATTGTACCTAATGTGTGCAAAAAGTTCGTGAGACACTGCGGGAATGTTGCGATCAGAAAAAGAATGTGAGACTTAATTCACGAACATCACCACTTCATCGATATCAACATTTCTGAAGAGAATTATGCACAAGGTCCAATTGAAGGCAAATGTTTCTTTATTGTTTCGAGGTTTAAGCTTTAGAGCAGCTTGAATTGGACAGCGATTTAGGGCGAAAAATCAGTTCTTCGGGAAAAGCAATTTTTCAAAACGGCTTGCCGCTACGTTAACATATAAAATTGAAACATCCGGTGGTTAAAAATTCGAATTCCATATCTTCAGCTCGAAATGAAATTAAGAGAATGTGCAATTGTAAAGCTATTCGAAAAAGAAACTTGAACGACTTTATCTTTTTTAACACTGGCCAAAAACGTTTTCTTCCTAGCAATAAAATGACACTTTTCCAATGTGTTTTCATGGCCTTAATTCAAATCAGACTTCAATATTGTATTATGTCAGATTTTAAGACATTGCTTTTTAAAATTCAAACAAAACTTATATACGGCTTTTTGAAGCTATCTATATTTATGAAGTAGCTTTTATTTCAATAAAATTGGTAATGGTTTTCCAAATCTATAATTTCTTTATTCAATATTCAGTCGAAATATCAACTGTTTTGAAAAATTCTTTAAGAAACGCTAAACCAATCATGCTAAAACGGTTTTCAACACAAAAAGTTTATACGGTTTTAAGGTAAGTTCTGTTCTTGTAACGAATTTTTGTTCTAAACAATTCTTCAATTCAGACGCCAATCAAAAATGACTTTCCAAACTGAAAATAAATCGCTGACAAAATGACAGAGTTGTAAAAGAATGCAATATTATTTTATTACAATCCGAAAAGTACAATTCATTTATTTGATTTTTTAAGGATGCAATCGAATTTATCATCTCATTCTTTTAACTTCAGGAATCCCTTCTCATTTTATTTTGCAGTTTTAAAGAATGCAATCACCACTTTAAATAAAAAGCATCCATTCTTTGTTTACTTATTGCAGTTTTCAACTTTCAACCTCGGCTTTACAGCAGTCGAAAGGCTTTTATTAGCAATGAAAAGTCTTTAATTAAAGTAATAATACTTCAAAGCACTAAAGAGACTTTAAGAATGCAAAGAATGTAAGAGATTTTTTAAAAGACTTCAGAGACAGCAATAAGTCCAAAAAGAATTCATTCTTTTGATTTGAATTAATTTGACTTCATACGATTTTAAAATTGACTGGGACTATTTTTTTACCCTTATTATGTAGACACAGTGTGAGCACTATGAAAGGGGTTGAAAGGGGATATCGGTGCAAATTGGTTTGAATTCCTCAATATAGCAATAGCTGGGAAAGACAGAGTGTGGCAAGGCATTCCCCATTCGTGTTGTACTGCTAAAGAGCGAATCTCTGTACTTGACAGTACGACCGAAGTTGGGCTCGAGTGTATATTGATGAGCATTCCTAGAAGCGCGAGTATGAACTGTTAAGGGGAGGAATGCATAGAGCATAAACCATTAAAATAACGGTAAAAAAGGGTGAGACAAGAAACATTTCGACGATGTTCAAGTGACGTAAATCTTCTGATGGTAATATCACCAATCAGTCTAAATGCTCTACGTTCAATACTGTCCAAGAGGCTTAAGTAAGTTGCAGGAGCACCAGCCCCGATATGGGAGTTATACTCAAGCTTCGGACGTATATAAGTCTTGTAAATAACAGCCAGATCAGAGGGGGAGAAAAACTTCTTGCATCGCCTTGGAAAACCCAAACATCTTGCGGCGTTTTTGGCGACATCGCGTATGTGATCGTTTCACAAAAGGTGGTTGGTGATACACATACCGAGAATATCAAGATGTTCAGTTTCCTCGATGCAAGTGCCTTTTATGGATGATGGCAAGGGGGGTATATTTTGTTTGAACGATACAAGACAGCATTGCGTTTTCGAAGCATTAAATTCCACGCGGTTTCTTATTCCCCATTGTACAATGCTGTTTAGGTCGGAATTTAATGAGCTTATCATATTTTGTCGTTGCAGTTCCACATCCAAAGAAGAGGGATGAAAACGAATATAAAAAGCTAGGAGTACTATCGTCAGCGAAACAATGTATTGGATTAGAAGTTGCAGACAGGAGATCATTAATAAAAATGAGAAAGAGTGTTGTAGATAAAACAAAGCCCTGGGGCACACTAGCATTTATTTTATGGTTTCCAGACTTTAATCCATCAAATACAACTTGTATTGAACGATTCGAAAGGTAATTACTCATCCAATGAAAGAGGCATTCATGAAAACCGAAAGCACGCATTTTTGATAAGAGAGCCTGATGCCAAACCCTATCAAATGCTTTTGAAATATCAAGTGCAATAATCTTACTTTCTCCAAAACTATGTAAAGAGTTGTTCCCCTGTTCGGTGAGATGAACCATGAGATCACCAGGGGACCTATTGCTACGAAAGCCGTACTGCCGGTCATTAAGAAGCTTTCGACCTTCCAGATATTTCTTGAGCTGATAATTAATCAGCATTTCCATGAACTTGGAAAAAAGGGACGTAAGTGCAATCGGTCATTTATTAGACGGTGAGGAAGATTCGCCATTTTTGGGGATGGGCTGGGCAAATGCAAATTTCTATTCTTTCAGAACGAGCCGTGAGGTGTAGGACAGATGAAAAAGCTTACGCAGTGGTTTTGCCAGCGATGAAGAACACCTCCGGACCAGCAGATTTATGTATGATTAGATCTCTAAGGACTCTTGGCACAGTACTAGTGCTAAAAAAGATTGGTCCCATAGAAACACTAACTTGCTCAAGTACAGTCGGAGTCATAACACTCACTGGCAGCGTGAATTGGTGGCGAACTGCCTAGCAAAGAGATTAACTTTCTCTAAAGAGCTAAGAAAGGATTGTCATTTACAACGAGCGTAGGAACCGAAGAAGAGGAAGAATTCCTCATATTTTTTACAAATGACCAAAATATTTTGACTGCCTTTGGGACATTGCAGTATTTTTTGCCGTAATTTTTGGTCATGTAAAAATTTGGTCCGTCGAACATGGGCGTTACGGGCCTTCCTGGCTTGCTTGAACTTATTCCGGTTTTCTTCAGTTGGATTGGCTTTAAAACAACGGAAACTTGCCTTCTTGACCCTAATAACCTCTTTACAGCTCGCATCAAACCTTGCGTTTTCCTTAGGTCTGATACTTTTAACCCTATTCGGGATAAAAGTTCTTATTCCGAGGAGAATAAAACTTGTGATCATATCAGCGCTGGCGTCAACGTCACTATCGAGGAAGCATAGTGACCAGTTAAAGATTCTTAAATAATTATTGAGACCGTCCCAGTTGGCTTTCTCGTATTGCCAAACGGTTCTCTTAAAAGCTCTTTCTTAACTGGAGAATTTTTGCACGAGAAAATTGCTGATATAACACAATGGTCAGATGTGCCTAGAGGAGATAGAACACTAATAGTGTACCTTCTAGGGTCAGAGGTAAGAAGCAAGTCAAGAGTGTTTTCTGCTCGACCTACCACGTCCGATATTCGGGTGGGCTCATTGACAAGCTGAGTTAGGTGGTTCAACTCAGCGAAGATTTCTTCACACACTCCATCGCGTGTTGTATGGCCCGAATATTGAAGCCATGAAGAACTGTGTACATTGAAACCGCCCGTAACAACGATCAAATTCACGAGAAGTTGACACTCTGTCTACTCTAGAACTTTTAGTTTGAAAGTCACTCTGCTGAGGTTAAATAAAAAAAACAACATAAAGACTGCATTCTTTTGCAGCTCCGCAAATGGTCGTCGCTGTTTAAAATAGTGTTGCAAACGTAAAGTTCTATACCTCGAAAAAAAATCACCTGTTATTATTGATCAGTTTAAGGATAATTGACTTTGCACATTTTCTTCTTTTTGTTTTATAAACTGACTAGGGAAAAGTTGACCTTAGCTGCCCCGACGTGGTCTAACAACAACCTTAGTTTCTCTTTGATCTTTTCGAAAACACGAACATTTAAATGGTTAAATTGATCGAAACTTTACTTGAATTCTCCTATTTTCAAATCGATTTGGGTTTAAGATTGAAACAACAAACAAGTTTGATAAACTTGACTTGAAAACTAAGCGAATGGATGTGGTTTTCATGAGCTACCTAATTACGATTTTGAATTAAAAACTTAACTAATGCATATTTCTGTTTAAAAGTTTATGAAATAATTTTGAAGAAAAAATGCTACTTAAAAGAATAATCTACATCAAAGTTTTTAATTTAACAAAAAAATACTTTTATTTTATTTTAAACAATAAACTTTTACCACTTTTAAGACCATTCCTCTTCCAATAACAAAACATAGCATTCTTCATAATTTCACGTCCCCTGCGGAGTTTCTAGTTTCTTTTTTTGGCATCGTTTCAATTTTACATAATAATCAAATTATCATTTAAATATAATTTTGTTTTGTGATTAAGTTAACAAATTAGTTTGGAATAAATGTGAGTTATGTTTTTGTTAAATTTGTTGTTCATGAAATGTATGTGTATGATGTATAATCGACTCTTAATTTTATAACATAATATATATATATATTTTTTTTATTTTCTTAAAATTTAACTTTCGTATCTATTAAAATCGTCTCTCTTGTTTTTCTTCGATACTCGAACTTATAACTCTGTGTACAAAGGCAAAACCAATAAAAATAAAACTAAAAATTATAATATAATTAATAAACAAAGCAAATATATATTATAATTATATAATCGCATCGCATGAGAATTCACCACAGGAATGTTGATTGAACTTTTGAAATAATTTCATCAATACCTCACAATCCATGTGAGTTTGGTATGATGCGGCCCCTTGATGTGGCAGCTGGCCGCACATTACTTACAACAATCACAGCAAATGAGATGCATAGGGTTTCGAGAGCGGTTAGCAAGCTGATAGAGCGTGGCCCACCGCTAGGTGGTTCATTGGATAATGTTGTGAATTTCTCAACTTTGGTCCAATCGCTTAGACCGGCGAGATTTTTGGACGCAGCTCGCATAAGGTAGGTTGTGTTGTGCTCTAAATTGCCAATGAGGAATGTTGCTCCTGAAAATAGATACAAATATATTTATTGGTTGGAATAAGGTTTTATTTTAAAGTGCACTAAAAACACTAATTTAAAGAAGGTAATTGACTCAACTACTTAAAAAAATTTAATTAATTTGAGTTATTTTGAATACTAGAGTTAAGTTTACAATATTAACTTAAATCTAAACTTGAAACTGTAACATAATTTTAAATATTTATAATAGCAAAAAAATTGAATTAAAAACTAGCAGATTTGAGATTGTCATTTGTAGAGGGCTGTAAGCACCATAGTTCGATCTGCTTAAGATAGTTTTAAGAGTTAAATGTCTCCATTAAGGTAGCCTGACTCACATTTATATACAATGTTCAAAGAATAGATGGAAATAAAATCGATCCATTCAATACACGAGTTATAAAGCAGTACTGCTTTCTATGACTAGAAAAGAAGATTTATTAACTTATGGACACGGAACTCTTGGGAAAATCTTTTGAAGAAAGCAAGTAATTTGTTATAGCTTTTTGTATAATACAGCACCAAGGTCAGAACAAATCCAATCTCTATTCAAAAGTGACGAATTTAACAAATAGTAATATTTTATTACATTTCACGTTTGTGTGTTAAACACGGTGTCTTACATTTTTAAATAATTAAAATCAAACAATTGTTATTGTACCATTTCCAAAATTGATTAAGATCTTCTTATAGCTTTTTTCAATCCTTGATGGAGTTTTTAATATCATAGCATAGATAGGGACGTAGAACTGTTCAAAAAAGATGGCAGTACATCTATAAACCAAAAAAAAAGCTTTGATGCGACCCACGCTGATACCTTTACATCCCGCCTGCCGATTTGTCTTGCTTAAAAGTTTGTAGGCTTTCATGTTGGGTTAACAAAGTTGTTAGTTGAAGTATTCTTCAAAATTTTAAAATTATAAACAACATGTTTCATAGAAAAAAATGGTTTAGTTTGAAAATTTAGTTTTGTTGAATAGATTTTAAGTCGAAAACAAATTTTTACCAATTTTAGAAACATTTCATAAATTTTTACAAATTGGATGAATGACAATCATTTGAGAGATATCAAGAACCGAACATCAATTTTTACCAAATTTGCGAACTATTTTTGTAGATTTCAGTTTTTGTTAAAAAAAAGGATTAATGGATTCTTATAAAAATAACTACAGAATATCGAAAACAGTATTTTCTGTAAAATTGAAAAAGTTTGAAAACAATATTTTTAATTTTTGAAAAGCTATTTGTGTCGAAAGTAAATTTTTACCAAGTTTTAATATTATGTGTTTTTAGGTTTTAAAAAAAGAAACTTATAATACGATTTTTCTAAAAATTTTTACGAATGTTGATAACAATATTTTAATATTGAAAATTAGTTGGAAGCCATAATCTCAAATTTTTAAAAAAATATTTGAGTCAAAAATGAATTTTTACCAATTTTTGTTATTTTTTTTTTAGGTTTTTATTGTTTTTTTGTAAAAATACTGTTAATTCGATTTTTCTCAAAATTTCTCTGAATATATATTTTCTAAAAGATAAAAGTAGTTTGAAGCCATAATCTCAAGTTTTTAGAAAGAAATTTGAGTGGAAATTAAATTTTTACCAACTTAAAGATTTTTTTTGTTAAGTTTTTATTTTTTGTAAAAAAAATTGTCAATTTGATTTTACTATAACTTTATTTTGGGTTGCACAAAATTGTTTTGGAGATGAAATTGTTAAATTTTTGAGGTGACAAATTTTTTTGTTCAGTTTTTTGATTTATAAAAAAATATTGTTCATTTGATTTTGTTCCAAAAATATATTGGTTTGGTATCACGTAACAATATATAATATAAAATTTAATTCAAAATGTCCACCTTTTTTTAAACTGATGCTATGGTAAGAAAACCACCCACGCAATTTTCTTGGGGGCCCTTTCTACCCAACGAATTTCTAAAAATCTTTTATTGCGACTCTAGTGACCTTGAAACGTCGAGAAATGTCAACATTTTCAATTTAACAAATCGGACACATTACAATAACTTCTTATGGGAAGTTAATAAACAGCAATGGACCAAGGTGACTTCCTTGAGACACCTACATCATAAATGACTTTAAATAAAAAGGATTACGATTAGGTTTTTGTATAAAATTTTATACTCACAGTTTAAGGCAGCTGCTTGCCGAATTTACAATTGAATATTTAGAATGAAACAACAACAACTTGTGTGTGCTACCACCAAGTTCATAGGCTGGAGTTATAGCTATTTCACAGGGACCAACCCGATCATCAGACTCCTTTAGTGGTGCTTAATCGCTTAAAAGTTAAAAGTTCTTCAAAAAATTAAATTGAACATAAAGCGATTAAGCACCACTAAAGGAGTCTGATGATCGGGTTGGTCCCCGTGAAATAGCTATAACCCCAGCCTATGAACTTGGTGAACTTGGTGGTAGCACACACAAGTTGTTGTTGTTTCATTCTAAATATTCAATCATAAAGGATTACTCCCGAACTTTAAAATCTATATTTAAGATATGACGAAATGTGTATGGAATCATGTTGAATCAAAAATACATGACTTATTTTATCAAATGCCTTTGAACAGCATACGATAATTTGTAACTAAATCTGTAGGAATATGGACGGCCGTTAGGTTCGAAAACGTCAATATATCTAGGAAGTTAGAACATATCAGAGACCCGTTTAAAAGAAGAACAAATTTATAAGAAATATAAGACATACATGTTTCATCAGAATGGTGTTTCATCAGAACCAGGACTGAAACGTTAAAATATAATCACGTACAAACCCCTCAGAAATAGAAAAATTGATTGAAGTAAAATTACTGTATGTTTGTGGTGCTTGCAAAAGAAATATTTTTAAACGCAGTCTTAAAATAATCTTCGACCATGTTCGAAATTGACTCTGAAAAATGGCTGGTAAAATTTTGAAATATTAGCTGGATTTCTGTCATTATATTCCCAGTGAAAACGAGGACCAAATCCCATTAAGAAATTTAAACCGTAAAACCGCGATATTAAAAATGTACAATCTAATAAACCCCAAAAATAAAAACCAAAATTAGTTGACCCCACAAAATCCAAACTGGAAAGCTATATACCCCAAAAACGATAAACCCATATAGCCCAACTCGCAATTAATCCCATAAACTTTAAACCCACATATGTAGCTCAACTCGCTATAGTATCTCCAAAAAGTCAAACCCAATATAGCCTAAGTCGGTATTAACCCAAAACTTTAAACTCAAAAAATATTAATTCCATTCAGTCTAACTTAGCAAAGGGTTTCTTAATTGAAAAAAAAAAATGTAATTCTATACCTCGTATTTTTGTATTTTTTTTTGCGAAGTGTGGAAATATGCTGAGCTAATTAGTAATTATCTCGAGTACTTTATTCTTGATTAAGAGAGATGCGCGAATTGAGCGTTAAAGTACATTTCGATACTGGTGTGGTTAAATTTATAATTGTTAATTTCCACGAGTCCGTTTTGAGTTTAACAAGCGAAACATGGCGAAATAAATTTTGCCGTAGAAGTATTGAATCGTATTTTTCGACACAATGCACGTAAAGTTGAATTTTAAAAAACCTTCTCGTGTCCAAAATTCAGCTTAACGCGAATTACGCGTATCTAAAATTTAATGTTCAACTAAAAGGTTTTCGAGTTGAAATATTTTACTCCAAGTATTTTAAAGAGGCACTAAAAATCAATGTATTTGTTTTAATAAAACTTCGAAAATCGAGAAGAAAAAAAAAATAGGAAATTTACGCGCTAGAAAATTTATAGCGGTAAGGTCTTCAAGTCCAGTCGCGAGTCGCGAGTGCGCAGACATATTCTGCCAGAGAGAAAAAAACTTATCGAGAGAGTCAAATTTCCTCGTCTCCGTCCCTTTGAAAACTCCTTTACTCCCATTTTTTATAGCGTGTTGAATTCGTATCGGTGTATATGTTTTCACCTCGGAGGGCAGAGAGAGAGAAAAAACTCCAGTTAAGAGATTTCAAGTTCAAAAAGAAAAAAGGTAAACTTTTTTCCCCATTTAAAATACTTATTGTTTATATAGCCCTTAGAATATTCGTAACAATACCTATAGCTAATTGTAAAGCAGAAAGGACTGAGAAAGAGTCCTTAACAAAAAAAAAAAAAAACAAATGTGTACCGATATTCGATGTTGGATGAAAGATTATCATCTTTAACTCGTTTAGCAATCTAATCCGAATTATTAAGATCGATAAAAATGAAATTGAGAAAAAAAAATGTTGTTTAATAATTATTGTTTATAATGGTTACACACTCATTCAATCTAATAAATCCTAATTACTATATAATTTGTTACTTTTAATTTTTAGAGTTTTGAAAAAAAAAAGAAATGGTCTGACGGTTTTGAGTTAGTTCATGGTGCTTGGATTAATTAGAAATTTGGGTTATCTGGGTTTAACGCTTTTGGGTTTACGACTTTTTATTTGCGATTGCAAAATGAACACGTTTTATTTTTCAAAAACGTTAAAAAGAGCCCCTGATGAATAATTAGCAACGGGTATCAAAAATTCTTAGTCTTATCGGGGTTGGAGCTTCTTGGATTTTCGATGGGTCAACGCCTCGGCACATCGTCTCTGAGACCGTATACTACTACCCCCCTGGGTTATTGGGTTGGCTCGCTTGGGGTTTAGGACGCTTTGGGTTATGAGGAGTTGGCTTCCTTGCGTTGATCTGCCTAGTACATTTCACCTTCCCAAAAAATGCATGCGGTGAAATAAAGTCAACTTTCAAGAATAAACCTAATTCTTCTTTTGCAAAAAGCCAAGTTTTGAAGGTTGATCTTATTTCATCCTTTAAATTATCCTAAATCATGAAATTGAGTTTAAAACTCCCTACTTAATTGTTTGACTTTCTAATATAAAACCTACCCAACAAAAAATACCTGCTACACCTTCATTCACTTTAACAAAATATTTAAAAACATGGTGAATTAATCCTAAGCCACAATCATTAATCTTCGAAAACCAGAGTGCAATTTTTCTTGGGATGAGTTTTTTTTTGTCCGGTATGTGGTGTCCCTGGGATATGGGCTGAGATTGACTGCGTTCCCACCGCTTCCACGAAGTTCATCCCTTATCATAGCTTATCCTAAGACCATTCATAACGTAAGAAACAACTCATCCCAAAATATATGAAACACTCATACCGGGAAAGTAGCTAATGAAAGAAATGGTTTGTGCATTTGATTAGTTCATTAAAATACACACGTCATGTTTTCAAAGTTTCATAATTATAAAAAGGTAAGTTTTTTCAAAAATTATATATGAATATTCAATAAAAATACAACTTCCTTAGCTAACAGAAAATTCTTTTCATTGTTACACTTTGTTCCTAAAAATCGCTTCAATATGAGAGCTGAAAAAGAGACACGAAAAACAGGGTAAAAATATTCTAATTATCACAGAAAAGTTCTAAAGCTTTGTTGAGAAAGCGTTCTTTGATCTTTGAGACCGATTGCCTAATTTCCTAACACATTCCTAACCATATAAAACTTTAAGCTAATTTAATAACCGAAATTGTAAAACGTTGGCCAAATTAATTTTCTAAATCTTACTTTACTTCTTTCTATATAACATTTGTCCGTCTATTCCTTAAAGTATGGTCTTCTTATCAATGGTTAGCTATTTCAAGAACTTAGAGTTTTCAAGGACGTTTCCTTTGATTTGCCCTTCGAGGACTACCTTGACATGATCCATTGATATTTCCTCCATATCAAAACCGTGACAATTAATTAATCTCAAGACGTTTATAAGAACGTAGACAGAAATCTGATATCTTGTTTATCTATCGCCTTCTTTCTGATTTCTGACAATTTATCAACTGTTGAAATCATTACAACTCACTAGTCACTGTTGAATGCAACACTAAATTTGTATTTGCTTTCAAAATCAAGATTGCATACAATTTCTCAACCGTAAGTTACTAAGAGTTTTCATAAGTTTTTACGGGTGTCTAGATTACTGTGTAGACCAAAGCGTAATGACACCAATGCCCAAAAATGTAGGCTCTGTGATTTTTCCAAGGAAAGGCTAAGTTGAAAATAAAATCTAGGTTCTTTCTTGTTTCGACGAATTTTACAGGAAAAGAATTTAAGATGATATTTGTTTGATGTTGATAAGTTTTCGTTTCGAACAAATTATTTTATTTGTTTTTGAATGATCTTTTCAAATAGCTTTGACAGTAATGGTGAAGTGGATATCGGTCTGAAATCATAACACCTTAAAGTCACGGCCACAAATTTTTCGATGGGCAGGAAACTGACTTGAAGATATAATCGAATTAAATATTTGTGTTATATATGGTAGAAGCACTGGCAACAAACGTTTGAGAAGAGAATAATGCATTTTATCCAGCTCTTCTGCGATTGACCTAATATAAAGAATACCTTCATCCTCGAAAGAAATTATTGAAAATTTAAGCGTGTAGAACCTTAAAGTACCTCTATCAACTTAATTACAAATAAGAGTTAGAAACGAATTTTTAGTTCATTAAGTCATTAATATCTAACTCTTCACTCTCATTATGTCGCGACTCATCGACGCCACTTTTCTTCAGTATTTGCAGGAGTTGCTGCTCAGCAAATAATTTTAATGGTTGAAATATAGAACGACTTTTTTGTTCGTATGGCTAGAACCGTTTTGTTTCAAAAGGGACAATATTCTTAGTAAAACTAGCAATAAGAAATCTTTTCCACCGTTTTCGTAAGCCAATTCGGGTTGCTGCAAACCAAGGTTTTCTATAATATTTACTCGAAAATCGGAGGATTCAAATGAAGCTCAATCAATCTTCATAGCATGAAGAACAAAACCCCATCTGAGACACACAACTGATATAATTTACCAACTTTTTAGAACCAAACTTTCTGTATAAAAATAAGTCAAGGCTGCTTAGTATTGGAGACATGCATGATCTGGGACGCACAACTGATATAATGCTATGTCCTATTCGTTTTCTTTAGTATAAGAGTTTCCAGAAACGTTTTTAGTGTTTTAGGTACACAATCGTCATCAACGTGTTTGAAAAAATCATCACATGTTTTTCTTGCATGATTATGGAGTTATTCTATAAACTAAAAACTTATAAACTTTAATTCTGTAGAAGATTATTTTTTGATACGACAAATAGTTTTCAAGTTAAACCCGAAAAACCGTATGTTTCTCTTTACTGCCGCTTGAGTTATTTTATAAACTATAATAGATACAACAAAATCATAAAAGCTTTTTTGTTATAAAATTTAATGAGCTTTAATTTTGTGGAGCAACATTTTTTGATAAGACAAATAGCTTTCGAGATAAACGTGAAGAACTGAAACAAACACCATGTTTCTCTTAACTGCCGCTAGAGCTCAGTCGGATTCTCGGGGACCAGACATCCCTTAGTAAAGTAAAAACCTTTATTAACTAGACTTTTACTCGTAGGCTACGGAATGTCAATTTGCACGAAACATTTTCGATTTCAATGTAAGCACTTCTTAACGTCTCTAAAAATTTCCGCTTAACCAGCCTAAGTTACTTATACTTTTATGAGTAAGATTTAGTTATTTTATGTATCAAAATTTACACCTATGTCAATATAAAAAGTAATAACCCTTTTATGGAAGTTACAAAACACGGTATCACAATAAATTTATCCATCAAATCAAGAGGTCAATCCTTAAATAAATATTGCTCCGCTGATTTGGCACTCATTGTTAAAATATAATCACATTTACTGCAACACAGAACTGCCCTTCCACTTAATAATAAAAGTTCATGCTTAAGGCCTTAAATATTTCAATTTAAGTGTTTCCCATTAAATATCACAAAAGTACCAATATCAATATTCTTATGACTTTAGTTAAAATAAAACAAACAAAATCCAACTCACCATCTTCAAACGGAAAATCCTTTCGCTTGGCATAGCTCCAGTTGCCAGCGGCTGACTTGAACTCATAGTCGGTCATGAATTCAATCCGGAAGCCGTTTACGTCCATTAAATTTCGCACTGGCGTTGTTCGTACCGAACCAACGTCTACATCGAATGTGTTCGAGTTGAAGCCTCGCAATTGTAGATGACTCGGTGGTGGGGGCTTAGTTCCCTTCTCCAGTTGGGTAGACCGCTCTATGTATCCCTGGCTATTGGTCGCTCTACACTTGTATGTGTCGTAGAGAGTCTCATCTTTGATATCTATCACCAGGGTTGAGAGGTATGGCTCGTTGTGGATGATGTACTTATCGGAGTGCAGGCGTTTCTTGTTGCGGTACCAAGTAAAATTTGCTGGCGGTTCAGCAATGGCCTCGCAGGAGATGCTTGTCCTGCCACCTAAGTAACCGTACAGCAAGTTAGCATAGTGCTTGTGTGTCCAAAACGGCTTATCTGTGAGGAATAAAGAGAAAGGAAGGAAACGCAGTCATTTACGAGCAATTAAGCTCCAGTTGCATTTCGTAGTCATGCTCAGCTCATGAACTGACTCTATCCATATCTGAATGAACGACTCTGTGCCTTGCTTGGCCTGGCCTATGTAGGTACGAGTATGTATGGTGTATTATTTCTGAAATTTTCAGGATTCCTGTGTCCTGGTGAAGAATGAGTAAGAAGTTGGGAGGGATGTGATCAACATTCAGACGAGTTAAGTAAGAAAGTTCATCTCTCAGTGACTGGTAAAGTATATATTTTTGCGAAGTGAAATCTCGGTAAACGGATCCAAAACGGAGTGAATCAAGGCAAGCAAGCGATGCGATGGTTTGTATAAGCTTACGAATTAAAGGAAATCGCCGTAGGCACGCAAGAACCGCACCGCACCGCATTGCAACCATATCCTCATCTATGTAGCAATTATGTAGGTACTGTACATTACAGTTCAGTTCATATGTGTGTGGAATGAGGTGTGGACTATTTGAGAGGACGAGAACGAGAACGAGTAAGTTTTTGGATAATGCTACAAATCTGTGCTTCAATTTTCCGGCGAATCTTTATTGTAAACTACGGGTAACGGGTGTGTGCTCTTTAAAAGTCTTTACCAAAGTAGCAGAAGCACGAGCTGTAGAAACTGCTGTGTTGAACACCACAGTCAAGGATGGGCGTCATTGTGAAAATTGAAATTTCATGGTTACGGTGGCGCTGCATGGAATAATCGTGGTTAATCTTTTGTGATAAAACTGGATGTGGGAATATGTAGATAGGATACCTAAATACCCTACTCAGACCCTGCACTTATACCTACTTTTGGGGGCAGAGCGAGTTTTTGCAGGTGGTTTTAGGTTTATAGAAATTCAAGAAATTTCGGCCAGACATGCAATTAGCAAATTAGATGGAACAAGAATGAGTTTAAGTTTTAAGGACAGCTCTTTGCTCTGAGATGATAGGGTACAGCAATTGAAAAGTTGTGTTCAAAAAACTTTTTCGAGTGATGTTAAAACTTACATCAGTGTGAGAAATAAACCTGAATGTGCTAATCGCGAACAAATTTAGTTAATTTTCTGAAAGTCAGGATTGGTATATCGATGGTAAGAGTAATTATCTCAGAGATCAAATAGGGTTTGGGTTAAACTTAGTTAAGTTTTAAGGAACAAAAAAGACACAAGGACCTGCAGAGAACGCAGCATCAGAGCTTAAGTGCTGTAACTGAGTGTGCATTTTATAGGGATTTTAAGGGTTTATTTTGAACGGGTGTGTTTGAAGTTTACTTCATGCTTTTGATGAACATTTATAAACGGATATTTTGCGGAAAGGTTTATATTGTTTCTTTGTTTTTCAAACTTAAAACTTAGTGGATTTAAATGTCCTACTCATAAATTTAGTCGATATTTGGATTTTGAGAAGGTTTTATGAATACCATTACTCAGGTGTCACCATTACAAGCAACCTCAATAAGAAGTGACCTTTTAAAAAAAACTATCTGCTTCAAAGAATGCTATTGGAACTCTTTGGCACCTACACATTCCATTTTTTATAAAACAATAACATATGGTAACAGCACAGACAAAGACAATTTGTATACTAAACGTTTACATTCCTCCAAATTTAGGGTCTATTTATACCGAAATCTCGCATTAGAATTTTTTATCAATTTGTCCTGCCCTGATAGCAATATATTACTTCTAGATGATTTTAATTTACCACAACTGACTAGATTCCATCTGACCCTGAATCCTGTCCTGTCTTGAAACCGCTCTCTTCATCACAATTGGAAATATCTTTTCTTCATAAAATCCTTCTTACTGATTTACAGCAAACACCTGTATTAAATAAAGAAATTAGGTGGCGCATCATTCTAATTAGAACTAGGGCCTGGGGGCTTACAACTCTCAACCATTTTTGTTTGCGAATAAAGTTGTCAGGGAAGGAGGGACTCTACAGTTTTAAGCCGAATCCGAACGGCTATATAATTTGAGAAAGCAATTTCTATGACAAGAAATACTCTTGGAGGATTTGTCAATTCCTTGCAAAAGGCAGACAAATGAATAAAAGGTTCTAGATGGTACAGGCAGGGATTTAAACCTAGACCTCTGGCATGACAGTTCTATGCATTAACTATCACGCTACAGCTCTTTAAAAGCTCGAAAAATCGAATTATCGATTTCGTATTTTCTTCTGACACTTGAATCACTCTTGTTCTAGAATCTAGATCAGGAACTACTAATATTGATAAATAGCACCTCCTTTGAACTTTTTTTGACTTAGGTACACAAGCACCTCACTGAACACAGTAATTTTTTTGATTGCTTAAGTATTTAATTTTCATTTCAGAAGAGCTAATTTTCAATTGTTGTCCCAGGATTTAAACATTTCTGGAATTCCTGCTATATTAGTATTTTATAATATAGACGAAGCAGTTTCAAATTTTTATAAGGTCCTTAAAGTAATCGAGAAATACAAGCTTTAGCCACCCTTGGTACACAAAAAAAAACTGCTTTCACTGCGAAGCAAAGGAAATAAGGCATTTAAATCCCACCTCAAAATTCTGTCTATAGTCAACCCTTCTTTTTATTTATCTTTCTAATTACTTCTAAACGCTAGTTATGTTGCTGATATGGATACCTCTTGGAAAGAGAATCCTAAAACATTTTGGAAAATTGTTAAATTAAAGAAAAATATCAGATGACTTTCCAGTTAACTTCACTTACAAGAACCTTTCATTAGATAAAAATGTTGATATCCCTAACTCTTTTGCAACCGATTTCCGTGAGTCTCTTGTTAATAGCTCTGAAGTAGTTGATGAAGCATATTTTCATAATCTTTACTCCTTTTCGCAAACTAGCTGTAGTCATATCCCTGTGCTACAGAGTACGGTCCTTGATTGATGAATACTCAGCCTATCCTGATGGTATTCAACCGATAGCATTGAAAAAGTGTAGTTATGCACTTTCCCTAAAAACTGGAACATTTCCCAGTATATGGAAGAATTAATTTCTTACACTGTGCAACGACAGAGTTCAACAAAGTCTAAAAGATGGCAAAACCACTGGATCAAATGGTTACCAGTTGAGATCTTTAAAAATAGCACAATTTTGTTCAAGATTAAACTGACCGAAGCGCTTTACATTATGCTCAAATTTGAAACGTTCCCTAATCACTTCTTTGAAGCCCTAATAATGCCAATTGACAAGAAGGTTGATGTAGAAGACTCAACAAATAATATAGGAATATCGTTTCTGAATGCAGCCTTGAAAATATTCACAATCGTTCTTTACGAAAAACTGAACAGTTGGGTGCAAGATGAAAACAAGCTTAGCAAATTTCAAAGTGGGTTTCGTAAAGGATATTCCACAGAGGCTAATATCTTTGTGCTTCGTTCACATGCGCAGTGGACACTCGACCAAAATAAAAAACTGTACGCCTTTTTTGTCCACTTTAAAGCACTTTTTGATTCTATCAATAGAAACGCTTTACAATACAAGCTATTTAACCTAGGAGTGTCAACTAATTAAGTCAACAATATTGAAAAACTGAACTGAAAATCAGAGAGGATTGAAGTGAACGAAGGACTGAGACAAAGCTGTAATCTAAGCCACTTGTTATTTGCACTTTTTCTAGATGATTTGGTTGTGTAACAAAACATGAAGATTGGGGAAATGAACAGAGTAATCCAGAGGTAACCATCTTTTGAATTTGAAGAATCTTTACAGCGTTGTATATGGCGTCGACCTGCTGGCCATCGTATCCAAAAAGCGGTTCCTTTCTGGATCTTTTGCTGTACGAAACAAGACTGACAGTTACTGACAAAGTGGGTAATCACCCTCGAGACTGCTTACAGACAGTCGAGTACGACAGTGATCACTGCGGACTGGCTGCTGTAATGCAGATTCCGAACGAACGCATGGAGTTTTAGCAATACGAGGCAACGCACTCTTTTAATTACAGTAAGATGCGTTGGCCTCGTTTCACCAACGCCCTAGCGAGAGAACTTCGTTCGAGTGACATAGCCCCACCAAACAACAGAAACCTGAAAAATACAGAAATTGACCAACATTTACAACAAATGGACTAAACAATAAAACCAAGATGAAACGGATAATATCAAAGTACAAAAAACGGGACCAAATGGACGCTTCCAGAAAAGCGACTACTGACGCGCTACGTAGCCACAAGAGTGGCTTACTGACAAGACTCAACAACTTGTACAGACGAATTACAGACCCACATGACTAGGAGGTTAGGACACTGAAGCCATTAATAAAAAATGTCAATCTGTTGTTCAAGGAGAACTACAGGTTATCAATTAACAAGTACTGGGACCGTAAGATCCGGTCAGTTAATTCCAGTGACCCTATAGTATGTTCCCTAAAATCAACAAGATATTCAGGAAAAAGAACGATAATGACCTTCCGTGGCTGAAACTCCAACGAACTGAAGAGAACATGGACGTACTAAGGACAGCGCAAATAGATCCAGAAGAAGCCATCCTTGACGATGTCTTTTACATAATTGAAGATCCGAATGAAAAAGTGGAGGCGGTGGGAACTGCTTTCCAGCAAGTGTACGAGGTGAATGTTAGCATTCACCCCAACCACGACCTGGAAAACAGAGCCCTATTCAATCACTTTTACCTTCGAAATGATATCACACAATGGCGATCTGAAAATCGCGGTTTCATGCGAATCAATGACGATTCCTTGGCAAATGCAATAATCGCTGAGCAAACGGGATCAAGTCCCTTGTTAGTGACGAGGGTTGAGCTTCAGCTTATCTTCAACTCAATAAAAACCAAAAAATCAGCAGGTGTCGATGGTATATCCAACGTTGTACTAAGACATTTACCGATGGATTAAATTGACATTAACACCACACTCTTTAATAATGCACTGAATAATGCATATTATTCAGTACATTGGAAGACCGCTGTGGTTCATCCTCGCCCGAAAAAGGGAAAGGGCAACTCCAACCCGTCAAATCTTCGGTCGACAAGTCTTCTTCCGATCAATATCTATATTTCGAAAGACGTATAAATGCAGCTCTGGCCAGGGCCAGAAGAGCTTTCGCTCCGACGAAACGGCTGTTTTACAGCAGTTGTCTTGACGCCAAAGTGAAGGTAATTTGGTACATAGCCATCATACGGCCGATGATCGTTTTTAGTTGGTCCAACGTTGACCCTTGTTTGGGGTGTTCGAGTGGCAGTGTTTATGACGCTGTACCGGCTTATATCGAACAGACGAATCTTCTTACGTGCATTACTATTCCAAAGAGGTCCTATCTGACGGGGCTTGAATCAACAGAATTGACAATTTCATGATAAAACTCGTTCGAGGTCACATTGAAAGAGCTATGTCTTCGACCAACAATTTAATTTTCGGGGCGTTCTACCCGAACGACGAGTATTTTGAGAGGCTTTATTCCAAAAAAAGCATTCCATTTTTTAGATAGATGTGGTCTTATACAGGATAGATTGGCAGTTGCGCTAATCTACCACCTCAGACTACGAACCGTGGATAGGCGACTTCTGTACAATCGGGACGGCATGGCACAAGGTGGAGCAGAGCTCCTTCAGTTCAGTAGGGCTGTGTCCGAACGGAACCGAACTGATAGGGTGAGGCAGGAGAACCAGTTTTGGTGGCTTCAATCTGTACTTGATAGTAAGTAGTCGGGAGGGGGTTTTAAGCCTTGGCCGGCTTAAAAAACTTGTTTATAGTTTTAGGGTTCTGTTTTAAGTAGAATAGGCATGGTGCCACAAAAAACAAGAATTTAAAATCCACAGGTTCAACACTTCTTGGTAGTGTTGATCCACTCAAAAACAACTTCACAGAAAAGAAATCAGCTTGATTCTACTTTTAAGGTACCCAACTTGCTTTAAAAAAATATAAGTCTTAAAAATGACCAACTTTTCAACGGCATGGTATAAAAACTTAATTTTCCAAGGCGGGAAATACATAAAGAGGAGATTTCGTAATTGTTTAAACAACTGTTTAATATTTTGTTACTATCCCATCTGGCTGTTCGTGGAATATAATTTTTAAAACCTCTTTTATTTTTGTCTGTCAATCAAAATTGTCTTAATGAAAGTGTTTGTGAGTTCATCTGCTCTTTCAGAACCTAATTGTCCAGATATTTTTTTTACAGTTAAAAGTTCGATAGTGAACTTTATTTACATCATAGAAAATACATTCTGTATCATAAAATCAGTGTCCTGAATTAATAATAATTGTATCTATATACAAAGTTGATATACATTATCTCGCTTGTTAAAAATAAAAAACTAAAAAACCTCAACCTCAATCTCAACAACCACTTTGTTGTCAGCCAAAATGTGCTCCCGCGCGCACCACCACCAAACCATAAACTGTCAAAATGTGCTATAATGCCAGCACCAGCATCATTAGTTTTCCAGAAAGATAATCCCCCAGAGACCCCAGAGACTTTTAGTTCAATTAGTAGACCATTCATTAAGATAAAATTAAAAGAACGAAAAAAAAACACCTCGATGGGTTAAATTAATTCAACCTCAACTCATGGCACGGATGCAACTCAGATTTGGCGTATCTTACAGAACCATCAACATAAAACAGACAGCCAGCTCCAGCACCTCGGAGCTTTGGTAGATGGCGGTCGGTGGTGGTGGCGTCTGTGTGAACGTGTGAAGACGGACAGGCGACAGCGACACGAAAAGATAAATGAATTAATTTTGCAAATCTTTTCCCATGCAACTGATATTCCGCCATTTTGTATAACAAAAATAAAGTGTCAACGCCAATCAACATTTGGTGTATGGGTTCTGGGTGAAGGAAAATCTCTTGGCGTTGTTTTATCTTATCATTTGTTACCTTAAAACAGCCTTACTATTTATATCTCGACCCGGTGTCGGACTGGACTGAGGGAACTACGTGGGCTCTTGTCAAAAGTTGAGTACAACCTTTTAAAAACACTGTAAAAACAGAGAAGAACTCAGTGACAAACGATAAAGAGAGCTGGACGCTATTTTAAAAGTTCTGTTTTTTTTTTTAATTAAGTTTTGGGATGATAAGTGTTGTTTGTGACCTGACACGTGGTAATGTTGTTCCACAGTGTTTGCCTTCTTCATAGCGTCTTGCATTAGCAACAGTTTAGAAGTAGCGATTGGTATGCAAGTATGAGCCAAACGTAGTAGAATGGGCTGCACTGTACCGTTCCTGGCGAGTTCATCTGCCTTACAGTTACCTGGAATGTCTCTATGGCCCGTCACCCAGAGATGTTCGATAGTTATGGACTGTTTTATAAAGTTTGTAGAGACAGAGTCTAGTGATTTGACTATCTGAGAAAGTACGGATATCAGATGTTGCTATCACGTTTTGTTTAAGCCAGGACAAGACTTCTTTTATCGCAAAAAGTTTCGCCTGGAACGCACTACAATGATTGAGAAGGCGGATTGAGAGACTTAGCCTCATTCGTTCAGAGTACACATATCCACCAACCCCTTCTTTTGTTTTTGAACCATCGGTATCAAAATGGATTGACTCATCTTCCAGGAATGTCCCATCCTCCCAGAAAGATCCAGGAGGTTATAGAAATTTGGAAATTTCTGTCGAATAACAGTTGGGGGATGGTGGAGTGCCCAATGTTGTTGTTTAACCATTGCGACGAAACTTTGAGGCGAATAGCAGAGCTTGCAGCTATTTGTTTGCTTAATATGTCAAGAGGTGTTAGGTATAGAGTGAGGTGTCCAGTGCCGCAGATTGCATTGTGCGAAGCGATCCGCTTATACAGAGGCAAGATCAACGTTGGACTTTATTTAATTTGTCGCGGTTTATAGCTCTCTATAAAACAGTCCACACACGGTCTGATTACCGATGTGTATAGACAATCCTTCGTTCTGGGTTGTAAGCTCCATTTATTACCAATAGCTTTATTGGAAGAAAAGATAGCTACAGTAGCTTTTTTGACTCTTTCTTGTACATTGCGTTTAAAATTTAGTTTTTTATCTAAGACGAGACCCAGGTATTTAGCCTCGTCTAAAAATTTTAATTGGATTTCTTTAATATAGGGAGGGTTGACAAATGGAATCTTGTATCTCCTCAAAAATAAGTCCCCAGTCCACACCGATCAGCACAAAGTATTAGTCTGTCCAAGGCATTTTGTAAGAGTGCTTTCCTGAAACTGCTATAGCAACGTCGTCCGCATAGGCGATCCCTCTGAAACCTTTCGCCTTCAGACTAGTTAGGATTTCATTAAAAACTAGGTTCCAGAGGAGAGGGGATAGAACACCGACTTTCGGTGTCCCTCTACTAACGCATCGTCTGCCAGAAGAGTTACCCAGTTTTGAGTTGATTATTCTGCTAGTAAGCATTAAATGAATTAACTTCCGAAGCGAACTCTCTACATTTAGAGATGTCAGTGCAGAAGTGATTGCAGGTGTGTCCACGTTGTTAAAGGCACCTTCGATGTCAAGGAAAGCAACCAAAGTGAACTCTTTATGATGGAGGGAATATTCGATGGTGCGTACTAAAGTGTGTAACGCTGTTTCCACCGAATTACCCTTACAGTAGGCATGTTGAGACGAAGACAGAAGTCTTGTATCGATACGTGCCCTTAAATGGATATCAATCAATCTTTCCAAGGTCTTAAGAAGAAATGATGATGGACTTATATTTCGTAGATTTTAAGGATAAAAACAACTTTAACTTCTCTCCATGCCGAGGGAATATGGACCAGGTAAAGACAGCTGGTAAAAATTGCCTCAAGGATTGGTGCAATTATGTCAGAAGTCTTTTGTAACTCGGCTGGTATTATCTCATCTGGTCCTGCAGATTTAAACGGTTTGAAGCTGTTGAGAGCCCATTGTAGCTTGTCCCTTGTGATCAGCCCTTGTGGATATGTTGTATACGGACTTGAAAGTATATAACTGTTGAAAGTTTCGGTAAGAGAACTACCAGGAAAAAGAGTGTCCAATAGAAAGTTCAGCGATTAATTACTTGGATTTGTCCAGGAGCCGTCTGCATTTTTCAAGCAGCTTGGCATAGCTGGACAAGTTGAAAGAATTTTCCATAACCTAGAGGCTTCAGAAGTTTCTTCTATCGTCCCACAGAAAGGCCACCAAGAAGATCACTTAGATTTCGTTAGTGCCTTTTTGTAAATTCTTAGGGATTCTTTGTAAGAGTCCCAATGAGAGGCCCGGTTGAAAAGTTTCCTGCATTTTTTCCTGAGCGACTCAAGCTCTGCGGCCCACCATTGTGCTTTATGTGTATAAGTGGACTCGCAATTTCTAGCGATCTGTTCATAGCTGAGATGAGGTCATTGACTTCGTTGTCAAGTTCATTAGGTTAAGAGGATTGACTAGATAGTTCAGGTTTTAGTAGACTTTGTAACGAGTTCCTGTATGACAGCCAATCAGTTTTCCGATAGTTTAGAAAAGTCAATGGACTAGGGTTTTTATCCATATCGATATTGAACTGGATATATCTAAGATCAGGGAACGAGTGTTCTTTGAATACTTTTCAGTCCAAGATCATATAGTGTGCAGTATCTGAGACTGCTGGTCGAGTTTTAGTGATGAAGGTTGGTTCATTTCCAACATTACTTGCTAAGAGGTTAGTACCAATTATATTTACAATCAAAAAGAGACTCACCTCTGTCCTTGATATTTTCTTGCGTTTTTGAGCTAGAGCAGGGCATGTACAGAGGACGTTTAGAACTGTTTTGTCCTCTTCCTCATTTCTACAGGTTCTGCAAAATCATTTAAGAATACGCCTAGCCGCGTAGAGTGCTTTCCTACTAGATAGTGCCCGGCTGTTATCGAGCTTATATGCAGTTTACTTAACGATAGCTAGCACCTTGAGCCCTTTAAATCTAGTGTAGGCCAGATGTTTTACGTGACCTGACACGTGGTGATGTTATTTCACCTGATGTTTGCCTTTTTCATAATGTCCTGCATTAGCAGTAGTTTACATGAAGCGATTGGTATGCCAGCATTTGACAAACGTCGTAGAATGAGTTGTACTGTGCCATTTCTAGCAAATTTATCGTTAAGCTAGGACAAGACTTCTTTTATCGCCAAAAGTCGTGCCTCAAACACGCTACATTTTTTTTGAACCAAGTTAAACTCGTCTTCCAGAATTGACCTATCCTCCCAAAAAAATCTGGAAGGTTTCTGTCAAATTGCAGGTGGGAGAGGATGTAGTCTGTGTGCTTTGGAATTTATTCGAAGTACTTTAGAACTACGGAGTGGTGAATGTTCTGTTAACCCACTGTGATGAAGCTTTGAGGCGAATAGCAGAGCTTGAAGCTATTTGTTTGATAAGAAATGTTAGGCGAAGCGATTCGCTTAGGTGGTGCTCAAGATATACAAAGGTTCCAGTAAGTCAACGGTTGCCCATCATTTTTAGAGTGCTCTTTTAAATTTGGGGCACCTGCCAAAATACGTGAATTGTATACTCGGGTTTCTGACGAATATACGCCTTATATACATTTATAGCCAGATCAAAAGGGGTATACTTAGCAGTGTTTTTGCCAACTTCTGTTATGTGCTCTTCTACAAGAAATGGTTTTTATATACTTAATCTTACTTTACTATTCATTGAGATAAAATCATGAGATCCGGTACTGCCGATCGTTTAGAAGCTTTTGATGTTCGAGCTATTTTTTGAGCTGATAACTAGTCACAGTTTCCATGAAAGTTTTTAAGAAGGGACGTTAGTGGAGGATTCGGCTCTTTTGGGGATGTGCTGGACCGATGACGTGTTTCACCCACTGGCAGCAAACTGCCCAGTAAGTAGATTAGGTTTCACTAAAGGGCTACTAAATGAAGTTTAACTGACAACCGAAGAACCGGCGAAGAGGAAGAATTCCTCATGTTTTTTAGGAATGGCCAAACATTTTTAATTTACCTTTGGGAAATTTCAGTACGTAACTTTTGCCAGGCAAAATTTGGTATGTCGAATATGGGCGTTTCAAGTCTTCCTCGCTTATTTAAGCTCTTTCCAGCGTTTCTCAGTACGGTTACTTACTTCTTTAAGAACTTATAAGTTAAGTTCTACAACTCGAATAAAATTATGAAGCCTTTAACACTGTTCGGGATAAAAATTCTCATTGAGTTTATAAATTCGAAATAATGATCATCATCAACACTTGTACGAGTACTTGCAGCAATAATATGCCTTACGACATTAGTTACGCCTAAAATCTCTTTAAACATTTTAAACAGTTGCTTTCATTCGATAATCACGACCATGCTTATCGCTTGACAACGACTTTTGTAATAATTTTTAAATAATTTAAACGAGTTATTAACACTGCAAACATTCAACTAAAATTACAACAAAGTTTGACAAGTGTCAATGAAAGCGCTACTAACTTTGAAGACACGAATTCAATGAATGTCAATGTTTTTGAAATATTTTTCATAATAAAAATGAATTCTAGAAAGTGTTTTTTTTATATTATTTACAAAAACAAACTTTTTACCGCATTGAAATTTTGAAACACAGATTTACAAAAATATTGTAAATGAAAGAAATGTGTAAGAATTTTGTAATGTGTTTACTTTGAAAAGCAGAAATTAAAAACTCATGACGTTTGTTGGACTAAAATTAAATCTTAAAACTTGTGAAAAAAATAATATATTTATTTATTTTTTAAAGTCTTTTCCACTTTAGCCAGAATTTCTCGTTTTCTGTAAAAATTAAACCTCAACAAAGATCAAGCCAAATATGGCCACAGCCGAAACACAATTTATTTAGCAATTAAATTTTATTCTTTCCGATGTCTTCAATACCGTTAAGACTAAAAGAGTTATCAGATTCATTTCTGAGAACTGGGAAGGGCAGTGTTAATTAAAAAAAGAGTAGTATCAACTCCAGATCACTTGTCAGAAAAGCTTTCAGAAATATGAGATTGTTTAAAATACGAGGTTCCATTGAACGGATTATATGCCCCTTATAATCCGGCACTGTTGTATACTGTCCAGTTATTACTTCCTGAGATTTTTGTATAAATTGTTATCCTTGCCACGATCCCAAATGAAATATTGAAAAGTTTTGCTATCTCTTGAACTCTATAAAAAACGACACCCACATACTCACACTACACACGTACATAGGTATAGGTTGGCAGAGGTTCTATATATAGATAAATCCAGTAACCATGGCCAGGAGCAACAACGACGCAACGTGAAGGATATGGATTTGCAAAGAAACAAAAATTGTAAAAAATGATACTCACGTTCGATTTTCATCAGGACAGTTCGTTCCTGTACATCCGAGATATCCTTTGTAAATTGATACGCTTTGCACGTATACTCGCCGGTGTCATTTTGTGTCACCTTGTGGATAAGTAATCCATCAGCTAGCTTGCGGAACTTCGAGGTTGCTGCTGCAAATACGTAGATATACCAACAAAAATAACAAAAAATCACAACAACAATGACCACGGAGACACACAAAAAATGAGGAAAGGATATCTATGCAATTTGTAGGACCAAAAGAAGTACCACTCGGGGACGAATATATGCGTACATATCTATGTATGTATATGTATGCATGTAGTATCCCCTTTTAGGATTCAATTTTAATTTTTCCCTATCAATGCAACAGAGCAGCAATTCACTATACCATAGAATAGATACTCTATCGCATCGGCCAGGATTAAAAAAGGATTCTATAGCGAAGAGGTACAATGATGGTAGGACTATGACGACGCGAGGGAGAAATTGGATTGAATCGATTTGCGAGAGGGATAAAGTTTTTTAAAGGGGATTTCCGGAACGGGCTTCAAAAAATACATACAGAATTCAATTGGTTGTCCATTAAGTTGCCAGGATACGGTTGGTTCAGGATCACCCTTAACCTCGCAAAGAATTGTCGCATTTTTTCCTTCCTTAACCGTTAGGATGGTGGCATTCTCGGTGAATGAAATTTTCTCTGTATCAAGAAAAATAGAAAAAGCAAAAATAGTTATACAACACTTTTCATAAACGGCCAAGAGAGAGAGGGTCATTGTCACTTTCTATTCACACTTACGATAAACGATAAGGTTGAAGGACTTGTTGGCATTCGCTGTTCCATCGGCATCTTCACACATCCAATTGCCCTTATCGCTCAGAGCGATGTGCACAAAGATGAGAGCCAATTGTCCTGTTGATGATTCGACACACACAATCAAACATTGTAAATAAGATAGATTTATGATTGAAAAATAACTTCGTCGGTCTTCTAAACTTACCTGGAGTCTTTTCTTCAATATGGATTCGGCCTTTGACGTCTTTCATAATATCGCCTTTCGGCGATTTCCAATGGATTTTCAGATCGGCGGGGGCATTACATAGGACTATGTGGGACTCATTGGTGAAGCGGACTACTTTATCGGTGGATGGGCTAAGTGTCAGGACATCGTCGCTTGCAACTGTATAAGCTGTAAGAGAAAACAAAAATAAATATCTCTTGGTAAGACTTTGTGGAAGAAAATCGTTATTTGGAGAAAATGGGTGGTGGTGGAAAATCAGAAGAAATCAGAAAACGTTTAATTTATTCTTATC
Organism: Eupeodes corollae; assembly: GCF_945859685.1. Lineage (NCBI taxonomy): Eukaryota > Metazoa > Arthropoda > Insecta > Diptera > Syrphidae > Eupeodes > Eupeodes corollae. The sequence continues at coordinate 87,976,374 of NC_079149.1, read as the reverse complement.
AAAAGAGGGTTGGTTAAAAACTGCGCCATTCGTAAAACCTCGAAAACATGCATTTTTTTTAAGACTTTTTTCCGAAATAATATGAGAAAAGTTTTTACATTTTACATCTCAAGGGATTTTCATATTTTTTTTTGAACATAAAACGAATATTTAAAGAGAGTTAGCAGCTCTTGGGGGAAATTCTGCAACGAAATAGAATGTAACAATAAGTCAGCTAGATTTAGAAAGATTCTGGCCTAAGAAGCAGCACCATTAGGGTCACTTAAAAATCATAATGTTAAAAGCGGCAAAGCTAAGAACCCATGCTCCAATTATGATGAAAGTAATGAATCAAAATTTGTTCTTTTTAACTTCACATAGGAAGTAATTATAATGGGTTCGATTTGTTGAATTGAAAAGTTTACATTTCTTGACGTTTCAAGGTCCCTAGAGTCAAAATAAAAGATATTTCGTACGTTCGCCACGTTTTTGTCATCCATAGCTCAAGAACCAGAAGAGATATCGACTTCAAATAAATTTTGTTACACAGATAATAAGGCAGAAAGATGCAGAAAGGGCGCTCAAGAAAATTGCGTGGGTGGTTTTTTACCATAGCAGTTTGAAAAAAAGGTGAAAATTTTGGTTAACCCTAAATAATAGGGACTTGAATTAAATTTTGTATAATAAACTGTTACGTGATACCAAACAGGTATATTTTTTGGGAAAATTCCAATTTACGGTTTTTTATAAATCAAAAAAACTGAAAAAAAATTTGTCACCTCCAGAATTTTAAGACTAAAATAATATGATTTCATCTCCAAAACAATTTTGTACAACGAAGAATAATGTTTTTGATATGTTATAAAATTTTGAGAAAAATCGAATTGACAGTTTTTTTTACAAAAAATTAAAACCTAAAAAAAAAATGTATAAAAGTTGGTAAAAATTGATTTTCGACTCAAATCTTTTCAACAATTTGAAATATTGGCTTCAAGCTAATTTCATTTCACAGAAAATATTGTTTTCGATATTCAGTGCTGCTCTCGCAACCCAAACCTTAACAATGCATTCCCTTATAGCTTAAGATGGGGATATGTTCCATATGTTGTGGCACGAAGGCATAGTAGTTTTTATACCTAAACCCAGCCACAATTAATGCTTAAGACTGCAGACAAATTAGTCTCACATCGTTTATCCTTTAAAAAGCAAATGTACAAAACAATGCAGTGAATAAAGTCCTCAAAGTTGTCTAAATAAAACAATCTTTTAAAAAACCGGATCATGTTAATGTTAAAACATAAACAAAAAATAGGCTGGGATGTGACCCACACTGATAACTTCCAATCCCGTCCGTTTTCGTGTTGAATTATACAAATTGTTAGTTCAATTATTCTTAAACATTTTAAAATTACCAACAATATTTTTCTAAACGAGAAACAGTTTATTTTGAAAATCTAGTTTTGTTAAATAGATTTTTAGTCAAAAACTAATTTTAACCAATTTTAGTAGCATCCCTTAAATTTTTTGCAAATTGGATGAATGAAATTAATTTGAGAGATATCAAGAACCGAATATAAATTTTTACCAAATTTGCGACTTATTTTTTGTAGAACGGACTATTGGATTTTTATAAGAAAATTACTAAATACGAAAACAATATTTTCTGTAAAATAAATAAAGTTTGAAGACAATATTTTTAATTTTTGAAAATCTTTTTTAGTCGAAAATCAATTTTTACCAACTTTTGGTGAATTAGTTTTAGGTTTTTATTTTTTTGCAAAAAAAAAACGTCAATTAGATTTTTCTCAAAATATTAATGAATGTTGAAAACAACATTTCTTATAAGCAAAAATAAGTTTGAAGCCATAATCTCAAGTTTTTGAAAATATATTTGAGTAGAAATTCAATTTTTACCAACTTTGAGTAATATTTTGTCTAAGTTTTATTTTTTATAAAAAAAATTGTCTATTCGATTTTTCTCAAAATTTAACCAGATGTTGAAAACGTTATTCTTCGTGGCAAAAATTGTTTTGGAGATAAAATTATTTTTATTAGAACAATTTTCGTGACAAATATTTTTGCGTTTTTTTGATTTATAAAAAACCGTTAATTGAATTCCTTTCCAAAGAATATATTTGTTTAATATCAAGTTACAATACATGATATAAAATTCAACCCCAGTCTCTAGCGTCATTTGTTCGTGAGATATTTAGGGTTTACCAAAATTTTGAACCCTTTCTGCATCTTTCTACATTATTATGTGTATAACACAATTTATTTGAAGTCGATATCTCTTCTGGTTCTTGAGCTATGGACGACGAAAAAAACGTTGCGAACGTACGGACGTACGTACACAGGCAGGCAAATCTTTTTTTTCCACTTTTCTGGATTCTAATAATGAACGAAATCCTGACAGAACTCGAAAACAGTAGTATCAAAGCAGAAGTCTACGCTGACGACGCGACATAGCTCTACTGACAACAGAGAAATTCCTTAGCCTTATCCAGAATTTGTACATGGATGGAAAACTGTGGCTTGTATTCCAAGATAAAAAGCTGAACTGGGTCCAAATACATTAGAAGCTCAGATCGCATTCTTCTCATTTAAGGGAATAAACCTTTTATTACTACTTTCCCTGATGATATGAACGAATGGGTGAACAATATTTCGAACTTTTTTAAGTCGAAAATATCCATATTATATTGATGGCTTAAAAACGGATGCTCGAGTAAGTGGTTTATTTTCTAAACCACTCAATCTTGCCAAATTCTTCTGACTCCTCGATCAAAGCAGTGTCTTTCAAGGCAGCTCAAATATGATGACACTATCACGAGCTGTTATCACAATATTTAATAACTTCAAATTTGGTAATTAGGGTTTTGAGCCGATTCACGTAAGGCGTTTTCCTTAAGACTAGAAATAACAGAAGTCCCCATGAAATTTTTTTGGTAAAAATAGAAAATTCAAATTTTTTTCATAAAAAAACTATATATTCTTTTTTGGAAATTTTCTCTAATTTTTGTTTCCCAATTTGGCTTCTTTCAATATAAAAAATATTATAACCTTTATATTTTGGTTTTAAGTTCTCAAGAAATAATAAACGGATTTTGATATATTTTTTTCTGCACAAGCTTTTATACTAGTTCAATAATTTTTGATGAAATGTCGTTGTTTTTATTTTTGAATTTGAAAAAATATTAAATTTTTTAAATTAAATTAAATTTTTAAATACAGATTTTGAAAAATTGAGTTTTTTTTTGGGGAAATCAAATGTCGATTGAATTTTTGAAATTAACTGTTTTAGCGGGTACAATTTGAACCTTTAAATATATACAATATTTTTAAACAGACTCTTTGGATACATGACCCATTTCGTACAGCCCAGTCGTGCATTTTATTAATTTCAAAAATGGATTTCTGGCTCTGAGTAAAGTAAAATCACATTAATGAAGGTGTTTCCATTGTTTTCCAATCTTTGATTTTGTTTGTCAACTCACTTTTATAAACAAAAAACGTGTTTTAGTTAATTTTTGAAGAACTGTATTCTTGAAACCGTAATATCTACACACAACCTAAGGCTGAAATTGTAGTTAGTTTTATTACCTTAAAACAGTAAAAAATAATATTGTATTACAAAAATTCTTCTTGAGGGTAAAAAATACCACAACAATTTTGAATATAAGACCAAATTTACTTTTTTTACATTTTGTTGTGATTTTTGTTGATTCTTTTTAAATCGCTGAAAAATACAAAATACACAGAATTTAAGTTGATTTATTTCATCTGAAGTTTGTATAAAAATTCTTGATGTTTTGAAGGTACAATTTAGAAGAAATCCTTTTGAAATACAAATTTCAAGCACTTGCAAATGTTAATATTTATGAAAAATTGAAAATATCATACTCTGTCACATGGGACTCCGGAAAATGTATTCAAATTTATTTTTCATTAATGGAAATAAGCCCTGTTGACACATTTACATATGTATGTATGTATGTCCTTGCAAAAACTTTTATTGAACTGCCATCATTCCATACCGTCCTTATAGAACATTTCTATTACTTTTAGCCAACATACATTGGAATTTGTGGCACATACTCCTATACGAACATCATGTTCCCGATCTCGATCCGACCAATTGAAAATATGATGCCCCGAAAAAAATATGATAGATTGCACTTTGCTGAGAAAATGCATTTTATTTGTAACCAATAATAAGGCCTCGCAGGAGCCTGTTCCAGGAGCAGCTACATCCAAGAGTTTTTCCGTTTTTCCGCTTTCACACAATCATCATGATGTGTGTAATGTAAGCGATGTAAGAAAAAGAAGAACAACAAAAACAAAAATGCAGAGGAAGTGAAAAACAAACTTTCCACCTTTTTCATGTTTTGGGGTTTTGGAGAGACGAGACGAGAGACGTTCCTATATTGCATTTCGGATGGATTCTGCAGCGTTTCCATTTTAATTTTATTTTAATGTTCAAATGGAAAAAGTTCCACTTCATGTAAATTTCTTTTCAAAAAACTGTTCAAAAGGAGCGTGAGCGTGGGTTGGATGGTTTGATGGGGGTCTTGAGCATAGAAAGTTGGTTCTGAACAGTTTTTCTTGAGAGTTGTTCACTTCGAACATGTAATATATTTTTTCATACCACGACCAACCCATTTGTACTAAAGTAGCAACAACAACAATAACATCGCAAATGGAAAAGAAAAACATCCTTGTAATAAAGTTTCCAAGGATATTTTATCTTTCGTTTCTAAGTTAGTTGTTTTCTTTTTTGTTTGTTAAAAAAAAAGAAACATACAGAATTTACTTGAAAGTATTTGAGAAAAGGTTTCGCTACTGCGAGGTCTTCTCAATACCTTGAACAAAAAAGAAGTAAGAAGTGAAACTAGGTTGTGGTGTAGTGTGGGTTGGCCCCTTCCTCACTTTCTATACAAAGGAACAATTGGCGGGGTGACAGTGAATAATATAAGTTTACTTTTGCAAACTACGACTACGGCCTTGGGTATATTCAGTCTTCTCGGGAAGTTATACGGTTTTATCCGTTTGTTGTGATTGTACCAAAAAGTTTTGTGCGTTTTTTATTCCCAATACTTTAACTATACTTATTTGTCAAGGAAACGAATGACAAAGGATTTTCAGAAATTTTATAAAAATATCACATCTACATAATGTCTTATAACCTTTTTGTGAGAAGGTGAAGAAAGAGCTGATTTTGTTTTATCCCCTCGACTTATTTTTTTAATTGCATACATTAAGTTTATATGAGAGTGTTATAAAATATCACGTTGTTAATATTTGAGTTTTGGTTTCAATAAATTAACAATATCACATTATACAGTTTTGGTCATGTAATTAAGCCACAAAATGAAGAGAATTTTTGTTTGCTTCATTTTATTTATTTTCTTAAACTCCTGTTATTTGTGTGAAGATGCGTCCAGGCCCAAGAAACATGATTTAAACATTTAAGAATCATGTTAAAAACTGTTCAGAAACAGAGAAACATTTCTAAAATGTTTCTGAAATATTTCTCTGTCGAAACTTTATTTGTTTCCTAAGCATTTACATAAGTAGACAGTGGGTAAGTGGTATTTAATATAAAGAGAGGTTTAATTTTAAAGGCCGATGTTAAATGTAAATCACGCCTGAAATTCAAGATTGTTTCTTCATTCTATTTGACATTTCTGAATTTAAGATTAATTCAAATTGAAATATGGAAATATACGATTAACCGTTCACTTCAACTGGTCATCGTCGTGTCCAAAAATTGCACCTAACACGCTCGTTTTTGATGAACATTATGCACAAAGACTTGCATTTACACGCTTACAAGTTTCAATTGACTCAGGAACTAATGCTTCTTGACTTTTTCAAGAGTCAGCAATGGTCAGAATGGTGGCAAGAAATGGCAATAGTAGAAGTTTTTGAAGTACATCATCTTTAGTCATAAGGCACATTCTCACCTCGGAGCATTTGTCAATATGCAGAATCAATACATTTGGGCAAATGATAATTCAAGAGTGATTGTCGAAAAACCAATGCACCCACAAAGAGTGAATGTTTAATTTATGGGCTGGTGGCATCATCGGGAAATATTTTTTCCAAAATGAGGCTCAGGCAGTTACTGTAATTGATGTTCGCCATCGTGAGATAATAACGAACTTTTTATAGCCCAAATTTAAAGATATGGATATGGACGATACGTGGTTTCAACAGAATGGTGGTACTTGTCAGAACAGACAGTTCAAGAGCTTAAAGAAGAGAAAATTAACGTCATAGAACCTTAATTATGCCTCAGCGTCAACGAAAATTTGGAAAATCGGATCGAGTTGTGCCACCAAGGTAGCGACTGCCATATGGCCGATATTTTGTTTCGTACGTAATTGAACCATTAAAATACTGTGACGAAAAGCGATACTACAAACAAACAGATCTATTTGTCAGCATCTCCTTGTCAGCGCCTACTCGTCAGCACCTACGAGAGAGAAACGTCATTCCGGTTTTGGATAGCAGGCAGCGTAGTTCGCTCTAGGTTAAGTAAATTTTTGTAATTACGAATGAATAAAGTTTTTGGTTAATTAATAATATCATAATAATGAGACATGGTTAAAATTTCTAAAATAATTTGTATTGTATTGAAAATAAACTTAAAAATAAACCACTTTTCAAATATAAAATTTCGTCTAAAACATACAAAAATAATAATAAGAATAGTTTGTGTTTAAATATAAACATTTTAACTCATTCTTATTGTTTTCATAATAGTTGTGAATTGAAAAAAATTAAGAAAAAGTTAACAACAATATTTTGCATATAAAAAAATAAGCTTCATTCCAATATCTGTTTTTTTTTCCTAAGATTTTAAGTCGAAAACCGATGTTAGTAGAATCTTTTGAAAGTGCTTGTTTGTAATATAAAATAGTACTTATTGGATTTTTCTAAGACTTAGTACCATTAAAAAAGCGATTTTATTTATCATATCAATTAATAATCTAAACAAGTGCAATATAAATAGAATTGTTAATATTTTCAAGTTATATTTTAATTTAATTGATTAATTTGTTATCAAGATTCATAATGTTCGTTTTGTAGGATGGATTTCAGGTGCGTTCAGAAGGTTTCGTTCAGGATTTGGTTTCGATATTTTAGCGCTGTTTTGACGTAACTGCTCAACACGTTCCACTCCTGTCCATTTAGGATTCCTTTGGCTTCATCTAAAGTTAAGACGCTCTTTCCTCAGTGTCCTCTTCTGATTGCAGCATGAATAGGGCACATTGCTAGGAAGTGCAGTACGTCTTCTCTAAACCTGTGGTTACATAGGGTACACTCTGTGTTTTCATCTGCACAATATGGTCGGTAATTCAGATGTAGTAACTCTCCTCTCGTTTTAAAGATCAAAATAGTTGCTGGCGTGGAGGTTGTGCTGCAGACCCTTGCACATATTTCGCGTGTTGCTTCGGTGAACTTACAGACATTGTCTTCTTTAATCCTTGCAAGCAGTGTACCGAAGCTACAGATCCAAGTATTGATCCCACTTTCCAGCAATTCAATACTATTGGACCGCTCTAGGAGCATCCACTCTCTAAAAAACTGAGATTTTCAGTTAAGAAGGTGCCGTGCAATGATCATGGGTAGACGATGACTCGGCAGAGCCATTACTTACAAAATGTAGTTAAAATGCATTTTTAGAGTAAAGATGTACAGCGGAGAAAGTCCAGTCTCTAGATGTAGTATGTAGTTAGGGGTGTTTCCTGAAAGCCAGAATATTTTTTTGATGAAGTATCTCAAAAGCTTTTCTACTTGGTCATATTGAAGAAATCCCCACATCTGGGCAGCGTAGCACATTATCGATCTCATCACCGCTTCAAAGAGCTTATATTTGGCGCTCGGGGCTACATATTTCTTTTGCTGAGGACCCCCTTGGTTGAATGAAAGCTTTGGTGTTATAGTAACTCCAAGATACTTATACTCCTTAACCGCCTCTAAGTACACATTTTTCCGTTTCCACTTTTCATTTCTTGCGAATCTGCCTGTACCATTTCTAAAGATCATGATTTTTGATTTATTTGTATTAACGGTGAGGCTCCAGATTTGACAATATGCTTGTAGTTTATTTATCATTATTTGCATTATTTCCGGGGTTTCAGAGAAAATGACGATATCGTCTGCATACATCGACGCTATGATGTCAACACCAGCAAAATTAATTCCACCTGACAGAGAAAACAGAAGCGGGCTTCGTTTCCGTCCCATATTGCCGTTTTATTGTTTTCGTACAGGCATTTTATTATTTTCAACATTTTTTTGGATATTCCCAGGCAACTGAGCTTGTAGAACAATGCATCCCTGTTGATTGAATCAAAAGCTGCTTTGGAAAGATGTTGTCAACTGTCGAACAATTTTTCCTGAAGCCGGCTTGAAACTCACTCAAAAGGTTATTACTTTTTACCCAGGCTGTGAGCCTGTCTAGAATGACGCCAGTGGAATATTTTCATTATGTTGTTCAGAAATGATATGCCCCGATAAAACTTTCTGTATCTGTAAGTTTTTCAATAAAGTTTAACGACGCGTTTTTGAGACACTCATACGGCACACGGTCTTCGCCTGGAGCTTTGTTGGGTTTGCATCTCTGTAACAAATCCAGGACTTCTTGTACGGGTAAAACATGGTCCAAGCTTTCATTCTCTAAATGTACCGAATCGTAGAGCATCAACTGGTTGGGGTTTGTTGGTTTGCTCAACAAGTTTTCAAAATGATGTCCTAGGATGTTTATATCATAAGCGGGCTACTTTCCAGAACGAGGTGCTGTCATTTACTTTTGATAATTTGTGCATTAGCTAGAGAGAGTATTTGCTTTGTTTCTCTTTGCACGTGGTTTTAAAGGCTTTATTAGCTAACTTTTTGCAAGGTTAGAGTTTGTTGCTCTTAGCAGTTTTAGATATCCAAAAGATTTTTTCCTTTCAGCTTCGCATTCTCTATCAAACCATGGATCTTTCCATTTCTGATTTTGAGCAAATTGGAATGGATAACCTGCCTGGTTTATGCACGAAACCAAGATGTCTGTGTTCCGGATTGAGTTAATCTCGTTGTTAGAGACGAAGGCTACCAAACTGTGCAGCTTATTTTTGTATCGATCCACTTAAGTTTTGGCAACAATTTCATGTCTCCGTTTTTGCTGGATGATTCGCCTGTACGCTATATTCAAGTAACGAGAAGATGTAAGTGTTTTGAATAGACTAGCTCATCGATTTTTAAATCTTCTACGACCTACAGCCATTTTTCACATACCCGGCAGTAATCTATTACGGAACAAGCCGTTCCTCTTATGTAGGTATGTTAAATGTCCATTTGGATCACTACTTCTTCCCCCATTCAACAATGTGAGCCCAATTGTTTCACACATTTCTGTGAATCTTCTTCGTTGGATCTTCGGATCTCTAATCTTCTCGGGACGAACTCATTTCCAGTAAAAGATGTAAGTTTCCTACCCTTGCGTTGCAGTCTCCAATAACCATAATGTTTTCTTGTTGGAATTCGGGTAGAAAGTTCTGCAAGCCAGAGAAATCTTCCAACCATCTATTACAATTTATATAAACACTGGAACTATATAAAATTTCTCGCTCATAAACGTCATTTCAATCACAGTTCTGTTCATTTCATTTATAAATCGGCATTTTGTTGTTTTACTCAACGATTTTTTAATCCAAATAAGCATCCTCCGCTTGTTCTTCCGTGTAAAATCTTGAAAGTTTGTCACATAATATGTCATGTTTTCCTCAATTAAAAGTTCGAATAATACAAAAATATCATTACCTATAATGGTTTCAAAATTGTTTTTAAATATTAACAACTTGTTTCCTACGCCTGTAATATTATATGAACAAATTTTAAAAGATATATTATTATACAACTTAGCATTAGAAGAATGTCTAGTGTAAACGTGGCTGGCGGCATTTTTATTAAAAATGGGTTGGCATCACTGCCCCGCTAGATGTTTGAGAACCTGTGTTGAAGTTGTGATCTGCTGTCACTTCATTGGTGTCATCGATCAGTTGCTGCAGACATGACATTCCTCCTTCATCATCACATGTCAAAACATGGCTGGAGTTATGATAAATATTTTTTCTTCAATTTTGAGTGTGTCTCCTCCAATGAATGTTTTAATGTTTCTGTTTTTTGCATTAATTGGAGCTTTAATTTTCATAAGGTTTCTTCTTCTTTCTCTTGCAGCGGCAGGGTAGTCTCTGTGCATTGATATCCCGATGCCTCTAAACTTCGATGTGTTTTGGAGGATTCGTCCTACGTCTTCTTTATTTTGAAGTTTCACGAAAACCTTCGACTCAAATAGCTTTTCAAAAATTAAAAATATTGACTTCAAACTTATTTTATTTCACAGAAAATATTATTTTCCATATTCAATAAAAAAAATCTATAAAAAAATAGTACGCAAATTTGGTTAAAATTGATACATATAAACAAACTTTTAAGCAAGACAATCGACAAAGGGGATGGGAAGTTATCAGTGTGGGTCTCATCCCAGCCTCTTTTTTTTCTTATTTAAGGATATAATATGTCTACATCACAGACTTCCATTTTGATTGAAGAACAGATTGTTGCCTGGGCGAAACTATTGAACAAGTTCATCATGAAAGTTACTAATGGCTTCATCTTCAATTCATGTGACAATCTTTTAAACGTCTTGCCGAATTTGAGAATGATAATAATAATAAATAAAAAACTCCCAATGGCTCAAAATATCTATTATCACCTTATTCTCCAAAGAAATCATTGCTTCATTTTAATGAGATCATGAATTTTCTCTGCATTAAATTTAACATAAGTTAATGCAAAACATTCAAGATGCGAGTCAGTGCCCTCTTAGCCCCTATTTTCTTATAAATAACATCAACAAAAATAACTGAAAGGAACCACCGCTCATAAATTATTTTTTATCGCCGTATGTTAAGAACTCAAGAATAATTTAATTGGCAATGACTTCTTCCCCCCCATTCACAATCTAAGGACGACTACTGCGGTGCTGGTGTTCGTATATATGTATGTAACTAAAGCTCTCTAGCAAATCTACAGGTCACTTTAATTCCACCCCATAAAAATCCAATTTAGCTGATTGCTTTGGCTTCCATTTAGTGGGCCAGTAACTTTAATACACAGTATATACTGTCAAACATGCCGTAAAACGCATATAACACAGTTTGTTTCAGATCCTTATTCCGTAGACTGACGGCCTGGGTCCGGTTTGCTGAGCCGTCGTCAGGATTTGCCACAAACCCTATAATAACTTCCACTGATCCAAATCGAATTAAATTGAGGCAGCGGCAGAGAATGCTTCGAACAGCCCAATTACACACATTTCTGTTTTTGACACTGTCATCGCCATCGCCACCGACACCAATGTCGTTGCCGTTGTCGCGCGTCGTCCGTTGGTCTGGTTGATCCTGGAGGGGAATCCACAAAAACTAATTGTGATATTTTTTTCGATCCAGCCATCGACCGCGTAGCATCACCGGCCGCGTCGTTTTCTTAAGCCATAAATTCCTGCTTAAACAGATTCTCGTAACTTAAAGGTTTTTATTTTTCTCTTATGTTCTTCTTTTGTAGGTTTGGTGGGGATTTTTATTCCCCCATTTCTTTTTGCTTTATCGATAAAACCGCCAACTGTTTTCCGTTTAGTGGCGATTTATGGACTCCTAGAAACGTTTTTATTTGAATTCGTTCTAGAGGTATCCTTTATGGAGAAACAGGAAGGAACAAAGAGAAAAAGAAGGAACTGAAACGTTAAAGTAAACAGAACTGTGCGCTGTCCGTCTGCTGAACCCTCCTCATTGGTTCATTGGTTGCAATAACACCATAACCATGATGCCATAGCACTAACAGCATCACAATCGACATATTGCATATAGCAATATCGTGGCTTCCCAGGTTCTAGTAATACCATCATTCCAACAAACCTACCAAGCTAGCATCCTGTAAGCATTCGCACCTCTTTATGGAGCCTCATTTGCAGGCACCAGGGTTATGTCACCCACTAAACCCAACCCAATCCTACCCTACCCAATGAAACTCCCACTTAGTACGTGCATCCTCATAAATTTGCCATTTTATGGCTTCCCTTAGGGCTAAAGAGGAGTCTGATTTGGTTCCCTTTCCGTAGCCGTAGCCTTCGTCGTCATCGTCAACCCTATCATCCCCCTCCCCCCACTTTTTGTGAGCGGATGTATGAGAGAATGTTTTTGCATTTTTACAATATGTAGCCTGCGGTTTAATGTACTTTACGCTCCAATTTCCGTTCTTTTCGTTTCGCCTACGGTACACATTGCTGTTAGTGTTTTGGTCATTAACTACACATGTTGCGGCAGAGCACATAAAATTTTATTGACCAGGTAAACACATTCCGGCGGCATTACCGTTGAATGTGGCAATGGTTATGGCATTGGTTGGTCGGTATGAGAAGGGTACCAACATACCTTCCTAGTTTATTTATGACAGAGCTACATAATTGACACCTTCGTTCCGTATCGTTGGAAGAAGTAGCAAGACTTGACAGTAGATGTCGTTGTCGATGTTGATGTCGATGTCGAAGTCTGTGCCATGGAAAAGGTTTCTTCATTTTTGTGTTATAACCGTTTACTGGGTTTATAAATCAAAAGATGCTCTAGGTGGTTAAGTGTAAGCCCAGGGTGCGACTGACAGTTGCTTTTTACTGCGTTTTGCGGTGAATATATGGCGTGTCAGCTCGGCGCGGTGGCGATACAGGAGGACAGGACAGGACGATCAGACACAAAGTGCGACGACAAATTGGTTTGGTTTTTGTATTTTATTTTTGTTTGCAATTTTAAAACCTTCTAGTTTGTGTTTTTCTTGTGTGTGGGGATATTTTGGAAATATAGATGTCGTTGCGGTCGCAGTGATGATATTTTTTACCGTTTGCTAGCAAAATACTGCGGTTGACATATTGCAGCAGTTTGAGAGGTAAATTTAAATGCAATCGCATTGAACTAGCTTCGTATATCCCTCTGTACAGTGTACAAATATGTGTGTTTACCTCAGCAGCCAGCGCCATCAGATGCACACACACAAATACACGTATGAACTAACAAAACTGACGAGGACGATTTTTCGCTCTCAAGCGTTTTCGATTAATTTCAATGCGGTTGACAGTTGAACTGTAAACTTAACGGAATGCAATTGGTTTTGTTGTATTTGGCGTTTTTGCGGTTGGTTGATGAACGAGAGAGAACGTTTTTATTGATGTCCCACGTCCTTGCAGAACAGTAGTACGAGTACATAGAAAGAACATGATATACCCAGAACGTGTGGACTTCAGGGTAAGCTACAAGGACAACGAAACAGATCTCCATAGAAATGTGTATGACATTTTACAGATGTAACGTGATACTGCAACTGGAATCAAAGCCAGGACATCCACATCCTATACAAAGTGATAGTTGATAGTGAAAATGAAATACTGGGCCATGATGGTATTTCGGAATTGATTCATTGTCTAAGAGCAATAAATATACAAATGGCTTGGATTTAGAATACAGAATCAGTTAACGTATACGAATCGAACATGCGGAGACAATAAAATCGGTTTAGCTCAACTTAAACATAGAATAATACTGATAGCATAGGCAGCAGGACCTTGGATAGCTACGATAGGTGCATTAAACAAATGTTTACTTTTATTTTTTGGATTCTGAAGTATAGGTAAACATTAAAATCAAGGCTTGTGCGTGACTATAACAGAAAAACTAAGCTTGCTTTTGTCATTGGTATAGTGACCAAGTAAATTAAGTTTGACAATTTTAGAACGTGTATTTATAAGGGATCGGAGAAAACAACTCAATTTAAACGACAAACCAGCATGACAATGAGAATCGATTTTATATAATTACATTCTCTGTTTATACTATCCTTAATGTCAAAGGTGATTGATCAAATCATTGTTTTCGATGGCTGACGACACAAAACTGAGCCACTACCAACACGAGTTTACGAGCGCAGTTTCGTTTCGACAAATTTCTGTTGTTGTAACGTTTTTTGCAAGAAGATGGATACGGACGAAGGATAATTATTACTCAACTGAAATGAGGATTTTAACAAATTTGAAAATTTAAGGGAGCTAAAGAAAGGTGGCAAACCTTTCTGCAATGTTGTTAAAGTTATTAAAAAGCCTTACTTTGATATACCTGCTTAAAAATTAAGTAATGTGCAAGAAGCCTGTTCTGGTTCTGAGACGTTAAACGCTTTAGGCAAAATATTAACTGATAAAGCCACACAGTAACGAACGAAATCAAAATAAATACCAATTTTGATTGATCACTCTGGCTCGATATAGTTTGGTTGACATTGTTTTAAGCTCCGTAAAATCTCTTGAAGATGTTTAAATGGTAGACATGTGCATTCAAGAGGACACAAGCGTTAATAGGTTTTTCTCAAAACCCACCTCTGTCTATCAACTCCTACTCTCACCTCGCCGCGGTGAACATCGAGTGCCTAGTACCTCAACTGAAGATTGGGTTCCAACTGTTGACAACCCACGCAAACGAAATAAGGACAACGAACTTCGGATCTGTACGTGGAATGTTAGGTCCCTTAACAGACCTCGTGCAGCTGAACAATTAGTGGAAGCCCTTAACTGCTGCAAGGCAGATATTACAGCCATCCAAGAAGTGCGATGGGATGGACCGGGCAAACGCAAACTAAAAAACTGCGATATCTACTACGGCGACTGCTACCGAGAACAAAGCGTGTTTTTGCGTGTGGATTTGTTGTTGGAACTAAGCTCAGGCAAAAAGTCTTGAGTTTCAACAGTGTGAGCGAGCGCATCACGACAATCCGCATCAAGGCTAAATTCGCCAACATAAGCCTAATATGCGCGCATGCCCCAACAGAGGAGGAAGATGAAGACACCAAAGACATATTCTTCGAGCTCTTGGACAAGACATATGAGCAGTGCCCTGGCTATGACATTCAAATTGTCTTAGGAGATTTTAATGCTAAGCTAGGAAGAGCAGACATCTTTGACGGCATAATGGGGAGATACAGCCTGCACGAGACCACCTTCGATAACGAATTCAGGCTGATCGATTTCGCTACAGGCGAGACGTTCTGGTACCTAGTAGGTACTAGTAGTAGTGATTAATCAACCGTCAACCATATTGACCACATTGTGATCGACGCACGCACGACATTTCTCCAGTATACAGGATATCCGAACATTTCGAGGGGCCAACATTGATTCGGGCCACTACCTCGTTGTAGCTAAGGTATGGCTACGGATATCCCGATCCAAGCCAAAACAAGGAAGTACTGTGATAATACGTTAGACGGCTACAATCGCAAGAGACTGCCATGTCCTTTTCCGATGGAGTCTCGAATAACCTCTTAAATAGTCCTATGCTGCCTGCATTAAGCATTGAAAACCAGTGAAAACATTGCCTTGCAGCCATCAGAGATGCCGCCTCTGAAGTGCTAGGTTTCACACGGCCACCACAGCGAAACCCCTGGTTTGACGACGAATGCCGGCAAGCTCACGCAGCGAAACAAGAGGCATACAAAACGGTGCTGCACAAAAAGACTAGAGCTGCTCGCGAGCAAAAGAAGAGAGAGGAACACCGGCTTCTTAGATGAAAAAAAAGAGAGCATGAGAAGCGCGTGATCGAGGAGATAGAGGGATGTCACAACAGGAATGACGTTCGTAAATTTTACCAAAAGGTAAAAAAAACCTCCCAAGGTTACCAGCCACGAACCGAAGCCTGTAAAGACGATCAGGGGAACAGATCTTGGAAAAAACCCAGGACCTTCAAATCGATACCCACCATCTCTTTATCGATTTTAAAGCCGCGTATGACAGCATCTATAGGGAAGAGCTCTAACGAGCAATGTCGAGTTGTGGCATCCCTGTCAAACTTATCCGTTTGTGCAGAATGACGATGGAGAACGCAAGGCGATGCACTGTCATGCGACTTCTTCAACATCGTTCTGGAAAGAATTGTGCAAAACTCAACCGTCAACACTAAAGGCACAATCTTTCAAAGTTCTATCCAATTACTCGGATACGCAGATGATATTGACATAATTGGAAGATGAAAGCTTGATGTCTGTGTATCGTTTTTGAGCATTGCGACGGAAGCGAAGAAGATGGGTGTAGTGGTCAATAAGGACATCACCGAGTATATACTGTCATCAAAAAAGGACACTGAACAACGACGTGTAGGACAAAATGTCACCATGAACAGCTATAACTTTGAGGTAGTTAAGGACTTTGTCTATCTAGGCACCGCTTTAAACACAGACAACGACACCAACGCTGAAATCAAAGGAAGAATAACTCTTGGAAATCGCTGCTTCTTTGGACTAAGAAGGCAATTGAGTAAAGTCCCTCTCTCGAGCATCTAAAATCACCATATATAACACATTCATTATCCCGTTTCTCATTTATGGAGCTGAGGCCTGGACACTATCCAAAGAGAGATGAGAGCGTCTTAGGATGATTCGAGAAAAAAATTCTTCGGGTGATTTTAGGTCCCGTACGCATAGATGGAGAATGGAGGAGAATATATAACGACGAACAGTACGGGCCTGTACAGCGATACTGACCTAGTTAGCAGAATTAAAGTTCAACGGCTTAGATGGCTAGGTCATGTAGAGCGGATGGACATCAACTCTCCAGCCAGGAAGGTTTTCGAATCCAATTCCGAGGGACGGCGCAGTAGAGGAAGAAAGCAACTCAGGTGGCGCACCCACGTGGGAGAGGACATCAACCAACTTGGCGTGCGAAACTGGAGACAGCTAGCTATGGACCGAGCCGGCTGGAGACGCTTGTTGTTCGAGGCTCAGGTCCGCCCCGGACTGTAGCGCCACCTTAAGTAAGTAAGTAGGTATGGTTTAACATAATTTTTAAAAACTTCTTTTGGTAAGTTTGCAACCTTCGGACATGGCTTTTTGCGTAGCTACCCCAAGCAGGTGAAACGTATAAAATAATTACTTGAAAAAAGAGGCTGCGATCGACCCACACTGATAACTGCCCATCCCGTCTGTCGTCGTGTCTCGTTAAAAGTTTTTCGGTTTTCGTGTTGGGTTTAAAAAAGTT